>NC_056528.1:29862657-29888559 GCF_019175285.1 Sceloporus undulatus
AACCGGGACAAATGTAGGACAAAATTTTCACATGGAGGGCACTTTTTAAATAAAAAATGGAGGACACGTGAAAACATTTGCTGATTTTTTTAAAAAATGTTAAGATAAATGCATGTTTCTAAGGCTTCTATAGACAATTGCCCCACCATGCCCCTCGCGCAAGACACCAAAGGCCCCAGCGGCAATCGGCGGCAGGACCTGGCTGGGGCTGGTCCCAAGGCCTTGCCGGGCCACAGGTTGCCTACCCCTGGCCTAGAGATTCCTAGAGAGGACACTCTGCTAGGCCTTTGTAGCTTCTCCAGCACAACTCTATGGTCAGCCTTAACTAAAAGTGGTTCTGAAAGGCCTAGAGATTCCTAGAGAGGACACTCTGCTAGGCCTTTGTGGCTCTTCCAGGGCAACTCTATGGTCAGCCTTAACTAAAAGTGGTCCTGAAAGGCCTAGAGATTCCTAGAGAGGACACTCTGCTAGGCCTTTGTGGCTCTTCCAGGGCAACTCTATGGTCAGCTTTAACTAAAAGTGTCACTGAAATGCTTAGAGATTCCTAGGGAGGACACTCTACTAGGCCTTTGTAGCTCCTCCGGTGCAACTCTATGGTCAGTATCTGTCGGATGTTGGCCACAGAATTGTGCTGGGGGACCTAGGGATTCCTAGAGAGGACATTCTACTAGGCCTTTGTCAGGGACGCGTGTCCTTTCCGTGCTTCCGCTTCGGCAGCCATTTTCTTTTTGTCTGACTTTTAAGCCCCTCTCTCGCTTTTTCCGTTTCCGCAGGTGACGCGGTGGCTGCCGGACCACTTGGCTGCACACTGCTACGGATGCGACAGCGTCTTCTGGCTCGTCAGTCGGAAGCACCACTGCAGGTAATTGGTGCTCGTTTTCATTTTTAATTACTCCGGCACGCAAAAGTGTCGCGTTCGCCACTCTCTCTTTCGCGCCAAGGGAAGGTCAACGGCGCCCCCATCTTTTCCGTTTGTAGAACGTCTCTGACCTCGTCTCCACCTCATTTCAGGTATGCCGAAGATGGCGGTCAGGCGCGGTGAGCAATTCGCGACGGCAACTTTTTGTCGTCTGTGTGCATTAACCCTCTCATAAACTAACTTTTTGGCTCCTTCCCATGCGCGGAAAATGGCGGAAGAGAAGCGCGCCGGAGTGGTGGTCACATTAAAGTATCCCGGCATTAAGTTCGCAGTCCGAACTTCCTCATTTCGTGTTTTTCAGTACGCCGGTTAATCCGTAAACGGCACCATCGAGGAGTCAATACAACCCCTGTATCCAGAGCGAATACAAAATGACAGACATTGGCGCAAATCTGTATTTGTGGAGGAGGTTGACCATAGAGTAGTCCTGGAGGACCTCCAGAGGCTCTATAGGCATCTGGAGATCCTCCAGCGCAACTCTATGGTTGTCTTCTGGCAGAGGTTGACCATAGAGTCATGTTGGAGAACCTCCAGATGCTCTCTGGCGGCCATCTTGCACCTCATTCACTCACCGCATGCGTGCTGCGCCTTCTCATACATCTGTCGATGGGGATGCTTTGATTGAGAGTTCGTGCATGGCAGAATGGGGCTGGACTGGATCAGGGCCCTTCTAGGGGTGTATTCCATCTCTATGATCCCCACCGTGTGGCTTTTTGCATGATCTTTGGGGGGAGGGGTCTCACTTTCTCTGTGCGCAACTCTATGGTCAGTGTCTGTCGGACATTGACCACAGAGTTGCCTTGGAGGACCTAGAGAGGACACTCTACTAGGCCTTTGTGGCTCCTCCAGGGCAACTCTATGGTCAGCTTTAACTAGAAGTGGCACTGAAAGGCCTAGAGATTCCTAGAGAGGAAACTCTTCTAGGCCTTTGTAGCTCCTCCGGCGCAACTCTATGGTCAGTGTCGCTCTCACGTCATAAACGTATCATTTTTCCCCGTAGGAATTGCGGCAACGTCTTCTGCTCTAGCTGCTGCAACCAGAAGCTTCCGGTCCCCAGCCAGCAGCTTTTCGAACCCAGCCGCGTCTGCAAGTCCTGCTATGGCGACCTGCATCGCCCTGGGCGTCCCGCCATCGAGCACGAACTGGACAAAACCATCGCCGCCAATTCGAACTGACCAACGGATGGCACGCATTTGAAGGCGGGCAGGACGGCTTTCCCCACTTACACAAAACCGTGTCCTTCGGAGATGCGGGGAACGCCGCCACCGGGATGGGTTTGTGTCGGCATGAAAACCGCGACATCCAAACCGGGATTCGTCATGGTGAATGCCAACGGACGCTTTTCAATCACTCCCGTTTTGTTATGTTTTTTCCCCAGTGGCGAACGGCGTACGCCAGGGATGTTGTTGCTGCTAGAAGAAAATGGAGGCTGCTTTCTCTTCTCTCTCTCATTTCTCCCTCTCTGTTCTTAGAGTGGGCTTAGATTATTTAGGGGACGATGGGTTTGCAGGTCTGCGCGCATTGGAAAACGCGCAGACCGCATTTGGCAAAGGAAATTCGGCGCTTGTTTTTGGGGGGCAGCGGGAAACGAAGGGGGTTTATTGGTTTGTACGGATTTTTATCTGGCGGTGGAAGGGGTTTGCACGCACGATGCGAAGGAACTGGACCGTGAAACGTAAATGGATTCCCTCCCCCGCAATGCGTTAAATCTCTGTTAATATACTCTCTAGGAATGTCTTCTAATACAACTTTGTGGCCAATCTGGATCTGAGGTTGACCATAGAGTTGTGCTGGAGGACCTAGAGATTTCTAGAGATGACACTTCTCTAGGCATTTGTTGGTCCTTCAATGTTATTCTATGGGAAGATATGACCATAGAGTTGCATTGGGGGACCTAGAAATAACACTTCTCTAGGCATTTGTAGGTCCTCCAGTAAAACTCTGTGGCCAACATCTGACCATAGAGTTTGGCTGGAGGACCTAGAAATTCCTAGAGAGACATTTTCTATATTTAAAGATAATAGTGATTTTTAATTCCCCCCCCCCCCCATTTTCCATCATATTTCCTGCATTTTCAACCTAAGTGAACGTAGAGGGCCGGCCGCAGTACCTTCGCGAGAAACGCAGACGCCACTGCTGTTGCCACAAGAATGCACAGTAAGGTTTTAATTTAGATTTCCCCCGCAAAAACGACCCATTCGAGACAAAAAGGAGGGGATTTTTAATTTCGAACAGGAAATGCATAAGTGCGTTGCAGCCTACGCCTTTTCCATAAGGGGAAACGGTGCAGAGCGGGGCGCTTTTTTGTGGTACAGATAAGATGGCGGAAATGAGGCCGAGTGTTTGGCGGCTTGTTAACGAAAGGTGCCAAGAGGTTCTGACATACGGGTTTTACGTATTTTTCTTTTGCGCGGCGCGCGTTACTGCGATGTACAGTGTGAATAAAAAACGCTTGCGACTCTTCGTCTTTTTTCTTTTTGGGTCAAATAAGCAATTTTTTATTGGTTAGCAAAAAGGTTGAAGAATAATAATATAGAATATAGAATAATAAAGATGGAAGGGGCTACTAAGGGCCCTATAGTCCAGCCCTCCTTCTGCCATGCAGGAATACAGTGGTGCCTCGGGTTACGAAATTAATTCGTTCCGCCATTCCCTTCGTAACGCGAAAATTTCGTAACCCGAAATAGCTTTCCGTTAGCGCTGGAAGCCTATAGCATTTGAATTTCGCGCCGAAATGAATTTCGTAACCCGAAAAATATTTCGTAACCCGAAACAGTTTTTGCCAATCCAACTTTTTCGTATCCCGGAAATTTCGTAACCCGCGCATTTCGTATCCCGAGGTACCACTGTACACAGAATAGTAAAGATGGAAGGGGCTACTAAGGGCCATATAGTCCAACCCTCCTTCTGCCATGCAGGAATACATAGAATAGTAAAGATGGAAGGGGCTACTAAGGGCCATATAGTCCAACCCTCCTTCTGCCATGCAGGAATACATAGAACCCTAAAATTAGAAAAGCACATTTATTAGGTACTAGTATAAATTATATTTACTATTTCCATTGTTGTTGTTGTTGTGCTTTTTTTTCGTCCCACTTAACGAGGATCCGGCCATCCGTCAAAAACCAAATCCGCGTCCCGAGAAACTGCATTCATCGCGTAAGAGCCGCCTTCATTTGCCGCATCAATGGGGCAGAGGTCTTGGCGGCACCATCTGCGATGGAAGGTGGAGTAAATCATTACTATTACAGTGGTACCCCGGGTTACAAAATTAATTCGTTCCGCCGCCGCTTTCGTAACCCGAAATACTTCGCAAGCCGAAAAACCCATAGGCGCTAATGGGGAAAAGCCGCGATTTCGTGTGAAATAGCGCCGAAAAGCACAAAAAAAATTTTCGTAACCCGAAAAAACCTTCGTAACCCGGAACAGTTTTTTTAAATGGATTTTTTTTCGTAACCCGGAAATTTCGTAAGGCGGCGCATTCGTATCCCGGGGTACCACTGTACTATTATTACGCTTATTAGGCCTGGGATCCATACAATTCGATGTAGGCATACGCGCTTGAAATGCGCAGTTTCGTCTTTGCGCAACTCGGTGAATGTACTAAGTGTAGGATACCAAGACCTTACTCCGTTTACTCAATGTTGGTTGGACTACTAGTGCTTTTAAATACCTCTGGGCGGCGTAGGCGTCCACAGTCGTTGCGTCGCAATGCGCAGCGTGCTCCAATAATAGGACTCCTACGAAAAGCCAAACGCATAGACGTAACTTAAGACGCTTAGGCAGTATCTCAGTTGCAAACTCTTAGTACCTTAGTCCTAACTTAATACCAGTTGCAAGGTTTGAGTACTAGAGTAGTCATTTGTTATTAATACATAAACCGCAGGCTGGTGAATACGTAAAGACTAAGTGCAACGTAAAATGCACAATGGTTTTTCCTCACCTCCATAGATCCTCGCTAGCGTGAAGGCGAAATCCCTTGCCGCCATCTGCGCCGTGAATTCGCCTTTTAGCGCCATTTCACGGGCAAAATTTCGGAGCTTGCGCAGAGCTTCATGGACCATTTGCGCAGACGGCTCCAGTTCCGTGACACCGAGCGCCGGCTCCATCTTGGCCTGTGAAGGAAACGTAATTTCGTGAATACGCGATGCTAACGGCTGGGAAAGGGATGCGACTTTGGTGTTTTCTCACCTGCGCGGCGGCGAAAAAGGCGTCCAGTGCTTTCCCGCGGCTTTTGGCGAGGGACCGGAGGACATCCAGTGAGAGGACATTTGTGGTTCCCTCCCAAATCGGGAGTACCTTTTATTTCGGAGGAAAACGGAGACTCGGATTAAAACCTAAAATGGCTTCCCTTAAGTAAAGATGGCGGATTCTGTCGCAAAATGGAGGGCGAGGAGAGACACAAGGCGCCACAAAATGGCTGCTCTTGATGGAGATGTTACCTGAGCGTCGCGGAGCAATATGGCCAGCCCCGTGTCCTCCATGAATCCTTGTCCTCCGAAACACTCCAAAGCTTCGGAGGCAATGGCAACGGCCTGAAAAACACAGAGTCTGGGATCCTTTAGGGTCCCTTCTAGCATCCTATGCATTCCTGCATGGCAGAAGGAGGGTTGGACTATATGGCCCTTAGTAGTCCCTTCTGACTCTAGGATCCTATGAATTCCTGTATGGCAGAAGAGGATTGGACTATATGGCCCTTAGTAGTCCCTTCCGATTCTAGGATCCTATGTATTCCTGCATGGAAGAAGGAGGGTTGGACTCTATGACCCTTAGCAGTCCCTTCCAGCTCTAGTGTTCTCTGTATTCCTGCATGGCAGAGTGATGCTACCTGTTTGGCTGTGTAGAGCTTGACCACGGGGGTCAGCAGCCGGAGCATGAGCCGGTCCTCCTCCGTGGCCTTCTGGGTCTCCTGCATTCCCAGAATCCTCGCTGTCTCCATTGTCAGCAAAAAGGCCCCTCGTGCTTCTACCTGGAGCCCAAGCGAATCGTTAAAGGGGCCCCATTATTAAAGGATAGAAGACAGGGACCCTAAATGCCTCCAAAGGCACCTAGATCTTGGATGCTAAGCAGGGTCAGCCCTGGATAGCCCTTGGAGGGGAGAGCGAGGGCATGAAACCCAGGTCTGGACGTAGCCAAGTTCACCTCCATGCGCGCCAAGGTCCGCATGTGCAAAGGGTGCTCCGCCAGGCACTTCCCGAAGGCTTCCCTCTTCACGGCGTAGTCCCGCGCCAAAAGGATCGCCCTGCGGGTCGCGAAATCAAATCATGGCACCATTTTAGGAATCACTAGGTCCTTCGGTGCAACTCTATGGTCAACGTCTGACAGAAACTGATCATAGAGTTGCACTGGAGGGGCTACAAAGGCCTAGTAGTGGCCTCTCTAGGAATCTCTTGATAGACATAGACCATAGAGTTGCAGTGGAGGACCCAGATATTTCTAGAGAGGACGTATTAACCAAATCCACGGAGGCGAATGCCACAAACGCCTCCGTCTCCTACCCAAAATGGCTCCGGGTTCAAGGATCACCTTCTCATTCCCGCGACGGCAGTGACGGCATTATGGACCCTGGTGACTGTCAGCATGGCAGCAATGGCAGCCACCCCACGGCCTTCTTTGGAAATCTGCGCAAAGAGCAATAAGCGACGCCACGAATGAGCGCAGAAAACGTAATTTTACAAGTACTGGACAACAGGCGTCCATTTTGGGTTCTGGCTCAATGGTGAGAAATCAATGGTGTTCGTGGGACGCGTTTTTCGCCTACCCGCTGCGCCGTGGCTCCATCCAGATACAGCTCGGCGGTGGGCAGCTGCCTGGTGCCCAGCTTTTCCTTCAGGCGCTGGATCTGGATGCCATTGAGGTTCCCTTCCTCGTCGCGCAGTTTTACGTAGAACAAGGAGAGGCCGCGGGTGCCCTGTTGGTGCAAAGGGAGAGAAATGCGCAACTCTATGGTCAGTATCAACCAGACCCTTGCCTTAGAATCACGCTGGAGGACCTACAAATGCTTAGAGAAGTGGTCTCTCTAGGAATCTCTAGGTCCTCTCTATGGTTGACGTCAGCCAGAACCATAGAATTGCACAGGAGGACCTACAAATGCCTAGAGAAGTGCTCTATGAATCTAGGTCCTCTAATATAACTCTATGGTCAGTATCTGTCAGATGTTGACCATAGAGTTGCATTAGAGTACCTAGATTCCTAGAGAGGACACTTCTTTGGGTATTTGTAGGTTCTCCAGTGCCACTCTATGGTCAACGTCTGACAGATACAGACCATAGAGTTGTATTAGAGGACCTAGATTTGTAGAGAGAGCACTTCTCTGGGCATTTGTAGGTCCTCCAGTGCAATTCTATGGTCAACAAAGATATTGACCATAGAGTTGCATTAGATGATTCTTAGAACACTTCTCTAAGCATTTGTATGTCCTCCAACTCTATGGTCAATCTCTGGCAGACGTCGACCATAGAAATTCCTAGAGAGAACACTTTCCCATCAGTTTTAAGTCCTCCAGTGCAACTGTATGGTCAACCCTCAGCAGAGTCACTCTGTAGGAGTCTACAAAGAAATGTTGTCTCTAGGAATCTCTAGCTCCTCCAGTGCAACTCTATAGTCAACCTTAACTAAAAGTGACACTGAAAGGCCTAGAGATTCCTAGAGAATACACTCTACTAGGCCTTTGTAGCTCCTCCAGGGCAACTCTATGGTCAACCTTAACTAAAAGTCACACTGAAAGACCTAGAGATTCCTAGAGAGGACACTCATAGTAGGCCTTTGTAGCTCCTCCAGCGCAACTCTATGGTCAGCATCTGTCTGATGTTGACCACAGATTTGCGCAGGAGGACCTAGGGATTCCTAGAGAGGATGCATTCACCAAATCCGTATATCACCTAAGCTGCTCAGTCTCGTATCTGACCTCTTCTACTTGACCGTTGGCTGCCGCGATCCTCGCCAGGGTCAGCGTCACGTCCGAATCCGCGGCCGACGTGAACCACTTGAAACCGCGCAGGGCGTAGGTGCCGTCAGGGAGCTCTTGCGCAACCGTCTCCGTGCCACCGGCTGTGAGAAAACAACACGTTATTGGCACTGTACAGCTCCAGGGATCTGGGTTCGAGTCCTTGCTCACCCGTAGTAACTTTGCACTGGGAAACTCTATGGTAGGTCTGCCAACAAACCTTTTGTTTAGGACATTTCGCAGTTTGGAAAACGTTTTCGCTTCCTGTGCCGAGGCCCAGAGCAACGCTTACCGACGTCAGACCCGCCTTTGCGTTCGGTCATCCATTGTCCAGATGTCCAGAACCTTCCCGCGTCACGCGATGTTAACCGCGCGTAAGCTTCCTCCAAGTATTTCGGAATACCTAAAGACTGTTGGAATATACAGTATTTATTTATGTATTTACGGGATTTATAAGTTGGCGTTTAAGAGAGGCTTAGGCGCAGTGGCGGCGCCATCTCACCTCGATCACTTTCGCCGCACCATCCGTCATGGCGACGGGGCATGAAAAGAAGCCAGACGCAGGCGTGAAGAGGTACACCTTTGCCATCTGGTGGATGCGGCTGTGGAGAGAAGGGAACACAAGTCGCGAATACGAAAAAAACGGTAACACAACAATCCAACACTCCAGAGGACAGGATCAACATTCAAGATGACCTGAATAAACTAGAAAGTTGGGCCACAGCTAACAAAATGAACTTCAACAGGGAGAAATGTAAGGTACTGCACTTAGGGCGGAAGAATGAAATGCACAGATATAGGATGGGAGACACATGGCTGAATGAGACTACTGTACGTGTGAAAGGGATCTGGGAGTCCAAGTAGACCACAAGCTAAACATGAGTGAACAGTGTGATGCGGTAGCTAAAAAGGCCAATGCAATTTTAGGCTGCATCAGTAAGAGTATCTTATCTAGATCAAGGGAACTAATAGTGCCACTCTATTCTGCTCTGGTCAGGCCCCACCTGGAATATTGTGTCCAGTTCTGGGCACCACAATTCAAAAAGGATGTTGAGAAACTGGAACGTGTCCAAAGGAGGGCAAGTAAAATGGTGAAAGGTCTAGAAACCATGTCCTATGAGGAACGACTTAAGGAGCTGGGGATGTTTAGCCTGGAGAAGAGACGGTTAAGAGGTGATATGATAGCCCTGTTTAAATACTTGAAGGGATGCCATGAGGAGGGAGCTGACTTGTTTTCACTTGCTCCAGAGACTAGGACCCGTAGCAATGGATGCAAGCTACAAGAAAAGAGATTCCACCTCAACATTAGGAAGAACTTCCTGACAGTAAGGGCTGTTCGACAGTGGAATAAACTCCCTCGGAGTGTAGTGGAGTCTCCTTCCTTGAAGGTCTTTAAACAGAGGCTAGATGGCCATCTGTTGGAGATGATTTGATCTGGATTCCTGCATGGGGTTGGATTGGATGGCCCTTGCGGTCTCTTCCAGCTCTATTATTCTATGATTCTATTTAATTGCGGGATTTGTAGTCGCGTTAATTCTCTAATATATCAATTACAACCAATAATAATAATAATAATAATAATAATAATAATAATAATAATAATAAATTCCCTTTCGGAGATATTTTTCCACATTTTCCGCACTTTTGGCATTTTTGTATCCCGAAATAATTACACATTTCTACCTCCAATTGGAGTGTTTCCTTTCGTAAGCCTCCGCGACTAGGCCTTCCTCGGCGCTGATCTCCTTCATCCTTTTCCAGGCCGCGCAGGTGACGATTTCATCAACGCGGCGTCCCCACGCGTCGAACTGAAGCAACCACGGCGGCTGAGATTCGCACTCGCGTCCCAAAGGGTCGATTTCGTCCTTGACAAGGGCCCCGAACCTTTCGAGGTCTGGGTTCACCTCGGCGAACACCTGCGGAGGAAGACAGTGGCGTGACAATAACGTACGTAAAAAGATGACTTGAAAGAGTATATACATGCATGGGTCCCTTAGATGCTAAGCAGGGCCAGCCTTGGACGGTCCTTGGAGGGGAGACTGACAAAGTCCTAGATTGGAATTAACTGGTTAAAAAGGCAAAAACAATCCCAGACAAGGTAGACCACCCCCCCCAAAAATGCCAATTTTTAGGGTCCATAATCCACAGACCTGGGCAGGAAGATGGGATTTCAAGTACCCCCGAAGAAGAGCATCCTCCAAATAGGGATTACCAATCTGAGGCTGCTCTTGGAATAAAATCCCATCCGAACACGCTCTCCTCGGGTTTCGCGTGGTGCAGAAATCCGCGGCATTTCTTCGCTGGTTGCGCATTTTAGCGCACGCAACAATTCCTCTGCAGCGCAAAACCCGACACCAAGCATTGCAGCTGCTGAAACAAAAGGCCCTGTTCGCAAACATGTAGGGCGGCATTTAATGCGCCAAAACGGACGACAGTGCATGCGACTCGACGGCGCAAGGCCAAAAATATGTGCTTTTAGGTGCTGCTCTTTGGAGCAAAGTTCAGGAGGAGCGAGGGAATAAATAGCCAACGTATCGAAGCGAATTGCGCAATGGCCTGCACAAGGGGCGCATATGCACAATGTTGAACATTTTTGTGTGCCGTTCCTTTAGTTAATAGCAAAACCATTAGAAGAAGATACTGTTTGGATTAAGAAGCACGTTTTTATTTATTTTTTATTTTGAACAAATGTTTAAAAAGGAAATGTATTGCGATAAGATTAATTATAATAATTATAATAAATAAGCTTCGGTGACAGTCGCAGAGCTCACAGTAATGGCCGGTATGACGAGGAAAAAGTGAACGTTGTTTAAAAAGTGCGTTTTGATTGTTTCTGCGCTAGGCAGCCTTTGCAACAACCCTGGGATGTAGGCCAGGACAACTTGTTTAGTTGTGAATAATTGACTACATCGAGCTGCGCTTGGCACCTTATCCTTTTCCCACATAAATTAAATGGCCGCCATTTTGCCTCATGGTCTCCTCAGGTCAATTGTCTTTTTCCCCCATTGCGGCCTGAGAGAAAACAAGTGCGAAAGCCACCATTTTGCCTCATATTTCCTGTTTCTAAAGTTCATTTGCCTTTTGTCCTGCCTCAATTCAATGGCTGCCCTTAAAGCCTGAGGGAAGCAGACAGAGGAGCCGCCATTTTGCCTCATAACTTGTCTCCTCATATCACTTGTCTTTTTCCTGCCTAAATTCAACTTCTGCCATTGCGGCTGAGAGAAACAAGTGCAAAAGCCACCATTTTGCCTCATATTTTTCTGTTTCTAAAGGTCATTTGCCTTTTGTTGCCTAAATTCAATGGCCATATTTTCAGCTAGAGGAAACAAATGAATGAGCCGCCATTTTGCCTTATGGTTCTCAGGCTTCTCATCGTTTCCCCTCCTAATTCAATGGCTTCCCTGAAAGCCTGACAGAAACAGGTGCGAAAGCCCCCATTTCACCTCATATTTTTCTGTTTCTTCTAGTCATTTACCTTTTTTTTCCTGCCTAAATTCAATAGCCATCTTTGCAGCCTGAGAGGAAACAGGTGAATTCTCCTCAGGTGTCCCCATCTTTTCCCCACTTGGGCCTGAGAACACAATGGAACAAACCACCATTTCCCCCCCTAATATTTTCCTGTTCTTTCAGGTAATTTGCTTTCTTTTCTTCCTGTCATGAGGCGCCACCATTTTTACCTCATGGTTTCCTCACAGAATCCATAATATTCATATATAATTATATATATATTTATATAAGACATTTCCCACCAGAAGCTGGAAATCAGTTGTATTGTGTAATTAAAAATATTGTGTAGTGTGTGTGTGTGTGTGTTTGTGTTGTGTATTATAATATTTGTTGTTGTTGTGGTAAGTTTGCCTTCAAATGTGTGTGTCTTCATATAAAAACACCTCAGTTTGACGTCATTTTAAACGCCAGATGGCTCCATCCTGACAGGAAAACTGGGATTTAGGGTTTTGTGTGAGAGATTTTATCACTTTATTACTGTAGGAATAACATTAAATTTGACACAACTTTACTAGAAGTGTCACATCCGATCCCGAAAGCTAGCAGGGTCATCCCGACGGTCCTTGGTGGGAGACCGCCAGCAAAAAAAATATGGGCTCCGTTTCCTTCCCTAAAAAAACCACACCGTATATAATGGAGTCCCACAAATTGACATTAAATTAAATGGTTATACTATTGCGGTCTATTTAATAACATTAATTTAAATTCCTGAACAGAAATGACGGAAGGCAGAAGACTGAAAGATGGCCACCGCTCAAATTTCGCGTATCGAGAGAAGCGAAAAGTTATTGTGCGAATTAACACAAAATGGACGGATGTTTATTTTAAAAGCCGAACCTCCTTATATAATTATATTTAATAATATATATATTATTATTAATTAATATTATTTATTATTATTTATTAAATAACATTATTTATTATTTTTAAAAAATATTAAAAAGTTGAGTTCCCTTTATATATATAATTAATATATATATATATAATATATAATTATTATATATTACAGTAATTAATATTATATATTATCAAAATCTGAAACGCTGCAAATACATATACAGAATATAAATTAATTTCACATTTAGACTTGGGTCCGGTCTCCAAGATATTTCATTATCATCTCTCTCTCTCTTCTCTCCTCTCTTCTCTCTCTCATATATATTTTATTATATATAAATATATAAATCATTTGTCTTTAGATTTGGTCCCATCTCCAAGATATATCGTATTTAAATGAAGTATTCAAAAAATTTGAAATAAAATCCGATTATTTTTGTCACAACATTTTTATAAGGGATATATATGTATATATAATTTTTATCATTATTTAACTAGAATTATTCCAAAATCTGAAATAAAACCCAATATATTTCTAGTCACAAACACACGTGTGTTGTGTGTGTGTATAAATTAATTATTTTAATTGATAATTTTCAGGAATCAGATGTGTTACCGAACCAAATCGCGTCTGAGCAACAGTCGGTGGTTCTGGTGAAAAGACTCCTGGCGATTTCGGTTTCCTGCATCACATACCTCCGTGGGCTATTTCCAGAAAGTTCCTACGGCACGCACTATTTAGACGGTAAAATCCGATTTAAATGCAATTAAAAAAAACACCTTTAAGGGCAAGCTTTATTTTATTAAATACAACAACGTTTCGGGGATTGGATTCAGACTTTGCACCGAAGAAAAAAACGAGGCGGTTGACACCGCGTCAACTTAAACTGCAAAAAATGGTTGATATCTGATTTTTTTTCCCGCAGAGATTAAAAACCCATAAAGAAAAGCTGCCAAGGCCCAGCAGAAGTCAAAGGGAAGAAAATACAAACTAAAAATTAATTTAAATAAATAAATATATTATAATAATATTATAATATAAATAATAATTAAATATAAAAATAAATAATTAAATTAATAATAATTATATAAATAATTGTCATAATTATAATTATAATAATATTTATTATAATTATTATATAAATTACTTAAATAAATTAATTGATAATAATATTGTATTATTATATAATTAACATAAAATGAAAAAAATTAAGTACAACAGTTATAAAATATATAATTTTAAAATATAATATGATAGATGATATTTATTATAATATCATCATATTATTATATTATTAATATGAAATAATTCATAATAATTATATTATAGAATCTATTAATTATATAATAATTATAATTTTTATTATATTAGTTCTTCTTAAATCTTGTAATTCTAAATTATAAATTAATATAATAATATATAAATTGTTATAAAATTAATAATATATAATAATATAATGTTAAATTATTAAAAAGATTTATAATTATAATTAAATTATTATATAGTTAATAAAATAATAATTATAAATATTGTAAATTATGTATAATTATTAAATATAAATTATAATTATAAATATTATAAAATATTGTATTATAAGATTATTATACATAAATTTATTATAATATTGTATTATAATCTATATATCTTATATTATTATTTATTATATTTATCTTTATATATATTATTCTATATTTATTTATGGTATTTATAATGTTTTAATATTAACAATCCATAAAAATAATAATCTCATATTGATGCCCTCCTCATTTGCTGGTACTTTATTTATTATTATTATATTATTATCATTTTTTATAAATATCATCATCATATCATCATTGTAAGCCGCTCTTAGAGCCTTTAGGGCTGAAGGGCGGCGTTAAACTACCATAAACAAACAAACAACAATAAACTAAACACGTACAATAACATTACGTACTATTAATTATTAACATTTCCTCCTCCTATGACAGGTTCAGGGATGCTTCGACGCTCTGAAAAGAAAATACGTAAGTTTTTTTTTATGATTAATAAATTTTATTGCAAATTAAATTTCCATTTTGGCAGGGATATTAAAATCTCATTTTATTGCCCCCGCGATTACTCCAATTGCCAGAAGGTGGCAGCAAAGCTCCATGCAAAAGAACCCAAAATAAAGGTTCATTAGGTGCATTAAATATTAATCCAAATATCACATTCTTGTGTTGTTTGTTTTTTTCAGCGATTGGCTGTCTTGGCGGTAGTCCATATAGTCAAACCTCCTTCTGCCATGCCGGAATACATAGAACACTACAGTCGGAAGGGACTACTAAGGGCCCTATAGTCCAACCTCCTTCTGCCATGCAGGAATACATAGAACACTACAGTCAGAAGGGACTACTAAGGACCCTATAGTCAAACCCTCCTTCTGCCGTGCAGGAATACATAGAACACTAGAGTCGGAAAGGACTACTAAGGGCCCTATAGTCAAACCCTCCTTTGCCGTGCAGGAATACATAGAACCCTACAGTCGGAAGGGACTACTAAGGGCCCTATAGTCAAACCCTCCTCTGCCGTGCAGGATACATAGAACACTACAGTCGGAAGGGACTACTAAGGGCCCTATAGTCAAACCCTCCTTCTGCCATGCAGGAATACTAGAACACTAAAGTCGGAAGGGAACTAATAAGGACCTATAGTCAAACCCCTTCCTGCCGTGCAGGACAATAGACACAATAGATCAGAAAGGGCACTACTAAGGGCCATGAGTCCAACCCTCCTTCTGCCATGCACGGAATACATAGGCCTAGAGTCAGAAGGGTACTACGGGCCATATAGTGCAACTCTCCTTCTGCCATGCAGGAATACATAGGACCTAGAGTCAGAAGGGACTACAAAGGGCATACAGTGCAACTCTCCTTCTGCCATGCAGATACATAGGACCCTAGGAGACAGAGGGACTACTAAGGGCCATATAGTCCAACCCTTTCTGCCATGCAGGAATCATAGATAATAAAGTAGAGGGACTAACTAAGGGTCATATAGAGTCAAAACCACTGTCTGCCTTGCAGTAATACATAGAACACTAGAGTCGGAAGGGATTATTACTGGGGGACTTTCCAAAAAAACCCTATAAGGTGAAGAATGATGGGATGAAGGCGCAAGGAATAAACAAAGTGCGTAAAAGCCCTGAAGGCAACAGTGTTGTGTTTTTTGGGCGCTAACAGCGTGTCGCCCCGGTCGGGACGCATGGGAGACCACCAAGGAGATCCGGCCCTATTTTCAGAGGACGGAAGTGGCAAGAAATAATTAATGATAATTAACAGGGTTGTCATAAATTGGTGTACAGACCAGACAAGAGTTTGGTATGTCATGAAATTCCCATCTGGCTTTGGAGGCTAAGCAGGGACAGCCCTGGATGGCCTTGGAGGGGACCGCAAACAACATTTCGAGAGAGTAACTGTCAAAACCACCTCTGAGTAACCCTGATTAAGAAAACCCTATAAGAAGTTGCCATAAGGAAGACTTATATACTCTTTTAACAAGATAGTTGCCTTTTTTCCCCTCAGAGAGTGACAAGAAAACAGCAGGCAGCCAGTGTGCATAACAAGAACTGGTTCCTCAGACAGAAACCAAAACACGTCATCATGAGGGAGGTCCTGTACATTATCACGACATCAAAAATTACCGCATTAACCCACCCCGGGAGGAAATCGTAAAAATAGAATAACCGATGAGAGCGGAAACACGTGCTCAAAGAAAGGGGCGGGAAGTGAATACCCCCCACGGTTCGCGACAAGTCGGCGTGGCCAACAGGAAACATGAAAAACGATAACGAACCGCTGAAAGGCGGATAAAAAAAAAACGTAGGTGATCCCCGAAACAGACTAACCGACCCAGCGAACCGAGGTAAGGAAGGGACAAGACGAAACCAAAAGCCAACAACATGTCGGAAAAATCAAAAAAACAATCATACACCAGAGCCAAAGAGAAACACCAAAGCATAACTGATTTATTCCATCAATTAAATATAAATATATGATATATATATTAGATATTGTGGAGAATAAAAAATATGTCTCATGCCCAATTAGTAGAAAACTCCAAACATGTAAACCAAACTTACCCACAATATAATAATGAGCCAAAGTAGAACCAACAAAACCATATTGCTATTCTCCATCAATAAATTTGTGTGGGTGTGTGTGGGTGGGGTATGTTATATATATAAATATAATATATTAATAAGCTATTGATAATAAGAAAATATAAAATATATATAATTATATATATTATATAATTTATTAATTATATTAAATATTATAATTAATATAACTAAAAATAATATATTAAAATAAATATATATATATTTATCTTAAACATTTCTAAATAATTATTATAATATAATTTATACATATATATATATAATATAATATATTGTATATATAATATGATATATAATAATAATTAATATACAATAAATATAGAATTAATTGGGTCGAAGCCTATTCGTTAGAAATGTCCCTAACGATTTTTATCTGTTTTCGTACCCAATTTTTAGCGCATGACGGAATTATACCGCTTCAAGTTCAAGATTCAAACGCCGGCCCCCAGATGGACTTCGTTAGGTAAAATCTTTAATTTACGTTAATTCTATTCTATTCTATTCTATTGATGCAACCGAGAATCGCATTGGCCCTTTAGCTGCAGTGTCACGCTAAATGTGGTCCTCTGATGTGAGAAATCAACGCGACAAAATGGCGGCGTTGGTTCTCCACGCCAAATGTGAATTTATTCCTGCTCTCGCAGCACGCAAGGAGACATCGAAAATGGCGGCGGCGGCGGAAGAGGCGAGGAATGCCGGGCTCCTCTTGATCCGGAAACTTTACGTCTTGATGCAGAATCTCGGGCCGCTGCCAATGACATTACGTGACCATGAAGTTGTTTTACTACATGATGGTGACGCGGGTCACTCCTAAGGGTCAGTGGTTATCTCCCTAGGGTCATCCAACTGGAAGGGTCCTGAAGGGCCATGGTCCCTCTAAGGTCAGTCCAAGGAAGGTCTTGAAGGGTCAGTGGTCATCTCCTAAGGGTCTCCAACTGGAAGGGCCAGTGGTCATCCTCCTAAGGGTCAGTCCAACTGGGAAGGGCCAGTGGTCATCATTCTAGGGTCAGCCCACTGGGAAGGGCCAGGGTCATCTTCCTAAGGGTCGTCCAACTGGGAAGGGCCAGTGGCATCTCCTAAGGGTCAGTCCAACTGGGAAGGCCAGTGGTCATCTCCTAAGGGTTAGTCCAACTGAAAGGGCCAGGCTCATCCTTCAAGGCAGCCAACCCTTCCTGACCTGGAAGCTAAGCAGGGCCAGCCTCGAACACCTTGAAGGGGGACTGCCATTTTCGCCATGACGCCCCGCTCTCCGTGTCCTCCACAGTGCCCCAGCGACTACCAGCCTCCGGGCTTCAGGCGGCGAGGGTCCAACTCCCTCCTTTCGATGGGGACCCCGTCAACCTAGAGTGGGGTCCTCTCACCGCTTTCCCCGTCCTCAAGGTCCGCATCACCACCGATAGCCAACGTGTCGCAGCGCTGCACGGTGGCAGCGGCGGTGTTGTTGTCGAGGAACACGGTGGGGGTCCAATGCAGATTTCGCACCAGGGTCTGGACTGTGATGAAGAGGAGGAAGAGGACCCCAAAAAACGAGCAGGTGAGGTAAAACGCAAAATAGTTCCCTGTTGGTCTCCCATCCAGCGCTGTCCAGGGCCGGCGCTGCTTAGCATTCGAAATCAGACCCGTTCGAAAACATTGGGTCCCTATACATGAAAGGGCGCATCAAGGCACACAAAGGGAAGACTTTGGATCCGGTTCTGGAAGCTAAGCAGGGCTGGCCCCGGATGGCACTGGATGGGGACGCCAACTACTTTGGAGCTAAGTAAATCAATCAATTAAAGGATTGATAAATGCAATAATCACCAAAACTCTTAACTAGCCTGTCTTCTACACAGTTATAATTACAGCCGCCAAAAAAAAAAAAATGACGATTTCAAAGATGAAAGGATAGGAAAAAAAAATTAAACGGAATAAGGAATTGATAGGGGAGGAAAATATAACAAAGTAAGAAACACAACAAATAAATATAGATAACGATAAATAATAAGAGATAAAATAAATAAAAATAATAGTAAATGATAAATAATAATAAAATTATACTTGTATGAAAAATTCTAATAAAACAATTAATTAATTAATTAATATAACTACATATAATGGTATATTACTTAACTATTATATATATTTAGGATTAAGTTGCATTAATAATTAAATTAAAATGGTATTATTAAATACCATTATAATTATAACAATTAATTAATTAATAATTTAACTAAATTAAATATTCTTTAAGTATATAATTATATATATAATATAGAGAGAGAGAGGAATTTAATTAGGATTAAACTTGCGTTAAATAATTAAAAATCGTTTATTAAATAATTTAATTAAAAACAATTAATTAATTATTAATTAATGTAACTAAATATAAATATATATTAAGTTAACTTATTAATATATATATATATATATATATACACACAAAACACACACACATATATTATTATTAGGATTAAGTTGCGTATAAATAATTAAATTAAATCGTTATTAATCATATTAATAAATTCTATTTAAAAAACCAATTTTAATTAATTAAACATGATTAATATTATTATTTTTCTCTTCCTGGCAGAGATGGACACTGCACTTAGCCAGAGGACAAGGAGGACACCGACCTGTCAGAAGAGGAAGGTCAGCTGGCCGCTTGGGGATCGATCCCCGTTGTCCAGCCGTGAAGATGGCAGCGTCGCGTCAGAAACGGCGCACATAACGGCGACACGCCAGCAGGCCCGGTTTCCTAATACTTCGTTTAGCTTAAGTCACGATTATTGTTACCACTGTTTATCTGTTTGCAGGGGAGACCCTAAACCTAAATTTAATCTATATTTAATCCAAACTTTAATCAATCCCAACCCAGATTAACCTTTTGGAACATTTTACCCTGTTGTCTAATTAAAGATGCATTCGTTAGTGCTTCTCACTTAATTATACCGTCCATTTGTTATTCACCGCCTTCCTCAGGATTAAAACCCAAAAGTGTAAAAACATTTATTGATTATGTATGGAAGCCCTACATGATCCCTCTCATCTCTGTTAATTACCAATCGATGATCGATTGATCAATCAATGATTTATCGGAGTCCACAGACCACAATAAAAAACAATTCACTGCGAGAAAAAACAACACTAATAGGCAATATACTAGGAGGCAATGAGGACTACAATTGTTTGGCGGTCTCCCATCCAAGGACTGTCTGGGGCTTAGCATTCAATATTAAATGGGAACCTGGTTCCTTTTTTTAGGGTATTTAGGGCCTCACAATAAAACATGTCACGTCACGAGAGAATTCCCTCGCTGTCGGAGAAAGGAAACGTCGCGAAACCTGCCGTATCGCGTCATGCGCGGTTTTACGAGAAACGCGGAGATTTTTTGCCGCTGTTCCAATTATAACGACGGACAAAAGGATGCCCCGAAAGCCATAGGGATTAGTCTGAGTCACAACTTGGCTCAGATGAATGGACTATTGTCCGTCCGCCGTCCGAAAATAGGCCTCCACCGACGCTTGACCTGTCAGTCACTCGCTTGACCAGTCGCCGTTGATGCTGTCCTTTTCTTGGGGACAAAAAAAACTGAGTCACAAAATGTCACCGTGACGGAAGAGCGTAGAATAAACGCCCATTAGGACATCCATCCTCATTATATTCCCTAGGCTTCTATGTATTCCTGCATGGCAGAAGGAGGGTTGGGCTATAACACCCTTAGTAGTCCCTTCGATCTTCATTATTCTCTGTATTCCTGCATGACATTAATAATTTACCAGAAATGACAAGTTTCTTTTAAAAAAATATTTATTTAATAAAATATGTATTTTTAATTATTTCCTTTTTTGTAAAAAGCATAATAAAAACACACTGGCAACAACTCATATCACATTAATTCAAGACACGTTCATCAATTTGTCGTACAAAACATCGCAATTAGTGCTGTGGACCGAAATAAATAGATATTAATTATTATTATATTGCTTTTCTGCACACAATAAATACACAAAATGATGGAATAATAATTTTTGTTTAAGACACTAAATCTAATCATTAATTAAAAATTAATTAATTAATTAAATTTAAAATTATATTAAAATTAAATTATATTAAAAATTAAATTAAATTAAAAATTTAAATAACGAGTGCCTGAGTTTGCTTGCTTTTCCTCATCCCTCCAGGTTCATTTTCCTTTTGTGCTATTAATTAATTAACTAATTAATTAATTTGTATCCCACATTCTCCCATAAATTAACAGTCAATTTTTAATTTTTTAAATTTTTTTAATTACACAATTAAAATATCAATCGAACAGAAAATCAGGGAACGAGGGAAATAATTAAATATTAAACCAGCAATTATTATGTTGTCAATTAAATTGACTAATTAAGAATTTTAAAAAAACCAATTGACAATTTTTAATTAAAATAGGATTGATTACTTTCAGAGAACAGTTTTAATCGCTCAATATTTATTCAATATTTAAATAAATATTTATTTAAATATCAAGTAAATTTTTATGCAAAAAATAAATCACTTGATATTAAAATAAATATTTGTTTAATACATCAATAAATATTTGATATTGAATTAAAAATTTATTCAATACTTAAATAAATATACTGAACAAATAAATTTATTGAATACTTAAATTAATATTCAAATAAATATTTATTTACTATTCAGATATTTATTTGTTAATATTTATTTAACATTGAAACAAATATTTGCTTAATGTTTAGATAAATATTTAACCAAATATTTATTTAAAATTCATATAGATATTTATTTAATCTATAAATAAATAATTTAATAGTTAAATCAATATTTATTTAATATTCAAATAGATATTTATTTAATCTTTAAATAAATAATTGATTAATAGTTAAATAAATATTTATTTAATATTTAAACCAATATTTATTTAATGATTAAACAAATATTTATCAAACGTTTAAATGAATATCTATTTAGTATTTAAACCAATATTTATTTAACATTAAATAAATTTTTAATAATATTATTAATATTTAATATTGATAAATATTTAATCAATATTAATAAATCAATATTAATATTGATTAAATATTTAAATAGATATTTATTTAAAATTTAAACAAAAATTTGTCTAACGTTCAAATATTAAAATCAATATTTATTCAATATATAGATAAATATTTAATATTTTAAATTTTAAATATTTAATATTTAAATACATATTGATATTTAAACAAATAATCTAATATTTAAATGAGGTAGATCAATTAGTCCCATTCGTTTCCTCGTTCGTTACCCTAATAGACCAAAAATAAATAGGTATTATTACTATGGTTATAAATACAAATGTGGATACGGCTTAAATGCCCCCCAAAGGCAGCAGAACCCCATATAAAATCCAATGCTAAGCCGGGTCGGCCTTGGACAGGATTCGGATGGGAGACCGCAGAGGCCATATTTCAAGGAAAGGGACCCTATGAAAAACCCTATATAAAATCACTATGTTGGCAGGAAACTCGCTGCGTAGGATCCTATGCAGGGCCAGCCCTGGATAGCGTTCAGAGGGGAGACCGACGGTCAAGGCTTCGGATTCGGAGTGGACATCTGGACATTGGTCCGAAGTTGCGGCCGTCGGTCGACTCCAGCGACGGTGAACCTTTTCGAGCGCCAAAACCAAAAGGTGAAAGGGGCGTGGCATCCGCCATTTTTGTGCGGAAGAGGAGGAACAGGCGTACTCTCGTGTTTCGCCGCCGCCATGTCTCTAACCCTGACCCCGCTGCGTTTTCACGTAATCCCTGCGTGAAAAAGACCGCATTGTGGAATAAGAGTCCCAGAATAAGGCACAAAACGATGTTGGCGTCGGCGTCGGTGCGCTTTCTGTACGCTCACGTCTGCTTCTTGCGGCAGTGCCCCAAGGCAGCGGCAGCGTGCGCAATGACTTTGGCGTAACTCCTCAGCACCTGGCACCCACGCTTCTTCTTCTGGAAGATGTCAGTGCCAGAGTTGTCGCCGTACACGACGTCGACATGGCGCACTTTGTACTCGGAGCAGAGGAGACAGGTGAGGTTGGCGAGGAGTCCGCGCGCGACTTTGGTGGCATTGCGGAGGTGCTTCATGAGTGCCGCTTTCTCGTCCTTGTCGTCGCCGAGGTTCTCCTGGTCCTTGGTGATGTTCCCCAGCGACGCGTTGAAGAAGGCGAAGATCTTGTACAGCGACAGCAGCATCTCCTTCTTCTCGCTGGCTTCATCGACGAACGGCGGGAAGCTGCGGTCGGCGGCGCAGAACACGTCCGGGTTCTCTGTAAATGGCGGCCCTTGACGCTCCAGCTGGAAAGAACGAGAAACGGCGTGAAAGAAAAATGTCGCATTCTCTGTATTCCCACATGGCAGAAGGAGGGTTGGACTGTATGGTCCTTAGGATTCCCCTCCATCTCTTGGGTTCTGTGTATTCCTGCATGGCAGGTCAGACTACATGGCCATTGGGGTTACCCTTCCAAGTCTAGGATCCTATGTATTCCTGCATGGCAGAAAGTGGATCTGACTCTATGACCCTTAGTAGTCCCTTCCGACTCTAGTGTTCTATGTATTCCTTCATGGCAGAAGGAGGTTTGGACTATATGGCCCTTAGTAGTCCCTTCCGACTCTAGGGTCCTATGTATTCCTGCATGGCAGAAGGAGGGTTGGACTGTATCGCCCTTAGTAGTCACTTCCAACTCTAGGATCCTATGTATTCCTGCATGGCAGAAGGAGGGTTGGACTATATGGCCCTTAGTAGTCCCTTCCGTCTCTAGGATCCTATGTATTCCTGCATGGCAGAAGGAGGGTTGGACTATATGGCCCTTAGTAGTCCCTTCTGACTCTAGCGTTCTATGTATTCCTGCATGGCAGAAGTAGTCCAATCCCTTTTCCGTTCCACGCCAGACCCCCAACGTACGTAGGTTTTGAAGAGCTTCTGTGCCGACATGTTCAGCTGCGCCACTTGGCACTGGATCTGGTCGAAGACGTTTTGGCGGCATGGGCGCACGCCATCGCACATGGAAGCATCGTCGCCGTCGTTGCGCAGGAAGAGCGCTCTGGCGCCAACCGGACCTCCGTGCGCGGTGAAGAAGAGGAATGTAATTCCTGCACGGAGGATGAAAAAGAATAACAAGTGAGGTCCATGATATCAATAACCAATCGAACGGTTTGATTGATTACAAGCGTGACCCGGCGCAAAATGGCGACAACTGCGCCGTAAAATACGCCGCTGAATGTTACAGAGAGCATCCCAACCAAGGTAGTCTTTGTCATTAATAATCGAATCGAAGTGTAAGAGTGAACCATGCCTTCGTGCACCGGCATGTCCTCCATTTTGTTCCCGGCGCTTCGACGCGGTGCCGTTGGCTGCGTTTTTGTGCTCCATGTCTGTTTCCTTGCCACTTTTCCCTCACGGAGGCCACCCACGTCTCTTTGCTGATTCATTAATGGCGACGTCATGAGAAATCCCCCGTCCATTACTCCGCCGCGCCAAGTTGGCGCTGTTCCCGGGCTGCGCATAGCGCGACACGTCAAGCGGCGGAGGAAGCGGATGACAGCAGAGAGAAAGCAGGACAGCTCTTTGGGCTGACAGGGAAAGGATGATGAGTAGTAACCCATCTGCATGTAATAGTAACCCCTACGTGTCCAAATGCATGCTTTCAAAGACACCACTGACTCTCAGTAGGGCCTCAGGCCCCTTAGTAGGGACTCAGAACCCCTTAGTAGTGACTCAGAACCCCTTAGTAGTGACTCACAACCCCTTAGTAGGGACTCAGAACCCCTTAGTCGGGACTCAGAACCCCTTAGTAGAGACTCACAATCCCTTAGTATGTCCTCATAACCCTTTAGTAGGGACTCAGACCCCTTAGTAGGGACTCAGAAATACTTAGTAGGGACTCAGAACCCCTTAGTAGGGACTCCAACCCCTTAGTAGTAACTCCAAGCCCTTAGTAGGGACTCACAACTCCTTAGTAGGGACTCAGAACCCATTAGTAGGGATTATGACCCCTTAGTAGGGACTCACAACCCCTTAGTAGGACCTCAGAACCCATTAGTAGGGACTCACAGCCCATTAGTTTGGACTCTGACCCCTTAGTAGGGACTCCAAGCCCTTAGTAGGGACTCTCAACCCCTTAGTAGGGAGTGCAACCCCTTAGTAGGTCCTCCAACCCCTTAGTAGGGCCCACAGTATGCTTTACTACAGGTTGTAATTTGGGACACTTAAAGGAGCTTTCTGAGATGCTGAACGTAGGGAAATAACTTGGCGCTTTAGTTAGTGAGTTAGTAGGACCTCTGAGTAAGAGACTTTGGAAATGGAGAGAAGTACCCTTGACTTAGTATTTATTAAAACAATCCTATTTTAATATGAATTATTATTATTATTGTTATTATTATTATTATTATTATTATAATAATTATTATAATAACATAATATTATCATAATATTATTAAAATATAATATTATTAATAATAATAATTAAAAAATTAATTTGATAATTAAAAATTCATATAAATTAATTTGATGATATAAAATTCATATAATATAAATTAATTAATTTGATATAAAATTATAAATCCTGTTTTAACATAAATTAAAATAATCAATATAAATTTATTGTTATTATAATAAAATTACAATAACATTTTATTATTATTATTATTATTATTATTATTATTATAAAATAATTAAAACACTTTCCTCTCATCCTTTTTTTGTGTAGATTTGGAGCGGTGACATCATGCGCCGCCGTGCGCCGATGAAATAAAAATAAATAAACATAAATAAATAATAAAAATATAAATGAATAACAAAAATAAAAATAAATAATATAAATAAATATAAATATAGAAAATATAAATAAAATAAATAAAAAGTAATAAATATAAATAAATAATAAATATAAATAAACAATAAACAAATAATGTAATAAATAAATAATAATATAAAAAGTCAATAATAAATATAATATAATAATATTAATAAATAATAAATAATAAAATATAATAATATAAATAATAAATAATTATATAAAATAAAACTAAAACCAATTAAAAATTATTCCAAAATGGAGGGTGAAAAATTTCCGTATCCGTTACCTGTCAATATGGCGGCGCTCATGGCGTCCGGCGGCGTCCTGCGTCGGAGTCCGATATTCACCTTCGGATATAATCGAAATCAAATTAAAAGTGAGCCTCATTGCGAAGAAGTCAGGGTTTAAATAGTCTGAAAGGAAGAAGAGGAGGAAGGAGAAAGAAAAGGGGAGGGAGAGATAAATATCAATGAAACGAAAGGAAAGAAAGAAAGAAATAAAGAAAGAAAGGGGGGGAGTGTGGGAAAGGAAAGGAAGGAGGAGGGGGAAAAGAAAAAGAACGAAGAAAGAAAGAAAGAAGAGGTTTGAGGTCATCGTGTTTTGTGGTTTCGGCGGGGAAAGAAAAAAAGGAAAGATGAAATAAATAAATAAGTAAACGAATAAAGTAAAAACGAAAGAATTTTATTTGAGGAAGCTGCCGATTTCGAAACGCTTTGGTGCCTCCTAGCGGCCAATTGCAAGATTACTG
>NC_056528.1:29891559-29905099 GCF_019175285.1 Sceloporus undulatus
ATATATATAAAAATAAAATAAATTAAATAATTTATTATTTATTAATTCTGTATAATAAATAATATATAAATTGTTAATTTGGATTAAAATGGATAGATGGATAGTAGATAGAGAGATGATAGATAGATAGTGGATGATATAGAAAGATAGATAGATAGATAGGATGATAGAGATAGAGTGGATGACAGAGATAGATAAATAAATAGAGAGAGTGGATGATAGATAAATAGATAGGATGATAGAGATAGATAGATAGATAGTAGATAGATAGACGATAAAATTGTTGATTGATTGATGTAGACAATGGATAGATAGATAGATAGAGTGGATAGATATAGATGGATGGATAGATAGATAGATATGGATAGATAGAGATGGATGGATGGATGGATGGACAGAAAGACAGATAGTTAAGTATAGACAATGCACGGATGGACAGACAAATGGATGAGAGATATGGACAATGGATGGATGGATGGAGAGAAAGAAAGAAAGAAAGAAGAGTCCACTTTACCTTTTGGGCCACTTTCGCCATTTCTGACCTACTCCATTTTCCGCTGTCGCGGTTTTTCCGTTAACCGGACGCCGCTGTCGCAAACTTGAGAGCACGAAGCGGCCGCCTCACTAGAAGGGCCTGGTGCCCATCATTGAGTCTTTGGAACTCAAGACCGCCCTCGTTCCAGACTCAGGCCTTCAGTATCCAGTTGTCCAGTTGTCCAGTTTCTACAAGAAGCCTTCAGTTTCGGCAAGAAACCATGTCCAGTCGTCCGGTCTTTGACTCGAAGTCCAGTTGTCCAGCTTTGTCCAGAAGCCGTGTCCAGTTGTTCAGTGTTTTGAAATTGGCCTTGTCCAGTTGTCCAGCGTCACTCAGGACTCCATCCTTTCCTCTGCTTTATTTCCAACCCAAGGCCTCCTTCTTCTTCCTCAAATGGAAGCCTGAGTCAGAAGTCCAGCTGACTGACCGCTGCTGTGTTTCGGCCGGAGCCGTTGTCCGGCGGCCAGAGAGGAATCGCTGACTGTCTTGGGTCCCATGATGACCGGGGACTTTTCGGATCGGTCAGAAAAAAGGTCTTTCCTCCAAAAATCAGTATCTTTCTGTCTATTGATCGATTCATTGATCGGTTTATTGACCAATAAGTCGATCAGACCTTAGGGATCTGCAAACCCTCTAATTAATCCCAATTAATCCTATCAAATATATTGATCGCTTTTAATAAAGTCCCAGTTTCTCTTCCACTTTCAGCTTCCTTCCATCTATTGATTGATTTATTGATCGGTTTATTGACTGATCAATAAATCGATCAGACGCAGGCGCTAGAAATCTGCAAACCTTCTAATTAATACAGATTTTCCCAATTTCTTGATTGCTTTTAATAATGTCCATCTATTGATCGATTTATTGATTGGCGAACACCGCAAATAAAAATGTTTATTTGTTTATTTATTTAAGTTTGAATTTGTTTATTTGTTTATTTCTTTAAATAACGTTATTAAAATGTTTTAATTTTAATAAATTAAATAAACCTCAGAATTTGGACAGCATTAAAAAAATAATTAATATTAATATATATATATATACATATATATATATATCAAGGAAGACATATATAGATATTCTATAGATATAGGTAGCAATATTTAAATACAATGCTTTTAAAAATCGATAATCAATAATAATCCATATTGCAAAAGTGAGGCAGATTGAAGTAGTGTATTATCTTTAATACGAATAATATTTGTTCCATGCACAAATTTATCAATAATTATATATATATATATATTTAACATATATATGTATATTTAATAATTAGTACTACTAATATTTATTTATGCACACATTTATCAATAATATTATATATATATATATATATACACACATATAAATAAATTATTAGTAATATATATATATATATATATATTAATACTAATAATATTTTTCATCTACATATTTATCAATAATATATATATAAATAGTAATATTTGCTCCATGCACAAATTTATTATTATATATATAGATACATAAATTATTAGTATTAAATAATATATATATATATATACAGTGGTACCTCGGGATACGAATTACCCAGCTTACGAATTTTTCGGGATACGAAAAAATCCCATAGGGATTTATTGTTTCGGGTTACGAAAGTTTTTTCGGGTTACGAAAAAACTCCGGCGCTGTTTTAAATGGAGCCGCGGCAGAGCCGCGGCTTTTTTCCCCATTAGCGCCTATGGCAATTCGGCTTACGAAGGTTTTTCGAATCCCAACCAAGGGTAACCCGAGGCACCACTGTATATAGATATAGATACAGATGTGTGTGTGTGTGTGTGTGTGTGTATAATTGATCATTCTATCCCTCGACTCCGACGGTCACTTTGGCCTGGAGTGTCCAGTTGTCCAGATGTTCAGTTGTCCAGATGTCCGAACAACATGTCGGCCTCCGAACGCATCCCTAATATCCCCCAAATCGACGTTACATCACTCTCTTTTCAAGCAACATACGAAGCCCTATTTCTTCATTTGGGTGCGTCACCCCGGCCGCCGCGTCCGTGTCACCGTTTTGCGCTTTTGCGCGGTCCTTTGCATCCTATTCGCCTGCCTTTCGAACGCTTTTGCCAAACGGCTGAGGAATTTCGAATACCCCCAAAGGATTCGACACCCTTCAACCTTCTCATAGAAAACATTTTCGACGCGCGTTCGCCGAAACGGCGCAATCCCCGTCGGCACAACTCCTTCCCAGAGGCAAATTGCGCAGTGCGTGTTTTGGAGGAGCGCGGCGACAAAGAGGGACGCTTTTTCCAAGTCTCCGCGCAATGGATCCTCCTGGTTTTGCCGCTCTCGGATGAGCGCCAACGCGTACTCCATCTTCTTCAACGCCGTGTAGAGCTCTCGCAACATGGTGCCATCCGCTTTCTGCACAAGATTCTCGTTCGGAAACCAACGAACCGGCGCCGTTTCACAAAGCTGTGCGGCGACGTCTCGCAAACCGTTCTGCGTCACCTAAATTACAGAAAACAATTACGAAAATATAAAAACGCGAAGCGAAAGGACTAAAATACATAACGGATCTGGTCGCCGTTTAACGTTTTGGCGCAGTGCGCGACTTACATAGGAAACGTAGATTTCGCGAGCTGGACGCCGGTTCCACGAGATTTGAGTCTTCATTCGTTCGAGGAGCTGCGAATCGTTGGCGCATCTCTTGCAGAGGTTGGCGCCGGATTGTGCTGCACATTGGAATAAAATGGCTGCCACTGCGCAAAAAGTGATGCAAAGATGGATGCTGCGCGGCTGTCCTCCTTAGAATCACAGAACCATAGAGTTCATTGTTATTATTATAATCATTATTATTATCTGATATCCCATCTCTGTCTCAGAAACCGCGAAACCACGTCACGTACCGATAAAACTGTGTCGCGCTACCATGCTATGAGCGGTGAATCAGATCAAACGCCGCGCGCTTCTTCCTCACTGTCTTGACTAAATGAAGGAGGAACTCGCTTTCCATTTTTATCATGGCTTTGACAAACGAAACCTGACCACGCAAGATGTTGCGTCACGCGCTGCGCAATTTTAATGAAAATAAGGGACTGAAGGGTCATGAGTGTGGTTTTCCTCTCAGGAAACGCGTCCGGAGCCATTCCTGGAACGGCGCATTCCTCGAAGTCGGCACATTCCACACCCACGGATGATGATTATGATGCCACGGCGTCCGACGCGGTTTCCACGAAAAGTGTGTGGGGGAACCCCCAGATTGTGATGAGAAAAGTGTAGCACAGAAAATGGAAGTGAAACTGTCCCCGGAAAACGCAATTGGTTTTGGTTCCTGTCCCGAAAATATATAGATAGATAGATAGATAGATATAGATAGTATTCATTATACATACATATACATATACATATTAATTGTATCTTATACAGTATATGTGTGTGTGTGTATGTATATATATATATATATATTATTTGGATTTTATGTTTATATATATATATATATAGTTGTATATTGTGTGTATACATATATATATTATTCATATTATGTGTGTATATGTAGCATTTGTATTTTATGTGCGTGCGAGTGTGTGTGTATATATATAAAATTCATGTATTATATGTGTGTGTGTATATATATATATATATATATAGAGAGAGAGAGTATTAGTATATTATGTGTGTGTATGTATATATATATATATATATATTGAAATATCTCTTCTACCAAGAACATAAGGTCAGATTTTATAGATAGATAGATAGATAGATATAGATATACATATAGACATGTAGACAGTCCCCCATAGATGTGATATATATACAGTGCTCCCTCGGGTTACGAAATTAATTCGTTCCGCGGCTAATTTCGTAACCCGAAAAGCCTTCGTAAGCCGAAAACCCATAGGCGCTAATGGGGAAAAAAGCCGCGGCTCTGCCGCGGCTCCATTTAAAATAGCGCCGGCGTTTTTTCGTAACCCGAAAAAACGTTCGTAACCCGAAACAATAAATCCCTATGGGATTTTTTCGTATCCCGAAAAATTCGTAAGCTGGGTAATTCGTATCCCGAGGTACCACTGTATATATATTTATATGTGTGTGTATGTGTGTGTGTGTGTGTGTGTATATATATAATCAAATATCTACCTACAAATATTGTGTGTGTGTGTATGTGTGTGTGTATGATGGCCTCAAGACTTTTTCAGGACAGTCAAATCCTTTCCTTCTTTGCGAGAATCAAAAGCACAGATGACGGATCCGCGATGGATGCCATCGCAATGGCCTCCCAGGAACGCCATCCCACACTGCGACGGTGAGTCAGTCAGTGCGGTGGTCCTCTGGTCATCTGCTGCTCTATTGGCCTGGAAAGAGAGCCGCCACTTCAGAGAGACTTTTGTCTTTCGATACGGCGACTTTTGAGCTCATTAAAAACGACGGACGCAGTTTTTGATGCCATTTTGCTTTTTACGAAAACGTGTACTCCTTGGAATGGGGTTGCGGCAAAACCAGACATCTGGACAGTGACGTGGACGCTGCCATTTTCATTCCCTTCCTTTACATCCCTGGAAGGAAGCACTGTCGAATTAAATGGGATTTGCGCCTTGTATAAAATGGCAACACGCGCCGTATATTCTGCGCCAAATTTATGAAGAAACGAAGACGACGCAGCTTTTGAAAAAACGAAAAGCACCTTTATTGGCAATATTTTTATAAACTAATACAAGACACACACACACACACACACACACACACACACGTATATATAGAAATAAAGTCGATAAAGTAAAGTGGACATTTTGCGCCGAGTCTAAAAAACGCTCAGCAAGATCGCCACATGCGCCAATTCCACGGCGCTTAGTGTCGCCTTTACGGGAAAAAATACGAATTTCTATCAATGGCCAATGAAACTAAACCCGGATATCTGTTCCTTTTTTCGTGGCGTTTCAGTAGGATACGAAACGCTGCACTTTTGTTTCTCGCCGTTTCTGTGCAAAATAAGGCACTTGGCGGTTTTAAGGCCGCTTCGGAAAAAAGGAGAGTATCGATCTTGCTTCCTAGTAATACATCATTGTCAATACTGTCAAATATTGGCACAAAACGTGAAAATTGGAACACTACAAGGTTCAAAATGGCAGCAAACGCGACCCGATTTGCATCCCATTCGCCGCCATTATCCCCAAAAAAACCCTTCCAGTGTTTACGTATTTACTAAAACATATATAATAAAATGCAATCTTAGCGTATGCTCAACTTTTACGGAAATGAGAACCCCCGACCGCGCAAAAGTGCGCAAAAAATACGAAAAATGGCAAAAATCCCTCCCTTGCGAAAGTCATGGCAGTTGAGGAATCCCTGCGCAGAACCGAATGAGAGCGAAAAAAATGGTGTCAGAACGGGTCGTATAATACTGAGATGTGCCAGGTTCGGAAACGGAACACATTGCATCCGGAAACACAATGGGGGCCGTTTTCCGCAGGAGGAAGAGCAATGGCGCTGTTTCCACCACTAAGGAGACAGCGTTTTCTCTGTGCATTGATGAACGCCCGCCATGTGACGCAGGAAAAGAAGTCAAGTCCCAGATTTACGGAAGAATTGCGCACATCGGATGTGGTTGTGCAAAACGCGAAAACGGCTCTATCTCCTGCTCTCTTGGCGTTTCTGGAGGACCTCCGTCACGTGATCGATGCCTTCCTCAGGAACCTGCACAAAAATTGACAAAATTACGAAATTCCACGTCAAAAAAATACGTAAATCCCTGTGGTGCGTTTTGTTTCGATGCAAACTGTGGCACCCGCATTTGGCGCCATCGACCTTACCAAAGCGTGGTCGAAATTGAAGGTGCTGATGTAATACGCGGAAATGTCCGCGTCGGCCAACGGCTCTGCAATCTGCGCCACGATACCGCATTCATCTGCGGATGAAAAAGCGTGCCGGAAAAGCGTAAGTCGGGTACAAAATGGCGTCTCTCATTCTTGAGGCTTCAGACCTGCAAATGAATGGCGCGTCCGACGGCGCCATTTCCGTATTCCCCCATTGCGCTGTTCAGAACGTAAACCACGACGTGAATTCACTACTTACCGAATCCGAGCGGCTGACCGCCGATGCGCACCATCCGCCATAACTCTCCGGACGAACTGGTCAGCAAGAGGTCACTTGGAAACCTGGGAAATGGACAACAGAGCAGTCATCGCTTGACCCTTCAATCCAAGCCGCCGCTGCCAATGTCTCTTTGTACATGAAACTGCGTGGTTTGCGCAGTTTTACCGCCATTGTCACGCTCACTTCTCCTTGGTCTCCGCATCCATGACGATGGAGATGTACCCCTCGATCAGCGAGAAGGCGAAGAACGCGAACGACTCCGCACCACCGCCGCTACCGCCGTCCAAAGATGCACTCTCCTTCGCGGCGCTGGAAACAGAAACAAGATGGCGGAGGCATGCATTAGCGTTTTTCGAAAACCTCACCTTCCATTTCGGTTTACGTTGGGAGGATAGTTGCGCAGAACGTGACCGGACGCCACAACGGACACGAATGTTACCTGTGTGAGTAGAACAAGACATCCAAAAGTATCGTGGCGATGGCGGGCAACGTCTCCGGCGCAACGCTAAGGATGCAGAAGCGGTTTGGAGGGCTCTGGAACGGATGGACGTTGGCGCTGACTGCTAGAATGAGAGAAGATGGACACCTCAGACGCCGACAACCAGCAGGGACAACGCCTTCATGCATCTAATGAGGCGATCACGCAGTCGGCATACGTGGCAGCCACTTTGTGACGCACCTTGTTTGGGCCTGACGAACCCGTTGGTGGCGTCGTCGCATTTGGCGGGGACCGGCTCTCCGTTGACCTCTTGGTAAATCTCGAACTCGTTGGCCAAAGTGTGGATGACCACTGGAAGGTCCTTCTCGCGCACCTGGGGAAAAATGGACGTGCGGAAATGGCGTGACGGACGCCATTTTGGATTCCCCACTATGCCATCCTTATTATATTGCAACTATCAGAATTATTATATGTTTATTAAATTAAATTGAAATGTAATTATAATATTTATGATATTTCTAATTTAAATATTATAATTACATTTTAATTTAATATTTCATATAAATATTAAAATGTAATATTTTTGTATATATATTAAAAAGGGAATAATTATTATATGCTTACGTTTATATTAGAATGATTATTTTAATGTTTGTATTAGAAATTAATTAATTATTATATTTTGATCATGGAAAAATATAATAATTATAAATATAAAAATATAAATATTATATTTCTAATAATATAAAATGCAAATAATTATGATACTGTAGTTATAAAATATAATAATTGTAAATATAAAAATGTAATATTTCTAACAAATATAAAATAAAAATATAATTATGATAATATAAATAAAAAATAATGAATATGAATATAAAATATAACTATATTTCTAATATGAATATAATATAAAAATATAATGTGATTTTTTAAATATAAAATAATATAAAATATAATAAATATTATATTTCCAAAATAAATATAAATTAAAAATATATTAATATTTATATATGTATAAAAAGTTTATCATACATATAAAATAATTATTATGTAAACGTAAAAATACAATAATTATGATATTTATAGCATACAATATAGTATGTTTATAATATAAAGATAAAAATACAATTATTATATTTCTAATATAAATATAAAAATATATTTCTAATATCAATATAAAAATATAGTATTTGTTATATTTTAATATAAATATGATTATATAAATATAAAGATAGAATAAATATAAATATAAAAATTGAATAATTATATAAATATAGAATAATATAAATATAAAAGTAGAATAATTATAATATTTTATATTTTTATATTAGGATTATATTTTTATATTTAAATTCTAAATAAAATGTAAATATAATAATAATAAATATAATAATAAATATAACAATAATAACAATAAATATAACAATAATATAATAACAATAATAACATAATCATCATCATCATCATCATAATTCTGACCAGGATGAAGTCTGTCTGGTAGGTGGAGAGCATGAGGACGGAGACGCTGTGTTGCGCCAAAGGGCCGATGACGGACTTGGCAATCTTGGTGACGCCGATGGGCTGGATGCCGGCCGAAGCGCTCCCATTGGATGAGACGTTGAGCACCAGCCACGCCGACTCCACCGCTTGCAGGAATTCCGACGCAGGCAGCTCTGGAAAATAAACACTATTTATTTATTCATTTAATAAACTTTAATGATTTAATTAGTTAACATTTACTTTAATTTTATATATTATTTAAATTTACTTTATAATATTATATATATATATTCATTATTTTATTATATAAAATAAAAATGATATAGAATAAATATTATATATTTATTTATTTCTATTATTTTATTAAATATATACTTATATTTATATTTGTAATAAAAATATATAAAAATGCAAAATAAATATATAAAAATTATTAAAATAAATATATTATTATATATACTTTTTATATGTTTATTTTTATTATATATTTATATTATTAAAATATATTTTATGTATTAATATTATATTATATTTAATATAATAATATTTATGAATTATTTTTATTTTATATATTTAATATAGTATTATTTTATTATTATTATTAACCTTGTAAAGCGCTGTAAATTTACACAAATTTATATATTTTAAATTTATAAATTTATAAATTTAAATTAAATTTAAATATATATACATATACACTATTCTATAACAATATATATTATATACAATTATATATATTATAATATAATATACAATATAGAATATATTATATATATATATTAATATATATAATTTGTCGATATTTATTTTAAATGGCATTTAACAACAGGGTAATTATTATTATCATTATTACAGTGTAGTCACACTCTCTCAGCCCCATAGAATGACCGTAAAAACCATCGTCCTGGTACCTTTGAAGCCTTCCTCGTCCAGAATGATGGTATAGTCCTCCGGAGTCTCCGTCAAGCTGAAGAATTTGCACCTGGAAAGGGAGAGAAACCATGGTTTAAACCTGGTTAGTTTGAACCTGGTTACTTTGAACGAGTGGGCCCCACAACACTGTGTCCCTTTTAAGACAGTTTTGGACTCCGTTTCCCAGAAGCCTCTGCCATGTTGGCCAATGCCTTAGGCTTGTGGGAGTTGAAGTCCAACATCTCTGAAAAGGGGCACGGTTTTGGGGAACACTGCTTTAAACCTGATTAGTTTATATGTATATATGGGACCTATAGCTCCCAAAGCCCACCCCAAGGGCTGATAGGAGTCCAAAAAGGGACCTCCTTATATAGTAATGGCTTCCCTCCCTTTAAAGAGAGCAATGCAATGAGAAAGCAATTAAAGCCCCCTCACAAGCCTTTAACCCCTTTTTGGGGCTTCCTGACCCACCTTCCTCCTCAAACCCACATAATACACGTGTCTGTTTACATTCACACATGCAAACACACCCAAAATTGGGACTTTGTCCCTCCCTCCCTTTAAAGAGAGCAATGCAAAGAGAGAGAGAGCGCGATTAAAGTGAATTAAACTCATTAAGGACCCTTTCCAAGCCCCTGACACGCGTGTTGACACGTGTTTTTCCACATTCACACATACACACCCAAAAGTGGGACTTTGTCCCTCCCTCCCTTTAAAGAGCGCAATGCAATGAGAGAGCAATTAAAGTGAATTAGACCCATTAAAGACCCTTTCAAAGCCCATGACACGCGTGTTGACACGTGTTTTTCCACATTCACACATACAAACACCCAAAACTGGGGTTCTGGGCTTCCCTCCCTTTAAAGAGTTGTAGAGAGCGATTAAAGCCATTAAACCTCCCTCAAAAAACCCCTTTCCAACCCCTGACCCGCTTGTTGACACGTGTCTGCCCATTCACATTACCTGGTCCTTTGGGGTAGGAGCAGGAGCTTGAGGAGAGGGTGAGTGTACTGCCAAAGGCCGGCCCTGGCCAGGCTTAAGACACAAACCACGACCACCAGGATCCGCAGCTCCATGACTAGGCCGCGCCCGATCCCCGGCCCTCGCGTACTGAAGAGGCCGGGGAAGGGCCGCCGCGCCCCGCCTCCAGCGCCACGCGAGGCCCGGCCCCTCCGGAGGAGGCGGGGCCCCAACTAGGCCCGGCCCCTTTCCACGCCCCAGAAAGGCCTCAGAGGCCTTTTAAACTGCATTTAATCCTTTTATTTTCATCATGGTGGCTTGTTTAATTATTGTAATGGTTTTTGTGTGACTTATTGAGTGTTTTTTTATTGCCTCTGAGGCTGAGAAAGTGTGACTTTTTGGGATTTGTTTACATCATGGCTGAGCATGATTCAAACCCAGGTCTCCCAAGGCTCAAAACAGTACAAAATGCCATTTTGAGAGGGTTTTTTCGTCCTTTCTGAGGTTGAGAGAGTGTGACTAGCTGAACAGAGTGGAATTCAAACCCAGGTCTCCCAAGGCTCAAATCCCAATTAACATGGCCATTATTACATTATAATAAAATATAATCAATAATTAAAACAATTAAAACATTTATAATAATATAATCATAATAAGGATCCTATGTATTCCTGCATGGCAGAAGGAGGGTCAGTCTGGATGACCACTTGGTGTCCCTTTGAACCACGATTCTATGGATGGAACTGACCATTAGTTTGACCATTACTTTTGGGAAGAACGGCATCGGGGATCGCGAATTACGAAAACGGCCCTCGACCCCAAAGCCTCTCTTTGGCGCGCAAGGAAACCCGCACTTCGCCGCATCTCTCCATCGCGTCTCTTCTTCTATCCTTCCTCCCCCATCTTCCCTCGCTTTCTCTCTCTCTATCTCCCTATCCCTCCCTCCCCTTTTCTCCCTTTTTCCTGCGCAGTGTCGCAAACGCCGCCGTCGCCGCGGTCCAAAGTCCAGAAACTCTCCTAAGCGCACAGATAAAATACGAACCTTGGGGGAATTTGCATTGCTCCCAATGTAAACAGATAGGCCAAGAAAGGGGTCCCTTTAACAGCTGCGGCAACAGCAGCGGCGGAGTTCTCACGATTTAAGGAATTGTCCTTTCGGAGGGGGTGGACCGTGCCGTTGGAAACTGCGTCCGTTTCTACTCTGAGAAACATGTCATAACCGGGGGGAAAAGCTGATAAGTCTTATCAGTTTGGAAAAGTGCGCAAAACTGCACAAAGATGGTGTCCAAATTGACGCACCTCCAAGTGGAGTTGCTCGGTGCGCTCCTGGAGTCCGGCGTAAGTAAAGAGACGCTGATCAAAGCACTGGGGGAACCGGTGGCGTCCGATGCGAATGCCGCCGCCGTGACAGAAAAAGGCAACCACTGCTGCCCGGAAATGGCGTCCCTCGCCAATGGGATGGATGACGGCGAGGAGGACGCGTCCGACGACGGCGAAGACGACTTCACGCCACCCATCATGAAGGAGCTGGAGAACCTGAGCCCCGAAGAAGCTGCGCACCAGAAAGCGGTCGTCGAAAGGCTCTTGCAGTAAGTGGTCGCCATCTTGTCCCCTTCCACGGTGTTTTCAAAAATCTCGCGAAACGTCGCGAAAACCCCTGTGGAACAAATTAAGCGGGAATTTAACGTCTTTCCTGTCAGAATACGCAGCTGGCGTTCCTAAAAGAAATGGCCGCTGTGACCATTAGATGCCACTGCGGTGTACGGAATGAGGAGCACGCCGGGTTTTCCGTATTCTAACCCTAACCCTAATTTCCTGGAGTTAACCCGGACTAGGATCTAGATAGCTCTATATTGATTATGGGTTTGGGTCGAAGGAGGTGCAACTGGAAAGTTCGGGCGGGAGCTGGGTTCAAGTCTTACCTCAGCTTCTTCTCCTCCCTGTCCGCCTTGCGTTCGGCATCTGTTCTGGCGTCGGCCTCCGGAGTCAGGGGACTCAGACCTGGTTCTGGTTACTAATTATCCCGGGGCCGCTTTATTGTTATTCCTCTTTTTTCGGCTTTATACATTTATAAAGGAAAAGCCTCCTCCGATAAGGATTTTGATCATTAACTTTCTCAGGGAGGCTTTTTATTCCCCTTCAGGTGTAAACGCACCTGGATTGAAAAAGGAAAGGAGTAAGGGATATAGCATCGGTTGTTATTAATTAATATATTATCCATTATAATATTATATATTATTATATTATAATATTATCTATTATCTAATATAATATGTTATTAATATATATTATTATATATTATAATATTATTATCTATTATCTATTAATATATTATAATATATATTATATTAATATATTTATCTATTATATATTATTATATATTATTAGAATATTATTATAGTATCCTATAATATCATTATATTATATATTATCTAATATATTATATTATATTATAGTATATTATCTATCACAATTTATTATATTATAAATAAATGCAATACTGTGCAATATATAATATATATAACATGATATTATATTATAATATATAATAGAGTATATAAAATATTATAATATAATAAATAATATATTGTGATATAATATAACCTCTCAGAGATAAATCGGAAATGATATATATATATATATATATACATACATAAAATATATAAAGAATTCTATATAAATAGATTTTATATGTATATATGTAAGATATATATACTGTATATTAATTAAATTAATTAAAATATATAAATAAATATATACATAGATTCAATATAAATAAATAGATTCAATACATGAATAAATAGATTATATATATATATATATATAATCTGTATATAATTATCTAGATTCAAAATATCTAAATAGATTATATATATATAGATAGATAGATTAAATATATCTAAATAAATAGATTTAATATATATATCTAAATAAATAGATTTAATATTATATATATATATATATATGGATTAAATATATATAAATAAAGATATTAAACATAGTTAGATAGATAGATAGATGGATAGATACAAAGATATAGATATAGATATATATATTGATAATATACATATAAATAATTAGATTTTAAGTGCTAAACTAGCCCTTAAAATCTCCTCCAGAGAGTCTTTATTTTAAATGGG
>NC_056528.1:29905199-29906094 GCF_019175285.1 Sceloporus undulatus
ATAAATAGATTCAATACATGAATAAATAGATTATATATATATATATAATCTGTATATAATTATCAATAGATTCAAAATATCTAAATAGATTATATATATATAGATAGATAGATTAAATATATCTAAATACTGTAAATAGATTTAATATATATATCTAAATAAATAGATTTAATATTATATATATATATATATGGATTAAATATATATAAATAAAGATATTAAACATAGTTAGATAGATAGATAGATGGATAGATACAAAGATATAGATATAGATATATATATTGATAATATACATATAAATAATTAGATTTTAAGTGCAAAACTAGCCCTTAAAATCTCCTCCAGAGAGTCTTTATTTTAAATGGGAATAATTTGTTTGCCGTTCGGGGCGAGAAAGGTGGAAATTTAATTGGCGGCGTTAACGGTTAATTAACCCGTGTTTAATCATTGGCGGCTGCGCCAATCCCTTTAAATATCTCCCAATGGCGGTCTCCCCTTCAATTCCCATCCAGGGCTGGCCCTGGTTAATGTCCAAAAACAGGCTTTTTAAAGGCAATCCAATCCATATTAAAGTAACTCAGGGGTGATATTTAACTAGGGTTTTACCCGGTCTAACGTTTAACGAGGCAGAAGCAGTGAGTAAACATGGCCTCCATACCGCGCCGCTGACTGCGCAACTCTGACGCGGATGGACTTTGGACTTTTGGAAACACCCTGATAATGCCGCCGGGGCCGTTTTCGAAGGTGTGTTTTTCCATAATGGAAACTAAAAAAATCACTTTATTTTACGGGTCAATCGCAGTGGTCTGCGCGACGCAAAAAAAGTATATACCTCGGCGCGCAAACGGTGTTTTGCGCAAACCATCCGAAACCGAATTATTATTATTATTATTAT
>NC_056528.1:29911094-29921277 GCF_019175285.1 Sceloporus undulatus
CAAACCATCATGCACCAGGTGTCGCCCCCCGGGCTCTGTGCGTCTGCATCCACATCGGAGGCCAAGATGGTGAGTTGCGTTCTATGTATTCCAGCATGGCAGAAGGAGAGTTGGACTATATGGCCCTTAGAAGCCCCTTCCATCTTTATTATTCTATGTATTCCTGCATGGCAGAAGGAGGGTTGGACTCTATGGCCCTTAGTACTCCCTTCTGATTCTATTATTCTATGTATTCCTGCATGGCGTCCGTATTGCTTTTTCCCAATGCGCAGATTTCCGTATCCGGCGGCAGCGTTGGCGGCGCTCTCCCTCCAGTCAGCACCTTGACCGCTTTGCACAGTTTGGAGCAAAACCCGCACGCTCTCAGCCAGCAGACGCAGAACCTCATCATGGCGTCGCTCCCGGGCGTCATGGCCATAGGTGCCGGTGGCGACGCATCCTTCGCCAATGCTGGCGCATCCGCGTTGGTCATCGGTAAGCGCAGAAATGGAAGGAGGTAGGGAGGGAACGCATACGTCGCGCAATGTCCACTAACATCCACCGAATGTCACGGCGGCCATTTTTTTTACGTGTTTCCCTCCTCCTGTGTCCAGGCCTGGCGTCCACTCAGCCGCAGAGCGTACCGGTCATCAACAACATGGCCAGCAGCTTGACCACTCTCCAGCCGGTCAATTTCTCGCAGCCGCTGCATCCATCGTACCAACAACCCATAATGCAACAGGTCCAGGGTCACTTGAACCAGAGTCCGTTCATGGCCACCATGGCGCAGATCCAGGCGCCGCACGGTAAGCGCGGTGCCACGGCATGGGCGAAAAACACGCAGCGGTGCCCATTTTGTAACCAGTTGCAGAAGGCCATTACATTCTTGGGAAGCAAAAGGGTAGGATTCGAACGCAGGACCCACTTTCCGCCACTCACGTTTTCGCCATTCCTCTTAGCGTTCTACGGACACAAGCCTGAAATGGCGCAGTACGCACACGCCAGCCTCCTGCCGCAGACGATGGTCATCACGGACACGGCCAACCTCAGCGCTTTGGCCGGCTTGACCCCGACGAAGCAGGTAAGTGTCTGCTGGACGTTGACCAACAGAGTGACCAACTGACCATAGTAATGCTAACTAAGATGGCGTTTGTGATGGGCGCGCCGCTCTTTTTGTAAACGCTGACTGTGCAAACGCTCCCTCCCAACGTATAGGTTTTCGCCACCGAAAACACGGAGACGCACGCGGAGATCCACACGCCGCCCGGTCAAGCATCTGGCAGCATCCATTTGCAGAGCCAGGACGCTGCCAATGCCGCCGCCGTTCAGCATCTCCAACCAGCGCACCGCCTCGCGTCCAGTACAGCAGGTAAGGGGTTTCCTCGCCGCTGACCACAGGGGTGACCATCCAACGACTGACCAGGAGTGACCTGCTTAGCTTCCGACATCGGATTCGGATTTTTGCGCCCTTCAAGTCGTCGATTGTGGCGATCCCGTTAATTTTTGTGCACTTTTCGGTACCAGAAAAGCCATTTTATTATAAGTGCGCTGTAAAATGTAAACGACATGGATAACGTCTCTCCGTCTTTTTCCTCGCAGTTTCGTCCAGCAGCTTAGTACTTTACCAAAGCGCCGAATCCACCAACAACCATTTGCTGCCGTCGCCGCCACCGCCATCACACGGCGTCATTGAGGCGTTTATCTCAACGCAGCTGGCTTCGCCGTCGCAGTGACTGTTTACCGATTGCGCAAAAGTCCTTTCGAAACGTACGCAAAATCGCAACTATGGCAGGAGTTGGATGTGGTTTCATACCGACGCGACGCGGTTCTGGGATCTGTACGGGTTTCTTCGTGATGTATTCGCTGTTTCTCCGTCGGAAAATGCGCGGATTTTGTTCCGATGCGTGGAATTATTTAAAAACGTTGTGTATAAAAATAAACCGGGAAATGTTAAAACCCCCGAATTTCGTGTTTAGATTTTGGGTACATTGATATTCACGAATTTGCCATCGAACACCGTAAACGAAAGCGGCGCAGGATTGCCGGAAAATTAAAGTACGCTTTATTTTATAGATACATATATTTCTTAAAAAACAGTTTTTGTGCCAATCTTTGCACCAACTTTCTTTTGTTTCTCTTTTCCTTTCGTCTGCCGCGGCGCGTCCGGAGTTGTGCCGTCCTCAACGCTCCCGGGAACTGCGCCGAGATCCTTACGCGAAGTTTCCACGGCACGCTCTTCGACGCTGTTCTCTCTCGGCTTCTTCGTCCTTTTCTTCTTCTTCTGTTTGCTGAACAGTGCAGACGGGCCGAGGTCGTCCGATTGCACAATTTTTCCAATTGCACCGGAAACGCCGCTGTTCTTTAGGACGTCCGCAGCCGAGACGGCGGCCTCGTGACATCTTTGCCACTCTTCGTCGCTGGAAGAGCTGCAAGCGAAAAAGAAATCCCAAAGCGTTTAATATTGGGCATCTTCTGCTATGCAGGAATACATAGAATACATGCAGGAATACATAGAATAATCAAGATGGAAGGGGCTACTAAGGGTCTTATAGTCCAACCCACTTTCTGCCATGCAGAAATACATAGAAGAGACCCATCATACATGACGCCTTGGCACCATTTCTTACCTGGAGTGGGACTGCTGCTGCCATTTTTTCTGCGCAGAGGATGGTGAAGGTTTCAGCTCGCCGGCGTCCCCCGGAATGGATGAAGAGAAGAGGCGAAACCCTACGGAGAAGGAGACCGTCATTAGCGTCAAAATGGATGCTACCGACCATAAATTACGGAAGACGCGTGTGGCTTACCGTCCTCTTCCGCGTCCGATTCCTCGCCACCGTTCTGCACGGTTTGCGGTGGACGCTCCCAAACATCGATGGACCTTTTTAAAGGAGAGAATGCTGTTACTATTTGCAATTAATTAAGTAGATAGATACACACTTAGCGGGGATTTCTCACTGCTAAAGAAATACATATCGACCTGTCCAAGATGACCGCCAGTTTCTTCGCCACGTGCGCGCGGAATCCGGCGGTCGTCTGGAACGCGTTCCCGTCGTCTTCGTGAAGTTTGGCCACTCCTCTGCCGAAGGAGAGAAGGAAAAGGTCGGACTCTATGGCCCTCAGTAGTCCCTTCAACCTTTATTGTTCTATGTATTCCTGCATGGCATTAAAAACATTACCTCAGACTCGGTTCCTCAGACGGCGGCGAACTCTTTGCGGGGACTCCTGCCAAAAAGAAACCAAAATTAAATTTTAGACACGTTTAATTTGTGAATAAAACCTCATTTATTCTCTGTGTGGAATTCTGGGATTTGTATTATGTTTGGTTCCCGGCTTTGATTACAATCAATATAAACTACAAATCCTATCATGCCACAGACTGGCGCCATGACAGTCCTTTAAAGAAATGGTTTGGACTTCTACTCCCATGATCCTTTGCCGTAGGCCGCAATGGCCGAGGCGTCTGGGAATCATAGTGCCTTAACAGGCATGTCCCTCAATTTACCGATTGTAGGGTTCCAGGCAGCTTCGCGCATGCGCTGTAGAGCCTCCGCGTCTTCTTCGCTGCTGCTTTCGCTAAGGCGCGGCTTTTTCTTCTTCGTCGCCGCCGCCGCCGCCATTTTCCAAACCGCTTCTCGGCCTCCGCCGCAAAGGTGCCTGGGAGTAGAAGTCCAAACAAGTCCTCAGTTCGCCTCCAGATAGTCTCTCAACGGAAGTTTTGAACTACAACTCCCAATACACTTTGTGTCTGTCTGAGTCACAATCCTCTGAGTCTGCGCAGTCCGCCGCCGTTGAGAAGCATCTTCCGCGCCGCCGCCATTTTGTTCCCGCTTCTCGGCCTCCGCCGCAAAGGAGCCTGGGAATCGAAGTCCAAACTAGGCCTCCTCTCGCTTCCAATGAGTCCCTGAGCGGTAATTTGGGACTACAACCCTGAATATCGTTTGTCTACGTTACAGTCATAATCCATTCACTCCCTGCTTTGCGCAGATCGTGACGTCGCTGAGAGGCTTCTTCCTCGCGGCCGCCATTAAGAAAACCCCTCGCGCAAGGCACGTTGGGACTTGAAGTCCAAACAAGGCCGTCTTTCGCATATACCAAGCGCTTTACTGTGAACATTTGACTACAACTCCCTCAAGAGCCAGTTAAGGAATGATGTTTTAAACCGGGAGTAGGTGAGAGGGACTCTGGGAAATGTAGTCATTTTTTTATAAAAACAAGGAAATTAAAAGAAATATCATTATTTTTACCTCAAGAATCAAAGAAATATGACCTATGAAAAAATATAGCTCCTAGAATGCCTAGGAATTATAGTTTATAGCTTTATGCCTTTAAATACTACAGATTTAACGCGGTTTGACACAAATTTAAATGGATGCCTTGAAATCTTGGGATTTGTAGTTTAGTGGAGGCCACTGACGGAAAAGGGCTAAACATTACCTCACAAAAACTTCCAATCCCATGATTCCATAGCACTAAACAATGGTTTGATATTAATTCTGAGGTAAATTAGGGTAGAAACTTTTACCTCAAGCGTTTTTGTTTCCGCACGGAATCATTTCGAAGAGCACTAAATGAGCATCACATATAAGGGACCTCCGCTCACCTTCCGGTTCTGGACCGGAAGTGAAGTAAATAATGAATTAATTGTATCGAGGAAGAGCTGAGGAAGAAGAGGAAGCAGCTGAGCTTGAAAGAGGCCGACTTTGAGGAAAAGGCCCTCTCTATATCTCTCTCTCCTCTACTTCCTGGTGAGAGCGGAAGTGGAGGGTGCCTACTTCTGGTTGTGTGTTTTTGTGGGGGGTGAAGTGTGAGGGGAGCCTCATTTGAAGAGGATTCTGTGTGTGTGCTCGTGTGTGTGTGTGTGTGTGTGTATATCTATTTATCTATCTGTATGTGTATATATGTATATATATGTATATATATATATATATATATATGTTCCCATACAGAATATAGAAACATTAACTATAGCTTTAAAAGTTAAAAATACTATAAATGGTTCTGCGTCTGTTCTGTATATATATACACAGAACTATTATAATATTACTATAGTATTATTATTATTTATTATAATAATGTATTACAGTATGCTTTTATATATTATTTAAATATATATTATAATATATAATATGCTTTTATATATTTAATATTATGTATACATATATATATATATATAAAATAAATAAAACATGTAATATATTACAATATATAATAATACTATAAGATAATATATAGTAACATGTAATAATTATAATATATAATATTATAATATATTGCAATAACTAATATATATATTTGTATGTACAGCGCTGTGTAAATTTACAGCGCTTTATAAAGGTTAATCATAATAATAATATGTTTCATGTGTGTGTCTATACAGAATAGATGAAGAACCATTTCCTGTATTTTTATATATTTAAATAATATATCATAATGTCATAACATATTGTAATAATATAAATATAATAGTATAATAGTATAATAATATATAGAATTATATATAATAATATGAATAATATAAATATAATAGTATAATAATATAAGTATATATACAATAAATAATATAAACATAATAATATGATTAATATAAATAATATAATGATATAAATATAAAAATACATAATATATAGCAAATAATATAAATATATATAATAATATGATTAATCTAATAATATTATAATATAAATAATATATGATATTTATATTTTTATTTATATTGTTATATATTATTTGTGTGTGTATGTGTGTATATATATATATATATATATATACGCACACATATATAATTATTATGTTTATATTATTTTATTTTATATTATGGTATCTATATATAATATTATATATTGTTATTTTTATATTATTTGTATTATGATATTATATATTATTATATTATTCATATTATAAAATATAAATAATATAATAACATATAATATAATATAAATAATATAAAAATAATATATAATATATATAGATAATATCAGTATAAAATATAAAATAATACAAATAATAATATAATAATATAAATGTGTGTATATATATATATATACACACACAAATAATATATAATATAACAATATAAATAATATAAAAATAATAATAGATAATATTATATATAGATAATATAAATATAAAATAAAATAAATAGAAGGTTTCCAGTTTCCTTTATAAACAGCTTAATACAGTATCTCATCTCCGTTGCCGAGTGCAAAAGATGCACTCCTTGGGGAGAACCCTTCTTCTCTCTTGCAATAAATGATGCAACCGGCTGCAAAAAAAAGAAGGAGCCCTTTCTCTTGAAATCAATTTGCAATTAAGGAGGGAATAAATATAATTAAAACCATTTCTTTTCCGAAGACGGTTCTGTCGTGTTGCTACAAAAAAATTTCCCTTTCCCCCCACCTAATTTGAGTAAAATTTAGAGGATTTTGGCTTCAAATCGATCCAGGTAAATCTGGGAACTGATTCTGATCAATAATCGATTTAAACAAATAGATAATATGGGATAAATATCTGTCTGTGCAACTGTTTTAAGCGCTGTTGTTGCTCCGTATCTGACATAAATCCTGGGATGTGTAGTTTAATCATAATAATAATAATAATAAAATATATATAAATGCTATAAATATATAAGATATAATAATATAAATACTATACAGTAATTATATTATATAATAATATAAATATTATAATAATATGTATTATAATATATAATTATATTTATATTATCTACATTATTAATATTATTATAAAATATTTTAATATAATATTATAAATTATATTATTTATATTATTTATATTAATATAGATTATTTGTAGTTACATGTAATTTTTTGTTAATATAAATATAAGAAATATAAGTAAATAATATAAATAGATTTAATTTTTATTATTATACATATATAATTTTATTTAATTATATATTGTTATATTTATATTTTTAAATAGTACTGTACACTAGTTATATTATTTTATATTTATTAGAATATTTACTAATATTGTTTTATATTATATATTATTACTTTATATTATTCATTATATATTATAATCATAGTATTTATATTATATAGTATATCATATATTAATATTATATTATTGTATATTATTTTATTTATAGTATTCATATTATTATATAGTATAATTATATTAAATTTTTAATATATTATTTTATATTTTATATATATATATATATATTATTATATGTTATGTGATATATAATAATATAAATACTATAATATATATTATAATTTATAATAATACAAATGCCATTATAATAATATAATAGATTATTATTATTATTATTATTATTATTAAATATTATATATTACTATATTTATATTATCTTGCAAAATGGATGCCTGCCACCATTTTGAGAGGGAATGCGGAGGGTAAAACCGCCAAATTAACTCTCTCTCTCTCTCTCTCTCTCGCTTACGGTCGCAAGCCCTAGATTGTCCGGCGTCTGGCATCCGATTCGAATCCAGAGATGGCCAGCAAAGGTCCGGCGGCGTCTGCGGCGTCTGCAGAGAGCTCTAGTGCCGGTGGGACGAGCGGCAACAGCGGCGGCGGAAACGGTGAAGGTCCGAGCCAGGACAGCACCTTCGAGTGTAACATCTGCCTGGATACGGCCAAAGATGCGGTCATCAGCCTCTGCGGACACCTCTTCTGGTCAGTGGTTCAGGGTTATGGGAAGGGGACACCTAAGGGTCATCCACTCCGGCCGCCTTTGGACGTTCAAGAATGCACTCCCTGGAGATGTCCACTTAGCGGTCAAGGGGTCCTAATTTGTAGGTGGCACACCTAAGGGTCATCCAGACCAGCCCCCTTCGGACATTCAGTAATACACTCCCCAGAGATGACCACTTGACGGTCAAGAAGCCCAGCTGTTAATGGTCAAGCAGTCAACGACACATATATAGATATACATTTTAATTATTCTTTTCTTTATTTATTGAGATATGAGCTAAAAAGATGCATTTTGTTTAGCTGTTTAAAAATAGGAAAGCCATCTCTGTCTTGCTGCTGTGCATTAGGCAAATACGATTATTATTATTATTATTATTATTATTAATTATCATTATTAATATTGTATTTTATTATGTTATTACACATTATTACGCATTCAAACCATCTTTGTAATGTGATCCATCTATCTATCTATCTGTCTATATATACTTATATGTATTTCTTTCTATTTTTCTTCCTCGCTTCGCGGAAATCTGGACAGTTGGCCTTGTTTACATCAGGTAAGTTCGAAAATTTTAAAAATTTATAAATTTAAATTTATAAATTTATTACCCCACAATCACCCTGAGCAATCCCTAAATTATTCCAGTTTTCCTCTGCGGAAAATTCTCAAAATGGTGGCAAAATAAAATAATAATAATAATAATAATAATAATATAATAATAATAATAAATATTATATACTGTTAATTAATAATATTATATTACAAATAATAATATAACATTATTAAGAAATAATATTAAAAATAAAATAAAATTTATTAAAACTATAATGTTGCACATTATATTATAAATAATAGGAATAAATAATCGTTTATTAGAAATAATAATATTATTTTATTAATATTATAAATAATAATATATTATTAATAACATTTTTATACATATTATCTTAACATTTATAAATAATATTTTATTATTTATTATATATTATATATATTATATTTATAATAATAATATTAATTAACATTATTGTATAAAATATAATAATATATTAACAAGTATTATAAATATATTAATAAATATTATAAATAATACTATATTATTAATAAACATTATACTATTATAAATAACATTATTTTTTAACAAAACTATTATAACATTATAAGTAATATATTAGTAATCAATAATATTATAAATAATAATTAATAACATTATTATACAACTAATATTATTATAATCTAAATAAATAACATTATTTTAAAAATAATAATAATTAATAAATATTTTATTATTAATAATATATTATTAATAAATAACATTATTATATATTAATAATATTATTATTAATAATATTGTATTTAAAAATATATTATTAATAAAATATAATATTATATATTTATTATTAATAATAATAACATTGCCGCCATTTGAGAGGTATTTGGCGGAAGTTTTCGTACATTTGGGGGTATTCCTCCAGTGAAATTTAGCTCAAAAATCACGTCAAAAGCCGCTATCGTTTTGATGGGGGTCTTTGGGGGTCCATAAAACCGGCACCAAAAAATCAGAAGCTATCCCCCAAATATTCACCACCGCCTCGGATCCCATTTTGGGAGACAAGCGAGACTTAATAAATGCGTCCCTCTCAAAATGGCATCACATCCATCATCATAAAACGTGGCGTGTTTTTATCGTCTTTTCCGCAGTGGCTGGAGACGCGTCCGAACCGCCAAGTCTGCCCTGTCTGCAAAGCCGGAATAAGCCGCGACAAAGTCATCCCGCTTTACGGAAGAGGAAGCACCTCGCAGCAAGACCCCAGGTTCGGAAATTTCGAAATTTCAAATTTTATAAATCAGCTTTTAACGCAACAAAAAAAATAAATAATAAAACCGTTTATTTTACGCAGAGAGAAAACGCCGCCGCGACCGCAAGGCCAGAGACCAGAACCGGAGAACAGAGGGGTGAGTAAATACATAAAATCCGTGCGGATCCCTGCTGGAGTATAATACAACATAGAGTCATTAGGGGGAGTACAAAAAGCGATCGGACGCCATTTCGAAATGGAACATAGAGGAAAATGGCCGTTTTTAAGATGCGACTTAAGATGGCACATACTGCCGCCATTTTGAGAGGGTCCGTAGGAGCATTTTAGGGTTTTTAGATGTACATATTATAATTAGAATTACTATTATTACTATTATTAAGATTGTAGAGGTTATAATTAGCGAGGAGAATGCTGATGAAACAACTGTGCAAATCTGCGCAACCGCGTTCACCTTCCACCAGGGCGCAATTAAAGGAGCGCCTCGTTAAATCGGGATTTTGTTAATGTTAATTAATTCTTCGTTTAGGGTTTCCAGGGTTTCGGTTTTGGCGACGGCGGCTTCCAGATGTCGTTCGGGATCGGCGCGTTTCCCTTCGGGATTTTCGCCACGGCGTTCAACGTGAACGACGGCCGGCCGCCGCCGGGTAGGGTTCGATAATTGGTCCGTTTGTTAGTGAATGTCTTCAAGGATGTAAATGTG
>NC_056528.1:29921377-29928570 GCF_019175285.1 Sceloporus undulatus
GCAGACGCACAGAGCCCGGGGGGCGACACCTGGTGCATGATGGTTTGCGTAGTCGCGACAGAGTTTTCGTCAGAGGGTCCGTTCTCGCTGACCGTTTGCTGGTTGTACCTCATTCCGGAGTCGGAGAAGGAGACATTTTGTTGTTGTTGTTGTTGCTCTAAATAACACAAACAACAAGTTATACATAGCCTTTCTCAGTCCGTTGAAGGATATAAATGGAGACTCACCGTGGACCTTGCTAGGCGAGAGCGATGGCGGTGGCGGCGGTGGCTGGAGGGACGTAGCGGAGGCAGTGCCTGGCGGCGCCCCATTGTAGCTGTCCATGGCGAGTTTGTGGCGGAAGGCCTCCTCTTTGCGGCGGTTGGCGAACCAGTTGTAGACGCGGACCTCTGTTACCAGGTTGGACCCCAGGCCTTGGGCCTGAGAGGGAGATACGCCACGCTGAAGGCACTCTGCTCTGCCGAGAAACATTGGGAGGGTCGGTCATGCGGGAATACAGAGAACACTCCTCTGCCATGCAGGAATACATAGGATCCCAGAGTCAGAAAGGACTGCTAAGGGCCATTGAGTCCAACCCTCCTTCTGCCATGCAGGAATACATAGAATGCCCCTCTCACCTGTTGCACTCCTCTACCAAAGCCTCCCGTTCCTCTTTGCTGGGGTTCTTCTGCCTTTCATAGGCTTGGAAGAGGATCTGCTGCGACGCCGGGCCCCACTTGAAGCGGTTCCTGCGCCCTTTCTTCGCCGGGAGGTCCTCCGCCGCCGCGTCTTCCGCCATCATGCCTTGGCCGGCGTGTGTGAACTCTGAAGACGCAAACAAACAAACAAAAAAGGAGACGCAAAAAGAGCAGTCAGTTGTCCAAAACCGGAACTGTCTTTTGGCTCCGCAATGACCGCCATTTTCCAAAATGGTGGAAACGCCCCGCCGCCATTTTGAATAGCGCCGCAGGATGGAAAAAGCAATGCTTAAGAAAACCCTATTAATACTTAATGGGTTCTCCATAAGCCAATACATAGAGGAATGAAATTCCAGCCTGATCTATGATTGCTAAGCAGGGCCAGCCTTCGACGGTCTTTGGATGGGAGACTGCCAAGCGATATTTCAGGACCTTGAAAAACGACCTCCTTCGTTAAGAAAACCCTATTAATGGGTTCTCCATTAGCCAATACACACAGGAACCAAATTCCAGCCTGATCTATTATTGCTAAGCAGGGCCAGCCTTGGACGGTGTTTGGATGGGAGACTGCCGAGTGACATTTCAGAAGCCTTCCTTACCTAAAACAACCCTATTAATGGGTTCTTCATAAGCAAATACACACAGAAACCAAATTCCAGCCTGATCTACGATTGCTAAGCAGGGCCAGCCTCGGACGTCTCTTGGATGGGAGACCACCAAGCGACATTTCAGCAGCCTTCCTTGCCTAATACAACCCTATTAATGGGTTCTCCATAAGCAAATACACACAGGAACCAATTTCCAGCCTGATCTATGAATGCTAAGCAGGGCCAGCCTCGGACAGCCTTTAGACGAGAGACCGCCGCTGGACGAAATTTTGCGATCCATACTTACGTTGCGCCACTTCGCGCTGCTTCCGGACATACCAGGTGTACAAGGCGGCCCTCTTCTGCGTCTTCATGGGGGTCCCCTTGTTCAGGTGCTGCGACAGGTGCGACTGGTTCAGACCCGTAGTATCTACTACTTCGCGTTGCGGGATGTTGTGTTGCTGGAGGTATGACTTCACCATCTTGGCCACACGCCAGGGGTCCTCCCTACGAAAAAACGCATGGCGTGAGACCTGGATTAAAATCTGACCGGACAGCGCCAAAATGGCGGTCCGCCACCACGGAGGCATCAGACTGTTTGCAAGGGTTCGGACCTACACTCCGGACCCAGCATTGGCCCCTATTAAGATATACGTAATATATATGATATATATACGTATTTTGCTGTTTTTCACGCCAGGCTCTGAGTTCGAGTTCTTCCTCGCCTCCCTTTTGTTTCCCTGAACAATAAGTAACCCAGTTAGTTAGTTATAAACCCAAAGGGAACAAGGGCCTGGTTGATAATTTATAGCAGCATCGCGGATTTAAATGGAAAGCAAATATACAAAGACGCCGTTAGCGCTAAACAAAAAACCGCGCGGAACGTGTTTCTGCGCAGTACCGAACCTGACGCTGCCGACGTTAACGGTCTTTGACCCAGGTTTAAGGAACTGGACTTCGAAGGAACCGAGGTAAGGACGTAACCTCCACCATGTTTGGATTTGGGCGCCACCTTGGACCGCGAAAGGTGCGTCACAATCACTGCGTTTCATAACAACCGGTTTTCCCAAATTGTCTAATTCTGGAATAATGTTTCGCCTCGATTCGAAAAACACGAGATGGAGAAAAAAATCCACGGTTTGGTTTCCGCCATTTTCCCTCCGCGAAGCGATGCAAAAAATCCCCGTCGCGGAAAATGGTGGCGTTTTCTTTTATATTATTTTTATTATTATAATATAATATGTTTATAATTTTATATTATATATTTTATATTATAATATAACATAATATTATAATAGTATTATATATATATATATATATATATATATATATATATATATATGCCCCACCACATCAGATACTACCGGCTTCGTTCTCATCATTTTGTCCTAGCCCTGCACTTAACGCAGCACACGTATTAGCCAAAACAAGGACACAACGAGGCAACCCTAATTTTCCTCCATTCGTGTAAAATAACAGATGGAGCCTTTCAATGTACTAAGCTGCTCAGGGAACCTTTAGGTCTTTTCGTTATGCAACTAAGATCACGTCCAAAGTTTTTTCGTTTCAATGGGCCAAGAGATGATATTTGGAAGTTTCTGCGGCACCTTTATGTCCCAGATGCGTTTTCGTCTTTAGCTTTAACGAGGGGAAACCTTTGGAAAGAAGAAAAATAAATGCTAATACGCTTATTTCATATGATATTCTAGTGCTCTTTCGTTATGCTTTGGCATTATTGCATCGTGCATGGCTTCCGCTGCCTTTTTTCATGGCCACTTTCCTCTCAACCCACTAGATTCCATTAGAGCTTGTGTGTGTGGGTATGATATATATATATATGGTGTGTGTGTGGGTGTGTGTGTATATGATATAATATTATGGCTGGGAAACTCATGTCAGTGGGGTCCAGGAAGCGGGTTTATCGCTTTTATGTTAGGTGCTATGAACATTTAATGGCCCTTCTTCTGAGGGCCGAGAGAATACAGATGTGGGTCTGTGTAAGTAGTGATATTTTAGTAAAGTCAACTAAATAATTAGTTAATGTAACTCAAGATTTACTTAACATTTTGGAATGCACCCCTTCTTCGTGGGCGAAATACTGGATGTGTGTGTGTTCTGCATATGTGATGTCGTTTATGAGTTAAATTCACCACATAAGTACTCTCAAGTAACATTTGGGAATTATCTGGCCCTCCCTTCATGGGGCGCGAAACACTGAGTGACCACCTGGGGAAACGGAGGGTTAAGGCGACGACAAAACTCCCGCCTAAATGGCTCCGCGCCCTTTCCCGTCTTGCTCGCGCAGGGAGAACTAGGAACCAGCCATAAGCGGGCCCCTCAATGAGGGAGAAAAACTACACCTCCGGTCCCTTGCGGGGCAAGATTGCTCCGGACGAGCACCCCTTTCCCCCGCCCTCTTGAGCGTGGACGGTCACCAACAAGGCGACCTGGAAGGAGGCGGGAGCTACTTTGAGCGACAGCGGCCAGGGACCAATGGACCCCCTCCCTCGAGACTCGGCAACGAGGTTGAGGGAGGGTGCGTGACGTCATCGGCGGGCGCCCACGAAGATAGAAGAAGAGATGTCGAGCCTCCTGGCGGCGACGCTGAGGCCCAACAGCGGACTCTGATGGCGGACAGCGGAATACAGGGACCCAGCATTCAGGGTAGGAGGCGCTCCTGGCACAGCCGGGCATCCTCGCTCTCCGGATCTGAAAAGAGAGGAGGAGGAGGAGGACAGGCCCTTTGCACATGGGGCAGAAGAGCCGCGCCTGGAGGAGGAAACCTCCCCTTGCTTTAGCAGAGTTATTAATTGCCTTTTCCCTTGCCCAGCCAGACGAGGTCAAACACACTGCAGAAGAAGCAATCCAGTTGTGAGATCGCTTTAGGGCTGGCCTGGCTCATGGCTAGGGAATGCCTGGGGTTGGTAGTTTATTGTGGCACCAGAGCTCTTTGAGAGGAAGGCTAGGCGTTCCCAGGTCCCTAGCATTGAGCCCAAGGCAGCTAAAGTGGGTCTCAAACGGGATTGTTCGCAGTGGTCTTCTGGAGCTGGTCCCTGGTCTGGACCAGGAGACGGCTGCAGCCGGACTGCAGGAATAATCAGTTCGTCAGCAGTTTGTAGCCGCCACGGCTCCGTCCCACGGAAGGATTTGTAGTTTTGTACAAGGAACCTGACCCAGGAACAATCCAGTTGATGCCTTTAGAGCCTGGCTCAGTGCCTCAGTGCCTGTGGGTCCTGGGGGGTTTTTTTAGCTTGTGGGGGTGAGCCATTGTGGAGAGCGGTTTGAGCTGCTTGTGCTAAATGCTGAAGGTCCTGGTGACCCTGACGGCCTTTCCTCCTTCTCTGCCTTTTTTTGCCAGGGGAACCTTGACCGCGAAGAGAAAGCCCTGAAGCCTCCTGCAGCTTTAAGCTGGGCAACCGTCCTGTCGACACGACGGAGGAGCAGATCCACGGGCTCTTTTCCAAGTGCGGGGATGTCCAAGCGCATCATCATGGGGCTGGACAAAGTGAAGAAGACCCCGTGCGGGCTTCGCTTCGTGGAGATCCTGGGCTTAATGCTTGCAGCTGCAGGTGTGGTGGACTGTGATCTCTGTAGGCAAGAGACCCCGCGTCTAGTCGCGGCATAGGCCTTCATTGTTTTCGGACCCGTCACCAGTTTGGGGTCTCCTCTGGACACGCGCCGGCTTCTCAGCCTGGAAGACCCAGTGTGTCCAAAAACTCCTAAAAAGGGGCGAAAGGGTCTGGAGACCTGAAGCCCTATGAGGAGAGACTTGGGGAGCGGCTGGGTAGGTTTAGTCTGGAGAAGAGAAGGTTAAGTAGGGAAGACATAGGGCACTCTATTCCGCTTTGGCCAGGCCTCATCTGGGAATTGTTGTCCACCTTCTGGGCAAACAGTCAAAAGGAGGTTGAGGACGAGCGTGTCCAAGGAGGCCACCAAATGGTGAAAAAAAGGTTAAGGATGATAGGATAGCCCTGTTTAGATTTGAAGGGATGTCATATTGAGGATGGAGCAGCTCCAGAGGAAAAGGACACGGAGCAACTGGATGCAAACGAGAGGAAAGAGATTCCACCTAAAGGGTGAAGGGTTTGGAACCATGAGCCCTATGAGAGAAAAACCTAAGGGAGCTGGGTATGGTTTTAGGCTTGAGAGAACGCTAAGGAGGGTATGATAGCCTTGTTTAAAATTTGAAGGGTGCATATTGAGGAGGGAGCAAGCTTGTTTTCTGCTGCTCCAGAAAACAGGAGACATGGAGCATGGATGCAGCCTGCAGGAAGAGGGGGGGGGTTCCACAAAGGTGAGGGTCTGGAAACCATGAAGTCCCTAGAGGGAGGACGTAGGGAGCTGGGTAGGTTGAGCCGGGGGAAGGAGAAGGTAGGGTGTTGATAGCCCTGTATTAAAGAGATGGCCATGGAGGAGGGAGCAGCTGTTTTTCCTGCTGTTCCAGAGAAAGGACCTCAGAGCAGTGGATGCAAGCTACAGGAAAAGAGGTTCCCTAAAATCGGCAGGTTTGTCCCCTGATGGAAGAACTGTTCAACACTGGAAGAGCGTCCTCAGATAGTGGTGACTCTCCGTTGGAATTTTAATAGAGGCTGGAGGACCTCTGTTGGGGGGCTTTGTGTTTCCTGCGTGGTAGGAATGGGGTTGACTGGGTGGCCCTTGTGGTCTCTTGCAGTCGTTAGGTTGTACTGAACGAACCCAGTGTAGTGGGCCTCACACATGATTGTGCCTGGGACCGTACAGTTTTGAGGTTTTCCGTAAGTAACTTTCCAGATACTACACAGAGGCAGAAGCTGAGCACGCCTGCGCTACAGTCAATGGGAACCCGGCCTGGACGACCGCCGGATCATCCGGACAGTTGGGACGCGGGGTTCAAGGAGGGCGGCAGTATGGCCGCGGCGAACGGGGGGGCAGGTAGGACCAGCTGGATGGTGAGACGCGGTGTGGAGCTGTGTGCTATTTAATTGGTTTTGAGTGCATTTTTTTGCTACTCTATCTTAAAAAACCTTTTTGCTGTATGCAGTGTGTGTTGCTGGATTCATTGTACCGGTCTTAAGCCACTTGGGTCCATAATGGGGAAAAGGGTGAGATTTATAGTAAACAGTGAGACGCGTTCGCGTCTTTATCTTTGTTGCTAGAAGGGATTGGTCGCGATGTCCCCCTTTTTTCCGCTAGGTACGCGATGAAACCGGAAAGACCTACGATGCGGGAAGGGAGGCTTGCAAGTAGTTCAGATGGAGAGAGGAACCGGAGGCGCCATCTATTACAGCTTCAAGGACTGAAAGTGGGGGTGGGATAGGGAGATGGGGAGGAACAAGGGCAGGAGGGAAGGAGCCTTCCGGGACCGAAGGGTGCAAGAAATTGTGGGCTGCCTGGAAGACATCTTTGCAGGTCTGGGTCTCTGGCAGCTGAGGACCGTTCCCTCATCTTCCACCGACATGGTATCAGGGCTTCTGCGAGTGTAACCTCACTCTGTCAGAACGGACATAGAGTCCAGAGGGAAAAGGTTTGTCAGTAACTCGTTTAAGAAACATGATCTGTAGAGCTGGGTGGTTATTTCCTGCCTTTGTGGAACGGAGTATCCCCGTTATGGGTTTGGACTTAATTTCCTTTTCTAAGGAGAGAACCCAATAAAAGGCCCCTTAACACATACTGTCTGCGGTAACATGCGTGGGAGCGGGGTGGAAGCGCCGGAGGCTCTCCTAATCGGAGTGAGGTACGCACGCTCTCCCGCCTTGTACCTTCTAGGGACTGGGTCACCACTTTGGCTGAATGACTTGGGTCGTGGGGGAACAGTTTTCTTCTGTATGGCCATAGGGCTAAAGTGTGGGACAGTATGGTCTGGTTCACTGCCTGAAAGGGTGGCTGTGATGAGGAAGGCTTGAGCTGTGGTTCAGTCCCCTCGATGTGCTGCTGAACTGGCAGCCCTGGT
>NC_056528.1:29928595-29930780 GCF_019175285.1 Sceloporus undulatus
TTCAGTTGCCCCTGTGCCATCTTCCTTTCCAAGGTGGAAAATGGAGCTCTCAAGTTCCTCTCCACATTTATGCGTTGACCAGACGTTTCTGATTGAGGAAGTAAAGGTTGAGCCCCTTCCCTGTTGTTATTTAGGAGCAACGTTGTTGTTTGAAAGGCTTAGCCACTCTATCTATTATATATCCCACAATGTCAGATAAAGTAATGTCCATTAATGGTCCTGTTTGCTCATGACTTTACCTGAGCCAGAAAGAGCTCTGTTCACATTTCTGTGTTTCATATGTTTCTACACCAAAGTTAAAGCATAGAAAGGAATGAGGCCTGTAATTAAATAAGAAAAATGCGTATCATGCTCATGTACTGTTATTTTTTAATAATAATAATAATAATATTTATCCCACTTCTCCAAAACGATCAAAGCGGCTAACACTAAAAACATCCATGAAATACAATAAGCATGCAATAAATGTCTCATTGGCCATTGTATCCCAAACCTTCCCACCCACAAAAAAGCCTTTTCTTAAAATCACTCGATTCCATATAGCTATATATAGATATAGATATATATAGAGAGAGCTAGCATTGCTTTTGCAGTATTTCCTGCTAATTTCTAAAAATCACCATATTCCCCATTATATACATACACTATATATATATATATATATATATATATATATACAGTATATATATATGGAATCTATTATAATAAATGGGTCTAAAATACAGTAAGTAGCTGGTAAATTGATGTCAGTGTTTGCATAGGAAGCCTGTTTATTTTACACGCCGTTCTAGTTTGCACCCTTCAGTTATGCTTTTCTATAGATGCTCATTGCATTGCTTTTGCAGCATTTCCTGCTAATTTCTAAAAAACGCCATATTCGATATGATTCTATTGACTACAAGAAATGGGCCTGAAATACCGTAAACAGCTGGTAAATGTATGTCGGTGTGCGTATGCACAGGAAGCATGTTTATCACTTTATTTTACGTGCTCTTCTAGAATGCGCCTTTCAGTTTTCTATGGTTAAATTAACATTTTGGATTATGGCCCTTCTTCATGAGGCCAGAAACACTGAATGTGTGTGTTTGTGCGTACATAAATAATCAGTCATATTGTTAGTTAAATACAACTAAATAATCAGTTGAATTTAACTAAATCATTAGTTAAATTAACATTGTGGAATTTGTCCCTTCTTCATGGGGCCAGAAATACTGAGTCACTGACAGGATTTTAGGCCTAGTGCTGCCTCTGAGGGAAACTGACAGGAAAGAAGGGAAGAAGATCAAGGCGGGCGACGGCAAAAATCCCGCCTAAACTTCGCTCCGCCCCTTTCCCGTTTTTCTCTCAGGAATCAGCCATTAAGCGGCCATTGAGAGAAAGGAGGGGGGAAACTACACCTCCCAGTGTCCCTTGCGGCAAGATGGCCCGGACCGAGGCGCCACCTCCCCGCCCCCTTGAGCGTGACGTCACAAACGAGGCGGGAGCTTACTTTGAGCGGCAGCAGGCTGGACCAATGGTCTTCCTCGAGACCTCCTGCGACGACAGTTGAAGCGGGGCGCGTGACGTCATCGGCGGGCGCCCAAGAGGGAAGATGTCGAGCCTCCTGAGCGCGACTCTGAACGGCCTCGACAGCGACTCGCACTGCAAAATCAGCGAATACAGGGACCAGCACTTCAGGGTAGGCGCTCTGCACATGCCCAGAGGCACTCTCGCTCCCCAGGATCTGAAAAAGAGGAGGAGGAGGAGGAGCCCTCTGCACATGGGCAGAAGCCCGCCTGGAAGGAGGAAAACCTCCGTTTGCTTTATGAAAGGGATCAATTAATATGATTATGTTGTTTCCATTTGTGGCTCAAGGCTATGGAATTCTGGGAGTTGGAGTTTGTTGTGGGCTCCGCTCTGGGCCCCACAACAAACTCCAACTCCCAGAATTCCATAGCAAAAGAGCCAGACAAAGAGTTAAAGCGGTGCCAAACCGGGTCATGTGTACAATGTACATCCAGCCCAAGAAGGCTCAATGTCTCACAAAACTACAGCTCCCAGAATTCCATAGCACCTCTGTTACCGAAGGTCCGAAACCCCCTGCAGAAATAATCCGCTCTGTCTCCTTGTTCCAGGGGAACCTCTACCTGCAAGAAAAGGCCCTGAAGGCCTCCTGCACGCTTTACGTGGGCAACCTGTCCTTCTA
>NC_056528.1:29930880-29941799 GCF_019175285.1 Sceloporus undulatus
ATGTTACTGCAGACAGTAATGTGTTAAAGGGGCCTTTTATTGGGGTTTTCTCTGTTAGAAAAGGAAAATTAAGTCCAAACCAATAACTGAGGCTACTCCAGTTACCACAAAAGGCAGGGAAATAACCACCCAAGCTCTACAGATCATGGTTTCTTACACCTTCCTAAAAGTATTATTGACAACATTTGTTACCTCTGGTTTACAATCGCAGAAGCTGATACCCAGACTGCAAAGATGTCTTCCAGGCAGCCATCATATTTTCTTGTACCCTTTGGTCCTGGAAAGATCCTGTCCTCCTTGCCTTGTTCCTCCCATCTGCCTATTCCCACCCCAATTTCAGACCATGAAGCTGTTAGTAGATGGCTGCCTCCTGGTTCTTCTTCTCAATCTGAACTAACTTGCCAAAGCCTCCTCTCCCCGCATCGTAGTCTGTCCGGTATTCATCGCGTACCTAGCAAAACAGAGGGGGAAAGTGAGACAAATCCATTATAGCAACAAAGATAAAGAGAGAAGCCGTTCTCGCTTGTTTAATATAGATCCCACCCTTGTCCCAATATGGGACCCAAAGCGGCTTAAAGACAGGTTACAATGAAATACAGCTAAAACCACACGCAACATAAAACTTCCAATATGGTGCATCTCACCATCCAAGCAGTTCCTACCTTCGTTCGGAAGCTGCAACTGGTCCAAAACATGGCAGCCAGATTGGTGACTGAGAGTCTCAAGTTTGATTCTATCACACCTATCTTAAAATCCCTAACTGGCTGCCTATTATTATTATTATTATTATTATTATTATTATTATTATCATCCTTTATTTATAAAGCGCTGTAAATTTACACAGTTAGCTTCCAGGCACAGTATCAGGTGCTGGTTATTACCTATAAAGCCCTACATGGCCTGGGTCCAGCTTACCTGAGGGAAGGCCTCTTCCCATATAATCCTTCCTGCACTCTCAGGTCCTCAGGGAAGAACCTACTAGTCACAGAGAACTAGACTAGTAACTACCTCCCAGAGAACGTTTTCTGCTGCCACTCCTAAATCTGGAACGATCTGCCGGACGAGATCCGCCAACTAACATCTTTCGAGGCCTTTAAGAAGGCAATAAAAACGGATCTCTTCCAGTAGGCCTTCCCAAATCGATCCCCTAATTTCACTCTCCACGTGCCTAAATTGTTCTCTTCGGACTGATTCGAATGCCTTTGATAGTATTGTTTTCTCTTTTTGTATGCTGTTACCCGCCTTGATCCAACACAGGGAGAGGCGGGTTATAAATAAATACTATTATTATTATTGTTATTATTATTATTATTACCTGGCCCCCCGTTCTGCCGCGGCCATACTGCCGCCCCTCCTTGAACCCCGCGTCCCAGTCTGTCCGGATGATGCGGTCGTCCAGCCGGGTTCCATCGATGTAGCGCATGCAGTGCTCAGCTTCTGCTCTTGTGTAGTATCTGGAAGGTTACTTTAAGGAAAACCATCAAAAATGGTACAGGCCAAGCACATAGACACTAACTGTGTGGTTCGTTTCATACAACCATAGAGCTGCAAGAGACCAAAAGGGCCATCCAGTCAACCCCATTTTGCCACGCAGGAAGACACAAAGCACCCCCAACAGACGGTCCATCCAGCCTCTGTTTAAAAACCTCCAAAGAAGAAGACCACCACACTCCAGGGCAGCATCTTCCACTGTTGAACAGCTCTTCTTGTCAGGACGGTCCTCGTAATGTTTAGGCAGAATCTCTTTTGCTGTAGTTTTAATCCATTGCTCTGTGTTCTAGTCTCTGGAGCAGCTCCATCCTCAATATGACATCCCTCCAAAAACTTAAAACAGGGCTATCATGACACCTCTTAACCTTCTCTTCTCCAGGCTAAACATACCCAGCAATTCCCTAAATCTCTCCTCGTAAGGAGATCCATGGGTTCCAGACCCTTCACTGTTTTGGTGGCCCTCCTCCTCCATCTTCTCAACACCCTTTTTGAATTGGACACAGGATTATTCCAGGTCTATGTCTTCCTACTGAACCTTCTCTTCTCCAGGCTAAACATACCCAGCAGTTCCCTAAGTCAGTCCTGATAGGGCTTCATTGTTTTCGGGCCCTTCGCCATTTTGGTGGCCCTCCTCTGGACACGCTCCGGCTTCTCACCTGAGCAGAAATGTGTGTAACTAGAAAGGAAAACCCAGCTTTGAACTGGAAGTTGAGCTCTGCTTGGGTTTTACTTAGGTCACCAAAGCAAGAAAGGGTAAATCCGTAAACATTCCCGAATGTAAACGTCGGAATCATTGGCCGACCAGCAGCAGTGGGGGTCCTGCTGGCACAGTGTTGGCCTCCCATGTTCCTCGGTTTGTTCATTCCTATCTAACCTATTAGAATAAGACCAAGTGTGGACGCTTGTTCACATGCTTGAAATCCAAACCACGTCCGTTTCCCCTCCTGATTTCTAGTGGGAAATGACACTACCTCCCATTCCCATCTTCCCCATTCGCATATCTGGAGCTCCATCGGGAAACAGAAAGTAGACTCCCCTTCCTCCATCAATTCACTTGCACCTGTGTGGTCCTTCCATGAAAGTTCGAACATAAGCTCTTCCCTTCCCAGGCACTTTATGATCGTAAGGTTCAATTCCGTGCCCGCACAGCCAGCGTTGTCTCCCTACCTCCTCATCATTTAGTGCGCCCTGAGATCCTTCTTTCTTTCGCCTCATCATCTCCTCCTGCTGCCTCCGGCATCTTCTTCCTCGTCTCTCCTTCTTCCTCCTCTCCTTCCTTAAGATTTAATCAGTTCTCATGCCGGCCGGCTTGTCATCTACGAAACACAAGAATTCACCATGCGTAGCACAGCCCTGCCTCTCTCTTTAAGACCCCTTCTAGTAACCTACGCCTTATACAATTACATGCACGTACTGTCTCAATGCCATGTGTCTGTCCAAGTTAAAGCAGGACCAAACATCTTCTGCAGGAGGTAACAGGTGCCCGGTCCCTGCTCCCTTTTTTTTTTCCCCAAAAACAGAACACCTCCACATACTGTCATTAAGTGGAAGCCCTTAAACTGAAGTCTGAACTCCATAGTTATTCTAGAATGGAAGCCGTGGTCCTTCTGATGCTTGAAACGTCAATACAAAAGCCCCACCATCATGGTCATATAAAGCACTATGGAGCGCTCTGTTGGGTGGGGGACAACATTCACCACATTTGGGTTACCATTAGCAAAACTACTACTCCCTCCTTCCAGGTAGAGCACTGGTGGATCATTTAGTTCATGCAGTGGCTTCAGTGTAAGCTACAAGATAGTTCTTAGACTTGCCTATTGTGCACCATACTGAGCACCAATGGCTCCTGGCCTGTTCTATACCAGGGAGTGTCTTTCCCCATTCCCGGCTCACCTAGTTCCAGCTGTTGGCGCTTCTGCACTCCTTGTTATGCAACTCCTCCTGCCTCCTCATCGTCTTCCTTGCGCCGTCATTAAGGTCTGGAAGAAGCATCAACAGACAACAGGTTAGTGCCCTATATCGGCTGCTCAGTGCAAACGGCCGAGGCTTTTCACCAATAACAACTGGCCATGGTGTTGTTTGTTTTGGTGGGACAGCCATTTCTCACCTTGCCTCATGAGCATGGACTTGGTGCTCGTGGCGGCTGCCTCCATCTCCGATCTCCAGCTTCTGCTCCCGTGCCTCCTTTATGTGCGATCCCACCTGGCCGGCTGCTGCTTCTGTCTTCCTTTCCCATCTCAAGTAAGGCCTTCCTCCGCGCATGTCATACTCATACTCAAAGAGCCGGCTTGGGCAAAGCCGGGGAGGCTGCTCCGCGCCCCCCTCTGCAAAGGAAAGGTTAAAATACTGTTCACCCATATGGGATTGTGTTTCAGTGCAGGTCTTAGGACTGAATTTCACAGTTTAGGGCTCTCTGAAATAGCCAGTGAACCACAACTTGCCACATGGTTTTTCAAGCCTTTGTCCTCATCTAAAATGGTGCCCCTTTTTCTCCTCCATTGCTCTCATCTCTTACTTGTGATATTGTTGGTTTTTTTGATGACCACTTGTCTGGCAGTCCACCGCCTCATCGTCATTACTGTATCCATGGGCTCCAAGTCACCGGCCATTGAACCTTGAGTGAAAGGGTGGGGGGGAACCTAGCACTCAGCTTCTGTGTGTCCAAACATTGCGCTTTTTTGTAGAACTTGAGTTGTCAGTGGTCCTTTGATTCAAAGTTACATTTGAACCCTCATGGCAGGCACCCAGGTAATGTAGGGCCCTCTGTTGTTTCCTTCTTTCCGTCGGTATTGAGGGGATATCTGCTGTTTTCTTGGGGGCCAAGGAAGTTCCAGGAGAAACGTGACAACAAAAATCAGGACCAGGAGACAACTCGATTGACCTAAACTATGGCTGTGGCCACTCTTCATCTGTGCCAGTTGTGTTATTCATCTTGCTGGGAGGGGACACCTGGACCGTGGTCCCAACAGTGGCCAGTTCAGGCAGGGTGGCACCAATGGGCACGGCCCAGTCTCTTAGCAAAGCATCATAGAGCCCTGTGCTCTCAAGTACAACAGCCAGAGAAAGCCCAACGCCAAATGCCCAGGTCCTGCGTTTCTTCTCTCCTCGTCGTCGGCCTGCCGGTTCTCTTCCTTCTCTCCCACACAGGCTACTCACTCATGATGAGCAAAATGGCCACTGCGCTGCTATTTGGTTTCTGTGGCGCAGGCAGAGACAGGGCTTGAGTCACAGCTGATGGGAGGCGTGCGCTTCTCCACGCCCCCCGGCGACTTCCCCCCCGTTTTCTCTGTTCTTCTCCCTCCAACCAAGACTACGTGGTGAGCAAGAAGGGATCCCTCGCTGCATCTGTCCAGGGCTTTCCTAGCATCTGGCTTTCAGAAACTCACAATTGCCTTCCCTGTGGCCTGCCTCTGGTCTCCCACGATCACCACAGCCCCGCTCCCACTTGGCCAAACATGGAGAAAGCCTCCTCCAGGAGCGCATTGGCACACACTGGGGCAGTTCCGGACCGGCAGCGAGGCACTTATGGGGCAAGCGCACTCGCAGCTTGCTTCCCGACGAAGGGGCATGTTGTCCGCTCCACTTGGCAATTTCTTCAGCAGAGTCCGAGTCTGCCTACAGACAGGAGGATAAAAACCCACAAACCCCATTAGAGGCCCCCACCACAGGTAGCATTCCGCAGTCCCGCGTGGCGCCAGCTGACTCGCCACATGGGGTCCTCAGTGCTTACGGCTCACCCCCGGTTTCATAAGGTTTTGGGCCAGTAAGGCCCTGGGGAGACTGCATTCAAACAGCACGCACCCACCCTCAGGCTTGGAATACAATTTTGAGATGTGGAGGGGGAGTCAAAGATGCTGTAGCCTGTGTCCAAGGAGCTGACCATCACGTTCCAGCGGGATGAGGCAATCCGCAGTCAACAGGAACAGATGCCCTCCTGAAGAGGCCAAAAGGCAGACTTCTTACACGTCATGTTTACAAAGGGGGAAAAACTTTGCCAGCTGTGGAGTCCTCTTTGTGGTTTTATCCTGTGATATTTTCCTTTTTATAGCGTGTATCTTTACGTTTAGGTAGTCTTCATCTATCTGCTTCTTTTAGCAATCCATTCAACACCTTGAATATACCATATGCCAGGTTCCCCTTTACTACTCAAATCCATTTGCGTTAGCATACAACGACAAGCCATCCTGTCCCAAACTGTGGATAAGACTCCCCGAAGCCACTCACCAGCCTGATAAGCCAAAGCCTTTGTCCTAGGAATGACACTTCGCCAGCCTTGCCATTGTTTTCAAGAGTCTTTCCTCATCTCTTCCTTCCTCGGTGATTAGGGGGCAGTTTCCCCACAAACAGGCGACTCCTCTGGGGGAAGGTCTGTTCCCGGTTTCCGGAAGTCTTCAAGTCATCGTCAGGCCGTCATCTGGGGGAATAAGGTAGCAGATCGCTCGCTACAAATTGGGGGAACAAATCAATGGTAACACATTCAGGAGTACAGAGAGCAAAGATTAACCTAGTCTCCCAACACATCCAGCTTCCAATATCTGAACAGTAGGTCATCACAAACCAGCAAGAGGAAGCACCAGCAAGCATCCAGGAACAACGGGGTAGCGGGCCCAGCCCAGAGGAAGAAGGTGCGTTATTCCAGCCTTTGCCCCGCACAGAGAAAGGAAAGTGCCTGCAGACTGGCGGCAAAAGCCCACCTTCGACGGCCGCTCACAGCACTGGACGAGAGGGCGCAAGGCAGAGGATGACCAGCGCACTACATACATATTGTACTGGTAGAAAGCAAGTCGGCACACAGCACGGCTGGCATGCAACTGGCTCCTTAGACAGGCAGCCGCAAGGGTTCCAGTTCTGAGAAGCAATTCAGACATGACCAAGAGCAAGGCCAGTTCTGCAAATGTACAGTCCGATATTTCAAGCTGCAGAAGCAAACCACCCAAAGCGCCAAATCGAGTCTGACTGGGGTGTGTGTTTGGTTGGGGGGGGGGTTTGAAGGAGTTACACTTGCTGGGATGAATGTGTGTGGGGTACCAAGCATTGCGACATGACCAAGTGGTCAAACAGTCAGAAGAGATTGCAGGACAGAAGAAATATGAAATCAAGGCCAATTGTTACATAATCCCTGAGTTTGCATGAGCCAGAGAAAAAAAAGAATATCTTTGCTACCCACAAATGTGAAATATTTGCCCCAGAAGCTCAGCAAGCTAGCAGCAAATCTCCATAATTATTTACTCTCTTTGATTTAACTAGCTATATGTTAATGAATCCTCCTTCCATTTTAAAAATTGTATGCTTAGACTACTAAAACTGAATCAGCAAACTTCAGATTCTTTGCCCATCAAGTATTGTAATCTTAGTTGCAAAAAAAAAAGAAAAAACATAAGATTTTTATGTATTATCGCTTCGCTGTACAGAAGTACACCCCCCACTGAGAAGAGCCGAAGAAGAGGCAGAAACATATGCGGCAACTTTTAGGAAGCATTTTATTGTTGTAACCCGCTGTGTTTACGAGGGTAAAGCAGATATAAATTATTATCATCATCACCTATTTGGCGTCTCAGAAACTTATACATTCAGCATTAACGACTAAAAGTTGGACCAACAAAATCAAGATCTGTTGCCTTTCTGGATGTCTCGTGACATTCTTTCTGTGGCCTAACCTATTTCTCACCAACCTCAAGACCTCAGGCCACATGGCAATGAATCAAAACCTTCAGGGATTTTCTTTTCCTGCTTTTGGCAATGGAGGTGGTGGTGCTGCCAGAATACTACTCAATAACCCTCAGCCCAAGAAAGATGCAGACCCGATAGCCATCAGTTTTCTTCCCTGTTTGATTTAAAAACATAGCTTCCTGATAGATTCCCCAAGATCTTCAAAGTGCATGTAAAGTGGTCCCCTGGGATACGAATGCGCCGCTTACGAATTTCCGGGTTATCGAAAAAATCCATTAAAAACTTTCCGGGTTACGAATGTTTTTTCGGTTACGAAAATTTTTTGGCGTTTCGCGCGATTTCACACGAAATCGCGGCTTTCCCCATTAACGCTATGGGTTTTTCGCTTCAAGTATTTCGGTTCGAAAGCGCGGCGGAACGAATATTTCTAACCCGGGTACCACTGTAATGGTGTTTTTGTTGCCGCATAATGCAGTCAGATCAACGCCTACATCTAGTTCACAAGGCAGCTGTGATGTCTTACGCCTCCCCCCAGAGAAGACTCTACCCCTCCCTACCTGGACCAGCCTCCTTGAAGGCCACCAGGAAGGCTTGAGTTGGGTTTGCTGCACTGGGCACCCACACCTGGTTGGAGTGCATCCCAAGCAATGCAAGGACCATTCAAACTAACAGGCAGCTGCTCATTTATATGCGAGCGACAAGTGCCCAGTTGTGCTTTTCTTTCTGTACTCACATGCTAGGAAGGCACAACCAACCACAAATCCCAGGGTGTGTGAATGGAGCATTAAAAAAAATCAATAATAACCATCTGTAACATCCTGCAACAGAAGACACACTCAAAGGTGAGCATCGAAGTCTCTGGAAGAAACAAATGAGTGACCCCCCCCCCATCACTATCTTTCAGATTGTGTTCTGAACAAAGGAGATGGAACCTGCGCTAAGGAAACCCTCACGAATTCCCTGCCTCCCCAGGCAAAGAACCAGGAACTCACTTGGTTGTTGGCCTGCTGCCCGTTCCTGGCTCGGCTGTTGTTGCTGCTGCTGCAGCTGCTGCGATGTTGCGCTGGTGCTGCTGTTGATGCTGGTGCTGCTGCTGCTTCTTCCGCGAGTAGGTTTTGCTTCTCCATAGCGAAGCCTTTGTTGCCCTGCATCTTTAACCTGGGGAGAGAAATGGTTGGAGAGCACCTTGATTAAAGTGGAGCAAGAAGCAGTGTGCATGTTTTCCCCCCATGAAGACCAGCAGCTCCCAAATCATGGGGAATGAATCTGCTCTAACTTATCATTCAAATTTTAAAGGAATTACCAGCATGTGACTGGAACTCCAAAACAAGCTTAACAGTGTGGCTGCTCACTTAAAATGTGACTGAAACCCAGATTCAGTGCCCCTCTGAGACACAGAATGAAGCATTCCTTGCACTTCCATCACAGAAAGTGGGGAGCTCTGTACCTGGGAATACAACCAGAGTCCGCATGACCCTTTAGGATCCCACAAGGTGACTACAGCAGCAGGAGCTTTTAGGGACATGGACACCCCACAATCCTCCCTTGCTCCCCCAAACCTTGGTATGCAGAGACGCTGTCTACGCAATTGGAAACATCTGACTTCCCTGTTGAAACAACTTCATTGGCTTCTATATTTCTATGCACAATTCAGTTTTAGTTATGACCTAGAAGCCCTCTAGTGCTAAGGTGCACACCATCCATAAATAGCTACACTTGCAAACTGCTATCATAAAGTAGAGCGTGATAAGTCTGTATTTTGATTTTATAAAAATTTGTTATACTGAGCTAATGGCCTCTTTGTATGGTCAACCATCCAAATGAAATAGACATTCTAAGAGTAAGCCTTGATTTTGTCTAAGGGGCACCATTTTACTATGCTATTCCATATAACGGGATTTGAGGATCCGGGGTGGGTGTGTGGTGTCCAAGAACCTCAGGCAGATACAAGGCCCACTGGTAGTACAGTAAATAATATCCTTTGTATATGGGACTTGAGCATCCATGGGTTTTGGTTTCCATGGGGTGGTGGTCCAAGTACCAACCCCAGTAGATCCTAATGCGCACGGTAATAATATACCCCATGTATAGGGGACTTGAGCAACCACAGATTTAGCATCAGCAGGAGGGGGTTCCTGAAGCCAACCCAACTGTAGAATAATAAGACACTTGGATGGGATGTTGGTTCACCGTGTTTTTTGTGCCATTTCCCTATTTCCGCTAAGGAGGCCCACCTGTAATAACTGTTGTGTTAATTGCGACAATTACACCCTGCAGCAGGTGGAGAGTCAAAAGAGACCCTTCAACCCACTGGGTAAATCCATTTGTGTTTGGGTCTACTACAACAGGCCTCACAAAGAGCTGCGATATAAACACAAGGCTTTTAACACAACACACAAGCCACACAAAATTAAACCAAAGTTACAGACCTAGATCAAAGCCAAGGCATTTTTAATGAAGACAGGCTCTCTAAACCAGGCAGTCCTCAGAAAGGGAGCTGGAGGGGAGCCTTGCGCTGATTTTAAGCGCTTTGGTCCTTTTAATGGCATTTCGTTCATTAATGATGAGGAGGAGCTTTAATACTCTGTTTTAATGTCTGTTTCTGTACCTTTCAAACCGGTTATCCTTTTAAACTGAAGGTGCTTTGAGTCCCAAGTTTGGGAAATAAGTGGGATTTGAAAGAGATGGTTCCTTGCTGAATCAAAAAGATAGAGAAGAGAAAGGAAAGAATGAAGAATAGCTCCCATGATGAGTTTTGGGGGGACATGATGGTAGTAATAAAGCAAATAGTTTTTTTGGGGAAAAGGACACAATCAGAAATAAAGTTGAGAGATTTGTATTTGAATGACAGTTGAGGAATCTTTTGCTCTCTTGGAACCTATGAAACCCGGGAATTGCAAGTTTATTCGGCTTTTAAAACGAAAGTCCTTTTCAAAGAGGGCTGAAGGATGCTCTACTCTTTTCAAGAGCTTGATCCTTTTAACTGCGTTTCATTGTTTAATGAGTGTTTCAATTCTGAAAGAGCCCAGTTCAAGTTTAGTGTCCACTTCTGCACCTTTTATGTAAGGTTACGTTTAAATTACAAGCGCTTCTGAGCCCCGACTTGGGGGGGAATTGTGTTTGAATAATGATTTAACAAACCAGGGTCACTCCTCTCCCCTCCTGGAAACCAATTCAAAAAGGATGTGGAGAACTGGAGCCAGGGGTCCAAGGGGGAGACAAAATGGTGAAGGTCTAGAACCATGAAGCCCTATGAGGAACGCCGTGGGAGCTGGGGATGTTTAGTCTGGAGAAAAGAAGGTAAGAGGGATATGAGAGCTCTCTTTAAATCTGAAGGGATGTCATATGGGAGGGAGCAACCTTGTTTTCTGCTGCTCTGAGAATAGAGACAATGGAGCAATGACAGCAACAGGAAAAGAGATCCACCAAATGTGAAGGTCTGGAAACCATGAAGCCCTAGGAGGAAGATTAGGAAGCGGGATATGTTAGTTTGGAGATGGTTAGATTGATGTGACAGCCCTATTAAAACACTGAAAGGATCTTGAGATGGAGTGAGCTTGCTCTCTGCTGCTCCAAAGAATAGGACCAGAGCAATGGATCAATGAGAGGAAAAGAGATTCCACCAAAATGGTGAAGGTCTGGAAATCATGTATCCTACAGGGAGATTTTAGGACTGGGGATGTTTAGAGCTGAAGAATAGAAGGTTAAGAGGCAATATATAGCCCTCTTTAAGTTTGAAGTGATGTCAATTTTGAAGG
>NC_056528.1:29946836-29969541 GCF_019175285.1 Sceloporus undulatus
CGTCGGTGGCCTTGGGCTGCCAATGTGGGCACGGTCCGTCGGATTTGTATAAGCATGACTTAATAGCAATATGAAAGTGCCCGATGGCCCTGCAAGGGGGCCATGTTTGTACAAAAGCAGGGGGAAAGGGCTGGTCGTCTCCATTGAACCGCAGTGCTCAGGTGCGCAGAGGTGCTCTGGACGTGCGCTCTCAGTTGCAAAGTCCCTTAGTGAGCCTGTGGCTGCGTCCACCGGGAGAATAATCCCTGGTTGGGCAGCGGCTTTAGCGCCTTCTGGCTCCGCTCGGCCCCGCAACAAAACTCCAACTCCCAGAAATTCCATGCCATGAGCCAAATGCTGAAAAGTGTGCCAACCAGGTTATATTTCTCCAGTGTGGATGCAGCCCCGACGGCTGCCTTACGTCTTGGTAAGAGCGTGAATGGTGGGTGCATCATTGGTGTGAATCAGAGCGTGGTGATGCGATGGGTGGAGTGCGGAGGGTGCGTCCTGGCTCGAGTGCGGTGGACAACCAGACGTGCTGTTAGCTCACTAGCAGCGATCCAGAGCATTGCTATGTGCAGCAGAGTGTAAATTGACTTACGGACTTCCGGCCCTGCCAATGTCTCTTCCCTCTCTTCTCTTGTGTGTGGTCCACAGAATAATGGCAGTTATTCCGTTGGTGTGATGTTACTGGCAACCAGGAGCAAAGCAGCTGGGCCGGCCGCCAGTTTCTGCAAGCCTCGTGGCGGCTCCTGCGCAGGTTTTAAATCCCGTCTCGCTCTACAGTAAATCCCCTCCCTGCAATTTGGAGGAATGTGAGGGCTTTAGCACGGTCTCCCCTCTTAAGGCCTGCTCTTCAGTGCGACCGCCCAATGTTTCGCTGGACACTCGAACAGCAATGAGGGGCATGGGGGATTGCGGTCAAGAGTGGCCCAGGCCTTGTGGATTTATGTTGTGGCACTCCGTCCCAATGCATAGAAGGGACAAGCTTCTTGCAATGGTCACACGGGGTGCAGGCCCACAGGTCTTTCCCCAAGTCAGTGTGGCAGCCAAACTCTGCACAAAACCAACCAAACCCATATTTTTGTTTGGAAAATGTTTTGGCATGGCAGTTGCTTGCTACCTTCTCAGGAGGACGTTGGATGTCCTGCACTGGCCTTGGTTGGTTGGAAAGATTGTTGTTGCTTGGGTGACACCTTTCCAACCTGTTAGGAGTTCGCATAAACCCTTATTTACGGTCCGCCAATGTTGGTATAATAATCCTAGATTGGCTCCTCTGCTGGTCCCAGTTTGTTGCAGCTGCGTTTAAAAATGTCTGTGGCTTTTCTACTCCTCCTGCGCCTCTCCGCTCTTTTCTCTGATCAGGCCCTCAGCTCACATTCAGTTTGCTGCAAACTGAATTCAATTTTTGTGCCCCCTGGCAAAACGTCGTTTGTACTCCATTTACTACTCAGCATAGTTGGAAGATGTGAGAAAGAAGAGAGGATGGACCAAAATGCCTCGGCCTTCCCTCTCAAGTTTGGGCAAAGCAAAAACCCTCATTAATAACTTTTTCCCATCTTGACCACATTCGCTTCTGATGTTTGCGTTGACCACGGCATATCCCTATGTGAAACTGGTTGCTGAGTCTGGTTTAGATGGCCTTTGGTGACGCATTCCAGCTCTATGAGTTTTACTGTTCATCAGCTGAATAAGTGGACTCTCTTTGGCTTGTTCGCTGAAGTATTCTCTCGTCCTGCAAACCGTACTTTGAAATGTGAAGAAATTGCCCCTTTTTTTGTCTGCATGAGTCCCTCGTGGGGCCATGTCGCTCTGCCGCTCGACAGTAGCTTAAACCATCCACACATAACCATAGACCAAACCCTGCTTGCAAACCATGCCATTCCCCTCCAGAAGGTGACCTAATTCTATGTGCACAGTGCTATTTTGAGGGGAGAACTCGCTGGGACCGAGCCCTTCGCTTGTGGTAGCCCGAGGTGAGAGCATCTTTGATTGAGGCTGTCAGAAAAAACACACAGCTTGTCAGTGGCAAAATGCAAAAGCAGAGCTGGTCAGCCAAGTCCCCCCAAATTTGGGCTGCAGATCCCCCAAAGTCAGCTGGGGTTGGCCGCAGCAGACTACCGACTCCGTCCTGTCCTTCTGCACCAGGCAGTTTTGGTGGGCTTGCAATGAAATTGATGAGGCTGGGATGGCTGGAACTGGGGCGAAAGGACCCCGTATTTGTGGCATTGTTGGAGATGTGGTGCGAAAAAAGCCAGATGCCCCATTTGGTCAAAAGCCCTTAGGAAAACGTTTAGCCATCAGGACTTCAGGCCAGATGTGTTAGCTTTTCTTGGGCAGCTCTGGCAAGAGATTGCCAGTTTAATAAAAACCGGTTTGCGAAAGATGTAGACTCCCAGGTCGAAGTCCATCTTGTGGGCGATGGCTTTATTTGTGGGCCAAGCGAAATGGAGCATACACAAGCATCAGATGTCGTTTTGTTTAGTATGCTGTTAGATTGGGTCCCAGTAAGGCAATTAAGCAACACAAGATAGGATGAACCTTATTTAGTGGGTGTGTGTGTGTTTGTGGTTTGCTAGGGTCCCCAATATGGCTGCCTTTTACAGGGACTTCCCAAGTTCTGGGAAAGACAAACCAGTTCGGCCGTCGTATCATTCTCACTCCTTTAGCTGCCCACAAGGCATTCGATTTTTATAGATGCCCGATGTTCAAGGAAACGTAATTTTTGGAAATCGGTCATCTCGTATTAATGTGTCTCTGTCTGCCCCCGGCCCACACTCCTTATCCGTATGTTCTTCGTCCGTTCCTTTTTTTCCTATCCTTTATTTCGTCTCTCTCGCACCCTCAGGGTTGTTTCTAAGTGCCTTTGTTCCGTTTTTGTGCTTGGTTTGTGTTTAAATCCTACGTTTGGAGATCCAAAACCAAGAGAAATAGCCAAGGAGGGATGCACGCACCATGCTCATGGCTCCCTGCTGAAACAATTGAAAGGTTCAAGTGGCAATCTCATGATGATTGGCGTGCTGCGCTGAAGGGGTGGGGTCTGCAATGGGGAAAACCTATTTAAAGGAAGGGCTGATGTTAGTCTCAAATGGGGCGCACGTGGCCAAACGTGGTGTGCGGAGACACAACTGGACTTACATCCAATGTTACTGGATTAGGTGTAACATCTGTTACGTGGGGGCTGCCTTGTGAAAGGTGTGTTCGGAAACATGCCGCCTGTCCCAAAGGATGTGGCCCATCAGAATGCTTGACAGGGCCCCGTGGCTGGGAACATGTGGCTTTTCTGTACAACTGCTTCAATGGTGGTTTTCCAGGCATTAAAAACTGAGGTCTCATTTTTATTATGACCTCTGGAGCTCTATGGTGGCTTTGAGCCAAGCTACTTGAAGGGCGTGTGGTTCTCCTCCTGTGCAACCTACCTGGGTTGTGGGATCTTCAGGAGAGGCGCTTTCGTCAAAGTCATGCGTATACCATCTGACAACTAGGAACATGCCTTAGATGAGATGCGGTTCACTTGATGAGAGGGACTTATGGGTGGCTGCTCCCCGGCCTCTGGAACTCCTTGGCTTCTCTGGCTCCTGTTCCGTCTCATTTGTGATCCAGAGAGATCCCGTCCTGGATGCAGTCACAGGTATCTCTTTGACTAGAGTGCCACGGATGCCAGGGATGCTGAGGAGGTGTTGAGAGAAGTTTTGAATGTTTCCGTCTGAAGATGCCCAAGCCAGTAGATGCAGCATGGCGAACAAGTCAAGGAATAACTGCTTCTAGACATGGACCACAGACCCAAAAAACACTTGTTGAAGAGCAGTCTGTGAGGTAGAGGGAAACCATCCTGGGATAAGGTGGGATGAAAAAGGCCCAGGGTCCTAGGTTGCCCTGATATAATGTTTTACTTCATCAGAGTGTCACACACTGGATTGTGCGACGCAGACCTGTGCTACGGCTGATGCAAGCTGGAACCCCAAACCAAATACTGTAACTGAATGTGCAACGCAATGCTCAAGAGCGCTGCAAGCTCACCTCCGCTCTTTTGTGCAAATCGAGATGAGTCGGATGTCCCACTGCGTTTTCGTGCAGAGAAAGGATTTCCTGGCCATTTTGCACCAAGGGCTGGCTTTTGTATGATCCGCCAACCGAGATCATCCCCCTTTGCTCCCGAGAGTATCTGCTAGGCAATGGATGACATGAGAACTGGTCCCAACAGGTGATGGCCACAGTGACGTCTTTCCTCCTGTTGCCATCCTGGCCCTGGCTTGCTCGTCTCGTGCCGTCCCCCTGTACGTCTGGGTTTGTGTTCAGTGGGTTGAGTCATCGCAGTGCCCCAGATAATGTCGCTCAGCGTAATCCTCTTCCCCTTCCTTCCTCGCCTCTTCCTCCTCACTTCGTTTTCTTCCCCCATCCATCCATTTTTCATAAGGGCTCTTATCCATCGATATGCTCGGCTAACCTCCTCTCGGTTGCAATGGGAAAATCAAGGGACTGGAAGACCTGGATATGCTGCTGAGTCGTCTCTCTAGTGTTGGCTCATGGGCAGAAACCATCACAGACACTAATGCTCCTTGCCAAAAGAACATCGCAACCATCCAACACAGCACCCCCAAGCGCAGAGACACACCACCACACAGCTGTGCTGGCTAGAATGCCAAAGGTGCGAGGAAGAGGTAAGAGGATGGCTGGTTTTGCCGGCCACCTCCGCAGTGGCAGATGGCACCTAATTCTAGGAACAGATTGTGTCGGCTTGCTCGCTTGGAGGGGTCATCTGTCCGCAGTCTTTCTTTGGACTCTGCGACGTTGGAGCGGCAAAGGGATAGGGAAGCCCAGACGTCCAAACAAGCATGGGCAGAACCTTTGCCGTACTTCCAAGATTGTTGGGGGCCAAGAGATCACACCATACGCGGTGTGGTGTACGTTGTGTGCCACTGGAAATATCCACACTGGTGGGTGGTGTTTACACGTCTCCCCTGGTTAGTTGAGTTTCTATTGGGAAAGGGAAAGAACACACACCTTGGGACCGCAAAGCGTGTAAGGTCTTTGGTGAGCGTAAGTGAGCAAACTGTGAAAAAAGCACACATTAATTTGCGATCCTAACAGCACGTTCAGCACAGGGTGTAGTAACTGTAGATATTTTGCAACGCAGAGCTACATTTATGCAGCCCTCTTGGTACTGAAATGCCATGGAGCGGCAACGCATCTGTTGGGTCAATGGGCCGAATGACTGAGAAGCCGTGTCTGAGATTGCAGTCCACAATGCTGTAAAGGCAATGCGTAGAAGCAATCACAGTCTCACACATTTCTTTGCGGTGCACTTAATTTGCAACTGGGCCCCGTGGGGTCCCACATGGAGCAACAAAATGATTTAGTGGGTGCAACACTTCCCACATGGCTCCCCCCAAAATCACTTAGTATGGCTGCTGCGCCATTAACAGGATGTCAAGCCTGTTTGTGTGCAGGAAAACTGGATTTTCTTATGCTAACTAACTAACTAACTAACTAATAATAATAATATAACTAATAATAATTAAGTAATAAATATAAAATTTTATGATTTCTGTTCAGAAATGTGATTTTTCATAAAGGTGCCAAAAGCATGCGTGGGAAAATGGCAGTTTTTTCTGTGCCTGAATTAATAATAGATAAGCAAATTCATCATACTTTTTGGCACAATGCAGTCCGTAAAAACTGCAAAGATTCCTGGTCCTTTCTTGGATTCTTCTCTTTGGGGTTTCCTATGCTCTTTTGGGCATGTTTGGCAATCTATGTAATCCCAGTATTTTGAAATATTATTTGCATCCCTTTGCCTGTGTACACACATCACCACATTACAACACAAATCGTTGACCCACAGAGCCCCAATTGAGAACAGGGGGGGCATCCATTTCCAATCCCCCTGGTTATTAAAAACGGAGCAGGAGGCACCCAGCAGGCTGGGCATCTGTTTTGCGATGCGGAGGCACATCCTTGTGATTACTCGCCAAACTGTGGGCATGGGACTCATGTACAAAACCAGCTTTTGTTCACCCTAATGCGCATAGCTGCCAAGAATTTCGACAACTGTCGTGTCTACACAATAAGGAGTGGTACAAGACTGGACCCTTTGCGCTTTCGGTCATTGGGATCCGAATGGCGAAGTCTTGTATGGCTTTTGTTTTTGAGAAACACTGAGCGAAAGGGCCCTGAAATGAAGGGAAGAGGGAGGGGGGGGGGGGTGGGGGGATTTCACTTAATGGATATTCGAGCTAGATTCGGCACAGATCTCGGATGTTTGCTGAAGGGGAAGAGAGCATTTGTTATCGCTGATGACGTTTCCCATGGTTGTCCCCAGTTTGGCTTGCAAGGTTGGTGGAATGATGGCGGGCCAGTTTGATCGTTCTTCTGTCTAAAATGTCAACGCATGTGGTTGGACTGCAACTCGCCCATCCAGTTCCTTTCTGACTGGCTGGTGCTGTGCTATGACTGGCCTGGGACTTGCATTCCGTCAACGTCATCCATTTTGTATCAAAAACAGACGTAATAGGGCTTTTCCTCTTTGCATGGTGGAATCCATGACCATCCATCATGGCTGGTCTGTGCGGTCTGTCCTGGCCTCTTCAGGTTGATTCTGACTTACGCTTTCCTGTCCTTGGGGGTCTTCTCTGGGTGGGATTGTATGCCCGGGGCAAGGTTTGCCATTGCTGAGGCGTGAGAGAGTGTGACCCTGCCTCGCATGGGGTTTCTATTGGCCAAGCGGGGATTTGAACCCATGTGTTTTCTTTCTGGACGTCCAAGCTCGCAGACCACATTGGCCTCTAAAAAATACAGTGTTCCCTTCCATGGCCTTGATTTTCAGTCCAAGGAGGTTTGCCACTTCTTTGCCTCCCCTCTGAGGCTGAGAGAGTGTGGGCCCAATGGGTTTCCATGGCCTGAGTCTGGGATTTTGGACCCTGGTCGTTCTGGATGAGTCCCTGTCCAGCATGTTAAACCAGTGGGCTCAGGTTTGTAAATACAGTCCAATAGTCCAAGACGTTCAGAGTATGTATATGTATATATCTGAGGCCTGTGGTGCAAGCCACAGTTTCCCAGGATGCCCGTGGCACTTAAAAGGCTGCTATCCATCAGCTGGGGAAGGTAACCTGGTTTGGCACCCCAACTTTGATTTGGCCTTTGGCTCACGGCTATGGAATTCTTGGGAGTTGGAAGTTTTGTTGAACTTTGACCATCCAGAAAATCAGTGTGTTCATGACAAGATGGCCAACCCTTAGTATATATGAGCCTCTGCGCAAATCGTTTTATTAAGGGGGACACAGGGCCAAATGGTCCCATCTTGAGTCCTAGCCCATTCCCCCATGGAAACAGTGGAATTTGTTGGGTTATTGGTCAGTGTGTTGTCTTCGAGACTGTATATAATCCTGGTGTGCCTTGCTCAGAGTAGCCTCGGTTCGTGAGCAGAGCTGAATTGCACCATACAGTGTCTCTAGTGTGCAGAGATCCTTTAAAAACGCCTCTTAAACCCTCAATCCCGTTTTGCAGAGCAATGCCCTGCCTCCTCCTGCATTAGGTTGGTTTGCCTTCATTGCACCTTTCCCAAAGCATCTGAACCAGAGGTGCTGCAGAAGGCGGATGGATCTCTTCCCTTTTTATTTTGACGCATTTCTATCTCGCTCTATCTCTCTTTCTTTTTGCAATGTCCTGGAAGCCATCTGCATTCTTAGGCCCTGGGAATTAATCGCTTTTTGGTGGCAGCCGGCGCTTTTATTGAAGAGACCATGGCAAGACCTTAAAAGGATGGAGAGAAGGCAGATGTTCCAGGAGGGAAAAGAGAAAAAGGAGAAGAGCTGGGGATGCACATTGCAAAGTAGCTTGGTTGTGCACCGCTTGGATGCCTTGGCTCACGGCTATGGAACGGGAGTTGGTTTGTTGTGGGCCCAGAGCGGAGCCGCTCTGGGCCAACAACAAACTCCAACTCCCAGAATTCCTAGCGTGAGCCAAGGCAATCAAGCGGTGCCAAAACGGGTACTATTTCCCAGTGTGGATACGAAGGCAAAAGCAAATGGACGGCAGAAGCGGAACCAAAGGTCTCTCTCACTGACAATTAGCCCTAACAGGGAATGGATCCTCCATGTTGCAGAGCGCTGTAACCACTGCACCTCCGAAGTCTGGGGTAAACAAGAAGGGAATGGTCCTCCTTCTCAGGCCCTGTTTGTAAGCATCCTGGCGCCTGGTTAATCTGGCCCTTGAGTCGTTTCATTCTCGGTACTCCAGATGCCAGCTCCCACAACATATAAAATATGGAGGCAACTTGAGGCCCATGTTGAGGTCTTTAAACAGAGGCTGGATGCCCATCTGTCAATGGGGATGCTTTGACTGAGAGTTCCTGCATGGCAGAAGGGGGTCAGACTAAGTCCGGAACCTTGGATGTCCCTTTAATGGTCCAATCTAACACATGGAGTTGATGCATTGCCTTACTCACATGGAAACCATCGTCTGCCCCATGCTCCCCTTTGTCATTTGTTGAGTCAACCCAACTCATGGTGACCCTATGAATGAGACACCTCCAAGTCTCCCATTCGCCATTGTTCTGCTTAGGTCCTATAGGTTCAGGCCCGTTGTTGTTGTTGTTGTTGTTGTTGTTGTTGTTGTTGTTGTATGCCTTCAAGTTGTTTCCCACTTATGGTGACCCTAAGGCGAACCACCTATTCTGGGTTTGCCATGGCCATCTTCTGATGCTGAGAGAGCATGGCTTGCCTAAGTTTACATGGCTGGTTTACGTGGCCCAGCCAGAATTCAAACCCAGGTCTCCAGAATCCTGGCCCAATGCTCTAACCACTATGCCATGCTGGCTGCCAGACTGAGTCCTGGCATTTCTTTCTTTCTTTCTTTCTTTCTTTCTTTTCTTTCTTTCTTCTCTCTGCCTGCAGTGAAACATGTCTGTGCTCCCAACAAACTTGCCACTCAGCAAATCAAAATGGAGCCTGGAAGAAGACCAAGACTTGAAACTAAGGAAGGAAGTAGATCAGATCCTGAAGTGGAAAGTGTATATCTTTGAATGCCAAAGTCAGGAACATCCGTGCCGCTTTATTTCCAGATTCCTTGTATAGCAGTGAAAGTTGGGCAGCAAAGAAAGCGGACAGGAATTAATGCAATTGAAAAGTGTTGCCGGAAGAGGGTTCTATGGATGCTGTGGATTGCCAACAAGACAAACATGGGTTCTAGAGCAGATCCAGAGCGCCAGCATAGTTTAGTGGTTTGGGAGCTGGACTATGCCCCTGGAGAGCATGGTTTTATCCTGTTAAAATCCAGCCTTCATAGCCTCATGTGGCTGAGTTCCCCCCAAATTCCTTCCTCCATTGTTTGCTCTTTTAGGCCCAGCTGGGGATCCTTTCACAGACTTGCAGCCGAAATGCCATCTCAGGAAGAAAAGTGGGTTGCTGTTTTCTTGCATCAGATCAGAGAGGTTTTGGAGCTCTCTGTCCTGATCCCGAAGGAGACAAAAAAGAGAGACGGCTTGAAGGGCTCCCCGATCCTCACCAAAAGGGAAAGCCAGGTGTCCTCCACTCCAGACTGGCCAGAGAGTGTGACCTCCCAGTAAAGCCATGGCGAAGGGGGCCAGAGGATGTGCCAGATTCAGAGCCATGCATGACGACTTAGTGCTCCTCGACCAAAGACTGAACTTCCGAACTGCTCCCAGTAGTAAGAATGATAATAATAGAAGTAAAAAACAGTGCTCCGGGTGAATATGACGCTGGGATGACGCAGTGGGCAAACTTCTGACTTGGTCCTGACAAGAGTCTTGTTTTCATGTGGATCTAACTCAGGGCTGGACCAAGGGTGGCCAGAGGCCATGGAGGGTCTGGACCCACAGAGGCTCTTTTCTCGGCCACCTTGACCATCACGGCTGCCCATGGCACAAGGTCTGTGGTGCTACATCTCCCAGCCCAGGTTCTCCAAAGGTCATGGAGTGGTCCGCCAGTGGCCAGCTGTGTCCCCACATCGAGAAAATGCCCTCCTCCTGGACCTTGGGAGAACCTCCTTCAGCCCTTTCTTCACCTGCTTCCTCCTTCACCCCTTTCCTCCAGAGACTATAAACCGAGGCTGGAGGGACATCTCTCCCAGGAGTGCTTTGAGGGTGAGTTCCTGCATGGCAGAAGAAGGGGCTGGGCTGGGTCTGGGCCCTTCTTGGGATCTCTCCCAACTCTAGGAGGCTGTGGTCCTAAATGTCTCAGTGAAGGAGCGTTTGGCTGGAAGGGGGACAGTTCTGGGTCAATGGACTATTGCACAAAACACTGGGGACCATTGGCCTATAGAGGATCATTGCAGGACACTTGCCCATAGGGAATCATTGGGGAAGAGTTGCCCATAGAGAATTGCTGGGGAATGCTTGCCCAAAGCATAGGGAAGCCTTGCCTATAGGGATACATTGGGGAAGAGTTGCCCATAGAGAGCCATGGGGGATCCTTGCCCATAGGGAACCATAGGGGATGCTTGGGCCAAAGGTGCTCAGTGCTGCTCTCTGTGCCAGCCCTGCTGCCCTGGGCCTGGGTCCATCCCCTCCTCCTCCTCCCGAAGGAGAAAGAGGGAAGGAGGGAAGGCAGGAGGAGGAGGCAGTCAGGGCCTCCTCCTCGGATAAAAGCCCGGCACGAAGGGCTGGAGAATCAGCCGCTGCAGTGGGCTCTCTCTCGCTCTCTCTCCGCCCGGAGGAAGGAAGCAAAGAAGGACGGAGGGGTCGGAGCCCTTGGCCCTTGGATGCCCGGCAGCACAGCCAGCAGCAGCAGCGCAGCAGCAGCAGGAGGCAGGGGAAGAAGGGGGCCCCGTGGGCCTGGGCATCCTCCCTGGCATAAGAGCCAGCTGCTGACCCTCCATCGGCGGAAAGGTAGGAGCCGGGGGGGGGGGGCTGGGAAGACCACCCCCGTCTCAAAGGGGGGCTCCAGAAGAGAGGCGGAATGGAGGCGAACCCCTTGGCCCCCCTCTTCTTCCTGGCCCCGACCCTAAAGAGAGAGAGGCAGGGAGGGAGGGAGGGAGGAGGGGGGCTTCTTCAGGGCTTGATCCGTCCCAGGGAGTCGGGACGGGGTGGGCTCCCCATTGCCAGGGGCTCCTTCCCCAATCCCAGCCGGCCCCCGAAACTCTTTGCCTTTCCTTGCCCTGCCTCCTGCCTCCTCCTCCTCGACGCCTTTTCCTTCCGCCCCTGCCTTTCTTCAAACGGTGCTCGGGAGCCATGTCTTGCCTTCCTCCTCCTCCGGAGCCTTTCCTTTCTCAGCCTCGAGCCTGGCCCCCCTCCCGGCCCGGGAAGGAAGCCCCTCTTCTCCCCAAAGATCCAGGCCTGGGTCTATCGGGGGTCTTTTGGGGAGGGGGAGGAGGGGTCTCCAGGGGGATCGGGTCCCCAGGTTGAGTTGGATCTGGGCCCTTTGCCAGCCCCTTGCCATCTTTGCAGAAAGAGGGTGGGGTCCCCAAGAGGAAGGCAAGGCAGAGAGGGCACTGGGGCATGTTGGGGGGGAGGCAGGGAGACCATAGCAGACCCAAAGGTCCCAGAGGGAGACCTTTCTGGGCCAAAGGCAGGAGGGGTCTCCTTTGGGTCCCCCCGGTTTTCTGGGCCCTAACAGAGGCCTCCCTACGGGGGTCCTTGGGCTTCTCTTTCTGGCAGGGTTGGCATCTCCTTCTCCTTCTCTTGCCAAAGGCTTGAAGATGCAGAGTCCTGGGTTTGTTGCGGGCCTTCAAGTGGTTTTTCACCTTTGGCCAACCTTAAGGCAAACCTATCTGGGGTTTTACCTGCCAGGATTGCTCAAGGAGGCTGAGAGAGTGTGACTTCTTGCCCAAGGTCACTCAATGGGTTTCAATGGCTGAGCTGGAATCAAGCCCTGGCCTCCAGAGTCATAGTCCAAGATCAGATCCACTACAGGCCGCATGGGCCCTAGAGAGCCCAGACGGGGCCAGAAGAAACCCCTCGTTTTGCACACCTCAAGCCCCCCTTCCCTTGGGTTGTGGACGTTTGGGCCAGAGATCTGCCTCCAGCCAATGCCCCTTAGCTCTTGCCCAGAGAAAGGACCAGGGGTCACTACCTTCTAGGTGGACCGACTGGCATGGCTCCAGAGGGCAAGAGAGAGTGACCTCTGGAAGCAATTGCAGCCCTAGAGAACTCCTTACTACAGTACTTGGTGGATGTGTTTTGTGTGTGTGTGCCTCTTACTTAAAAAGTGCTTTTGCTGTCTAGCCATCTGCGCCGTCCCGTTGTTGGAGTGACCCAGAGCATACTATATGAGAGAGGAGTCTTGGTTTGTGCCACCCAAGGTCCGGTCCAGAGTGTGACCTTAAACCCCTAAAAGACCCCTCTGTGCTTCTCTTCCAAGACAGACCCTCTCCTCCTCTTCCTCCTCTTCCTCTTCTCTTCCTTCCATGCCAAAAGCGCTTTCCTTTTGTTTTCATTTCTGGGAGATATTTCTATCGATTTTGTCAAACCGTTTTTCCATAGCATCGCAGGCTGGCGTCTCACGGACAAAAAAACAGCCCTCAGAAATCATAAGCGCCCAAACAGCTTAAGGACAACAAGCGAAAGATGGACGGCGTTGCGACTCTGGCCATTTTTGTGGCCCTGAGCCAACGCATTTGGAGAGACAGAGAAAGCAGGAGAAAAGCAGGTGCCTGGAAAGGAAGGCTTGGCTCCCTCAAAGAACCATCTTCCCCAACCCAAAGAATTCATAAATTCCTGGCAATGGCAGGAGTCGAGACGCTGAAAATCATCCGCGTCTTGAACTTTGATATTTTTACTTCCCGGGTGCTAACTTTGCCTTTTGCCCCTTCCTCTGGTGCCTGGACTCCATTTCTAAGGCTCGGCTGGTAGTTTTTCAGTTGCGCAATGCTTAAATTTGGGAACTGGAGGAATAATTTATGTGGGGGGCGGATCCTATTGCAAGGGTCCTCATTTTGTTGCTCCACCACGGTCATATCCCTGACATCGCGCCCAAGGAATTTGGACTGTGGGATTTGGGTTCCCTGGATCTTGGGTTTTTGGAAAAGGGGCAGATTTGGGGAAGGAGGAGGGTACTCCCTTGTTGAATATGGGTTACATTGCTATGGCAGCTGTTGGTAAGATCCTCATGGGCGAATGTGAGGCCTCACAATTTTAGGTAACCACATTGCAGAAATGGGCATTTTCTTCTGTCTTTCTTGATGCTAAGGCCTCCAAAAGGCTGGCGCAGTACAAAACCGGGTCTCCTTATCCAGAATGACAAATCTTAATATCCCGAATCCCGCGTTCTCCCTTGGTGGCTGAGATAGTGCCAGCTTTGCCTCTGATGCTCCGATGTACAACTACACTGCGTTTCATGCAACAGGAATGATGAAAAGTATTGTGTATCAATGAGCTTCAGCGGTCTGTGCATAAGGTGTATCGAAAACAAGTGTACCGTCCTGTTGAGACCGGGGGTGCCATGCCTCTCTAAGACCTCCATTATCTCTATGCAAGATTGCAAATCTGAAACGCTCCAAAGTCCAACACTTCTGGCCCCAAGCGTTTCGGATAAGTCAAGTCTAGGAAAGCATGGTCAAGATTTGCAGCCCTATAGGACTCCTTCTGCAGGCAAAGTAGAAAGACCATTAAGGCTGACACCGCACTGCAGAATGATTCCAGTTTGACACCACTGTTAACTGCCCTGGCTCAATGCTATACACTTGGGGAATTGTAGTTTTTGTGAAACATTTAGCCTTCGCTGTCGGGAGCTTTGGTGGCCGCACAAACTACAGTTCCCATAATCCCATAGCATTGAGCCATGGTGGTAAAGTGCACCAACTGGATTATTTCTGCCGTGCGGATGCAGCTGTATAGTGAAACAGCAGAAGGGAGCGCATTTGATCATTCCCTAGGGTTTCATTCTGCCTTATTAGGGGAGCACTTCTTTAGTTGCAGAAACTAATTCTGGATTTTGCAGGCCCTCTTGAGCCCACATTTTCCAGCATTGGTTCGAAGGGCTGCCAACTGATCTGTATATCGTTTCTGTGGGTTTTTCATACTATGTGGGCCATGCTCGGACATCTTCTAGCGGCATTCCTTAAAACTAAGACACAGCTTTTGAGGCTTCATGTTTTGAAGGTCTGGCTGAAAACAAAACATTTCTGCTCCGCTCTTGCACACACCCGCAAGTTAACACTTTTGTTTGCTGCTGAAACAGCGTCCCTTAATCCCTTTGCAAAACGCCGCGCAAGGTGACATGCCGGCGCATATCCCGCTCTGCGCTAGCCAAAGTCCAGGGGTTGTGTCCATCCCTGGCTGACCACTGCTCTGCTTTGGCTTGGCTTGGGCCATTGTTCGGTTGGGGAATGGCTGCGTCTGCCCAAAGTGTGGAATTTGCACTTCACGAGCATTCCTTCCATGCTGCAAATCCTGGCTTTCTCCTCTTGGCTTAGCTGGACTAGTGTATTGATATTTTGAGGATAAAATGCCACATCCTGCAACTATTCCCGTTTGGCATCCTGCAATAAGCCGGTGGCATTTACACAAGAGGAGTAAATCACTGCCTTGTCTGTTTGTTAATCGGGCAAGTCTGAGTTGTTAGCAGTGAACGCGGTAGTACTATAGGAGGAGTATCATGCCCTCCCTTGTTATGAGACGTCAACTCAACTCTGACTCAGGGCAAGCCTTTCCCCATCGGTTCTTCTTGGCCAGATTTTCTCCAGAGAAAGAATAGTCATTTGTCTCCTTCTGAGGCTGGTTTTCCACGACTGAGTAGGGATTTGAACCCAAAGTCCAGTCCAGCCATAAACCATATGGACTCTATTAGGGAAAAGGTGGTTCTTAGGTAAGGCTTGTTTTTTCCCCTGGGGATATTTGCCACTACCTGTCCTCTGGGCCAAAGGGTGGACCTACCCAAAGTCACCCAGACAGTTTCAGGGATTGTCTTGAGTGGAGATTCGAACCTTGTCTCCTGAAGTCCGGTCCGGCATGCAATCTGTTATATCCAACGGGCTCTCCTTAAGCCTTCAACATTGGACTCTAATTTATGGTGACACAACCCTAGGATTTTCTCGGCCGGAGGAGGGTTGCCATGCTTTCCCCTGAGCAGAGCGGTGTGGTACTTGCCAAAGGTCAGCCAGTGGGTTTCATTGTCGAGCAGGAATTGAACCCAGAGTCCTATTCCAATACCAACCCTTCAACTCCATTTGCTCTTTTGAGATCCGATCTGTGTCGTGACCTCATGGCATTGCTGCCTTCAGAGTAGCCAAAGAAGGGAAAGGAACCCAAATCCTTGGGGGTGCAGATGGAGCAGGGCCTGCAACGGTCTTGCTCTGGCCATACTGCAATCCTGCTCTGATTCAGCCCGAATGCAAAGCACCCTGGCTCCCTCCCTCGCAGTGGCTTCGGCGCAGGATGCAAAGGGAGGTAAACATCGGAGTAGTATCTCTTCCCAGGGCTCCCTCTTAGTGGCTGCAACCCAGGTATTGTTGACCATGCAGGGCCCAATCTGGAAACAGTAATAAAGATGTTATGATGGTGGGTTGGTGGGGAGAGCTGTGTCCACGTTCCAAAGACGTTTAACCACTGGCGCTACTTTAATCCTTTTTATGGCAGAATGAGGAGGGCAATCTGTAACCCCCTCCAGACAAACCTTCCAAGAAACCCCATGAGAGTTTCACCTTAGTGTTGCCATAAGTCGCAAAGGACTTGAAGGCACACCACAGAAACCACCGACTAAATCAGAGGCTGCTTCAGGGTGGTCCTAAACCTTGCAAGACGGCTTGATGTTTAAAAAAAATGGAATTGCCAAAAATGAGCAGGGGCCTTTCTTTTGAAAAAGAGTTTTTTCAAAATAAAATAATACAGATTGCTATATTAAATTGCAAATGGCAGCTATATTGCAGCACGTTAACAGAGGCATTCTCCTTCTTCTCTCGCTCATGTCACTGGTGATGGAGGGAGGCAAATTCAGTTACAGAGCTGGGGAAGTTACATTTATGGACTCAAACCCCCATAATCATCTTGACCATCTGTTATGATGCTGACATCCTGGGAGTTGTAGTACAGTAGCCTTCAGAGGACAGGGGCAGCTTGGATCTCGAGGAGAGTTACTCCTCTGTTGCTAATGGTATGAAATGTGATCAGGTGGGTTTACAACCTTGTTTCCAAGTCTCCACATAGACTCGCGCCGCATTTGCTTTTCCTCTGACCGTTTTTAACGACAATCAAACAACATCCCAAAGTAAATGTAGGCTGGACTCTTGCATCAGTGTTTTGTGCTTTTCTAAAAATTTTGCTGTTGTGAGGTTACCACATCTCTTTGGCTACTTCTTTCTCTCTCGCAGGTGGGGAGGAGGAAGGGACCAACGATGGCCTTGGCGGACAAGCGCAGTTGTGCCAACCCACGGAGGACATGGTTTTCTCCGCGAGATCGTGGAGCTGAACGTGGGCGGCCAGGTCTACATCACACGCGCACAGCAACCCTGGGCAGCATCCCGGGCCTCTTGCTCTGGGAGATGTTCACTAAGAAGAGCAGCCGGTCCTTGGCCGGGACAGCCGGGGCCGCTTCTTCGGGGACCGGACGGCTTTCCCTTCCGCTAAATCCTGGACTTCAGTGCGAGACCAGAGCTTGTCCTTCCAGAACACTTTCCCGAACGGGCCCGGCTCCAGCGGGAGGCGGAATACTTCAAGCTGCCGAGCTGGTCAAGTCCTTGGCCCCGAAGATCAGAAAGCAGAACTCATCGGGGACGAGCCTGCCAGAGCGACCTTGAGGCGCTCTCCCCAAGCCATGACATGGCTTCGAACCTGGCTGGCGGTGGGTCGGCCCTCGGGGCTCAAGCCAGGAGGCTCTGCGGCCCCCATGGTGGCAGGCAGCTCCGGCCAAGGACCTCCGGCGGTCGGGCTTCATCACCATTGGCTACCGGGGCTCCTACACCTTGGGCCGAGACAGCAAACGGACGCCCAGTTCCGCCGCGGGGCCCGGATATTGTGTGCGGCAAGGACCTCCCTGGCCAAAGAAGTCATTTGGTAGACCTTGAACGAGCGGACAGGGACCCCCCCGACCGGCAGCCAGAGGGTACACCTCCCGCCTATACCTCAAATTCCACTTCCTGGGAGCAGGCCTTTGACAACAATGCTGACGCAGGCTTCCCACCATGGGCTTGCACTCACGGGGCCCTGCGCCCATTTGCCACGAACAGACGGATGAAACGATCGGACCTCACACCGACTAGTTCTCTACGTGCATGACACTTTATAACCAAAAAAAACAACCAACCCCATCCTAGAACAAACCTTGCCCTGAAAGGCAAGTTTGCACGTCGACGATCTCTCTCTAGACACCCAGGCACCGTTGAACCCTTGAAAACTTGGGACATCCTCTCCTCCCTCGATTCCAACTGTGAACCTCCTTGGCTCTCCTGAACCAGATCGCCCCTTCTCCCAACAGTAGTGCTCGACTTTTCATATCGGATTTGGATGCGGGACGCTGTTGTGTGTGTCCTGTCGGGATCGGCTGGTTTCTTGGTGGCGGGGAGATTTCTGTCTGGGTTTGTTGTGGGGAGGGATAATTGCCAGTATTAAACAGCAATTGAAAACACTTTGGGGTGATGGGGATGGGAGGGCCAAACTTCATGATGTGCGCGTAGATCTAGTTGCTTTTGCCTGCGCGGGCCCCCGCCTTTGCTTGGCCTGCGCAAGGGATTTTGGTGGGACGGATCTGCTTGGTGGAGCTGCAGGAGTTGCCAAAAGAGCAAAAAGTTTAGAATTTCATCCCAGATATCTCCCAATGCCTCAGTTAAGCAGCTTCGTCGCACAGATTGCCAGGCAACGCCGACGAGCACATGCTTACTTCCGTTGGTTGTTGCCCCCCCCACTTCTCGCTCATTATGCAATGGGATCCCACCCATTCCACCTGAACTAAATCTCCCTGGTTTGGAAGGCCCATCGTCTGGATAGGTGGTCCTGATTGCACCAGACAGTCCAGTTTGGGCGGCCTGCTCTTTCTGTCAAGAATTTAGGTCGGCTGGTGTTGCATGTGGTCGAGTAAGAACCTTGGGTCCTGGGATCGGCAGTAGTGACATGTGGCTTTTACTGTCTGTGGGATGCTGAATTGCTTTGGGCCTTAGTAGGAAACATCCAAGGTTTGAAATGACACTCTCTCTCCCAAAAATAGTTCGAAAAATGTCTTATAGCTTCTTTAAGTCATACTAAACTGCAGAGAGGCTTCACATACAAACACACATCACACACCATCGAGACGGGAAGTATCAGCTGCAATTGTTGGTGGTGTAGTGAAAAGAATACTGACCTAAGTGTTGCCTGTGGCCGACACCATGAAAATGGGATTACGCCGAAAGATGGTGGGTATAACCAGCAGAGCCAGACCTGGCGAAATGAGCCAACTGCAACTTTGGACTCTGCTTTGGAAAGCGAAGGATTTGGGGTTTTCAAGGGTACATCATAGGATTGCATTCTCCTTTCTTGTGTCAGGCTCATTTGAAGAGGTTGGCCAGGAGAGAAGGGGGGCTCCTTAGCCGTTCAACCAACAAACACTTCTCCCTCGAGATTGGAGGCATTACTATTTGGGACTACTGTTGCACAGCTTCTGCAAGCTAATCGTGGTACATGCTATCCGCACTGCTGACCCAGATGAAAAGGCTGAAGGCCATGGGGGGAGGGAGGTTCATAGGTAGTCTTTTCCTCTGCAAAGACTGCAGTTCTATGTCTTAGGAGCGAACATGAAGATCTCACCTGGAAACCCTGTGAGGGCTGAGTTCCGGCCACTGAGAGAGCCAACGCTTTTGATGCCAGTCCAAGGGCAAATGGCAATCCTGTGTAGGAAAATCACTGCCTCTAATTCCAGGGCTCTGCATACCCTTCCTATCCCAAAGAAGGGAACCGCCAGCAGCAGAACACCATTAATGGGCTTAGCATTGTTCACCCAATCTTGATTGTATCATCTTATGGGGATGTCGGTGGAGAGGAGGAATCCATTTATTCGTGATCGTTGGCCCCCCAGATGTGAGTTTGGTTGGCCGTTTCCTGCGTTCATCCTTCTTTGGAACTATCAGCTATTTTAAGCTGGGGGAATTCAGACGTTTTTGGTACCCCTAAACAGCCGGTCTCCAGAGACCACATTCCATGTCACTAGGGCAGTCAATTCCAGTCCAGGTTCCAGTCCAAACCTAATAAAGAAAGCTATATAAACTGTTGCAAGCTTAGGGTTAAGTACACTGGCAATCTTATTAATAACCTCATTAGAGGCATCGTAAGGAAAAACGCTGTTGGGTGTGGGAGAGGTACACAAGTGTGTGTTTGTGTTGTTGTGTGTGTGTGGTGCTGTTGTGTGTGGGATCGAAGGGGCCACGACCCTCATGCCTGGCTATCTGTAATGCAGTGACCTTCAGGTCTTTCTGCGGCTTAGCAAATGAAAGAGATCTCTGGAGCTTGTTAGATCCTCCTTGGCTATAACCCCACTTCTCACTCGTGGCCATGTGCCTCTTGGGATGCCCTTGTGCAGACAGAAGGAAAGGAGCACCAGACCGCCAAGCCACCATCATGGCTTTCCCTGAGGGTTTTCACAATGGTCGAGTGCCGCTGAACATGGAAGGTCCTACACAATCATGATTGGGGAATGGATCAAAACGGGGTGGCGGCCCCCAGATTGAGGTTTTTGTAACGCAACAGGAAAACATCCTCCCTGGTGGCTCTTAAAAAGCCATCTTTGCTTTTTGTTCGGGGTGAAAGAGGATTTGGGGTCATGTAATTTTAACAGAGTGGGCCGCATAGCTCCGCATCCACGCAGGTGGGCTGTGGGGATGTACCGGGGTGGGTTTTAAGGGAACTGAGCGGCCCCCTTGGAGAGCCCTTCCCCTGAGGATGTAAGCATTAGCGCCTTTTTAGATAGTTATTCAACTGTAGAGTAGGAAGGAAAGGCCATACATCAGAGTGATGTAGAAGTCCCGGCGTTTCACAAAAGCTGGCTTGCGTTCTGCAGCAGTAACAACGTTCCTCCAGCTTAGGACACTTTTCTTTTTTTTGATTCACAAGAAGGGCAGGGAGGGTTTTAAAAAAAAACCAGTTTGCCCCCCAAACGTGGCAGCAACTTTTCAAACAGACTCTTTCTTATCTTATAGCAACCGCACTGTGGTATTTATGGGCCGGAGGGTGGGGGGATCCCCCGGGGGAGGGGGGATAGCGCTGGCCGGCTGATTGCTTTCGAAGCCTTGGGAGGACTCCCTGTACCAAGTAACGACAAAACTAGAGCCACGTTTCCTCTCGCTCTTAGCTTTTTCCCTCTTTGGGGGCGAGGAAAAATAAAACCCCTTCTGCCTCACCCCCACATTGTGGCTTTAGCAATCCTTGCATAAAATGTTTGCCGATCTTTGTGAGATGGAAACCACTGGACAGAAATGCTTTGCAGGAATGACTGGCATGCGACACCCCGTCCCTCGGCCTTGCAATATTTGCAGAATTGTGCTCTTCTCCTTCCAAAGTGGACCGAAAAGCTTGCATAAAACAAAGCTTGGGCAGATTCTGGAAGGCCCATAAGAAGCGTTCTGCCACTGCGCAAAAGTGTACATAATGTCTTCATTTTCAGGCTGCAGAGATGTTTGTTAAATGGAGCACAGAATGCCTCAGAGGAAGGAGATTTCGGCAAGAGAGGCCAGGTGAAGGACTGGATGGCTGGCAATAGAGAAGCCCTAGGAAGGTGGTGCCATTCAAAGCATTAGATGAGGGTGGGAAAAAACGCGATTAATATACTTAGGTGTTTCCCGCGTACCTTTTGGACCAAAGGAACTAACAAGTAACAAAGTTAATACAAGTTTTAACACGAAAAGAAAAAGCGTATTCATGAAGCAGCCTAATTGAAAAACGATCGACCAACGGAGGCAGTTCCTTCTTAAAAGCAACAGCAAGAGAAGCGACTAGGAGCTAAGTCTCTCCTTGGCCTCATTCCCACTTACAAAAAAAAAAAGCAGTTTGTGATCCGAATCAATGGATCATTCGACAACGGAGGGGTGGGTTTCACACTACATTGCCCGGGTGCATTTTCCCCTTCCAAAATAACCCACCGGTGGTTCAGATCACGAATGAATTGGTTCAATGGACCTGCTCCGCCAGAAGAAGGGTGGTTCTGCAGCGCTTGAACTGAATAAGACCTCCTGCATCAGACAAAAGTGTCCAGCCGCTGCCATAGGGAATGTGTGTCGGCAAAAGACGCTTCCCAGGCTCTGGCCCAGTGCTTCCTGTGCCCCTGAGGCACAACAGAGTGCCTTTCCTTTGATGATTTAACAATGATGGATTGCAAGCGGCCCCATCCTTCCCGCCAGAAAGAAGGGCGGGGGCAGGTGTTGCCAAGTTCATAGCTCTGTCCACCAAGAATCCAGAAGGTTGAAGGACAGGTCTGCTAGGCCATGGAGCCCAGGCATGGCGGGTGGAAGCGAGGGTGGGGTGGCCCCAAGATTTAATGGACAGGGTGGCAATTGCAATGGCTCCCATGAACAGGTCCAGGGGCCAATGCATGGGGTGCGATCTGGGGGGCAAGCTTTCCCGATCCGGACCCTTTCCTTTCAACCAAGGTAAAGCTGAGGGTTTATGTGTGGCCATTTTCCATTAGCAGACAGTCAAAGGCAACTCACAAACAAAAAAAAAAAAAAAAACAATGCACTCAATACTAGGGCACCATATATATTATATAATATATTATATATGATCAGGCAGTTGGTAAGGGGCGCCAACCAATTTTTTGTAAGCATTGGTAAAAGCGGGAAGTCCACTTGTCCGGTACCATTTTTCAGACACTTTGCAGAATGGGTGAGATATACTGGGGCAGAATGCACCAGATGCCTTTGGAGTGGCATCTCCCAATCAGCCTCAGCCATCTTCAGTAGTTATGGGAAGTGTGTCCAGCAACATTGGGAGAGAGTGGTCTGCTGTATTGACAAAAATACATCATTAGAAAAACTACAACCAATTCCGGCCTGGCAAAGTAAGCAAGCGTCTCATGCTGAAATGAATCATACTAAGCCAAACAAGTTTCCGTAAAGGCTGACTAATCGCCATCTCTTTCGTTTTCTCAGTTGCCACTTTGGGGAAGGCGGGGAGTCATGCATGCCAAAACCCTCCCAGCTTTTGGAAGAGGGCCTGGTTCACCCTAGCCGTCTCGAAGAAGCTTATTGGAGGCATTGACTTGAGATCCTGTTGGGTCTTATGCTCCATGGACATTTTTGTCTCATGCAGAGCCACCATACTCAGCAATAGTCGTGGAAAGGAGAGTTGAGCTTGAGGCACATAGGACTACACATGACATTGTGTTGTGGCACGAGCTTTACATGTTGCTATTCACAAAGGATTTGCAAAAATCAGGTGTAGGCGCCTCATGTAAAGACTGAAGTCAAGCAGCTTCCTTGTTTAGTCTCTTTGGCCACATCTTGTATTTCTCTGTTCCAGAGAGCAGCACATATGCACAAAACATCAGGAATAAACTCTTCCAGAACGGCAGCCACTAACCCAAACCCCACAAAAAACAATGCTTTGGTTAATTATTTGCAGGGCTTTGGGGGGGGAATGCTGCCCCTTATCCCCCCAGATATTTGATTAGCTTGGGACAGTGGTCCCCAAACCTTGGTCTCCAGCTGCTTGGAACTCCAGTTGCCAGAAGCCCCAGCCAGGTTTTGCCCACAGCAAGGATCTTGGAACTGAAGTCAAAACAACCCGGTGGAACCAAATTTGAGGACCACTGGTGTGGGAATAATAACACACAAGGATGTTTCGCAATCCATGGCCAGAAGAGAACACTGAATT
>NC_056528.1:29969566-29972334 GCF_019175285.1 Sceloporus undulatus
AACTCCAACTCCCAGAATTCCATAGCCGTGAGCCAAGGCAATCAAAGCGGTGACAAACCAAGCTACTTCTGCAATGTGCATCCCAGCTCTTCTCCTTTTTCTCCTTTTCCCTCCCTGGAACATCTGCCTTCTCTCAATCCTTTTAAGGTCTTGCCATGCGTCTCAATAAACGCAGCCGGCTCCACCAAAAAGCGATTAATCCCCAGGGCCTAAGAATGCAGATGGCTTCCAGGACATTGCAAAAAGAAAGAGAGATAGAGCGAGATAGAAATGCTTCCAAAAATAAAAAGGGAAGAGATCCATCCAGCCTTCTGCAGACACCTCTGGCTTCAGATGCTTTGGAGAAAAGGTGCAATGAAGGCAAACCAACCTAATGCAGGAGGAGGCCAGGCATTGCTCTGCAACAGGAAGATTGAGGGTTAAGAGGCGTTTTTAAAAGGATCTCTGCACACTAGAGACACTGTATGGCTGCAATTCAGCTCTGCTCGCGAACCGAGGCTACTCTGAGCAGCACCACCAGGATTACTATACAGTCTCCGAAGACAACAATGACAATAACAACAATTCCATGTTTCATGGGGAATGGGCAGGATCAGATGACCATTTGGCTGTGTCCCCCTAAAACGATTGCAGAGGCTCATATATATATAGGGTTGGCATCTTGTCATGAACCCTGATTTTCTGGATGGTCAAGTCAACAAACTCCAACTCCCAGAATCCCATAGCCGTGAGCCAAGGCAATCAAAGTGGTGCCAAACCAGGTTATTCCCCCAGTGTGGATGCAGCCTTTTAAGTGCCACGGCATCCTGGGAACTGTGGCTTGACCAAGGCTCAGATATATACATATACATATCTGAGTCTTGACTATTGGACTGTATGTACATAACTGAGCCACTGGTTTAAATGCTGGACAGGGACTCATCCAGAAGACCAGGGTCCAAATCCCAGCTCAGCCATGGAAACCCATTGGGCCACACTCTCTCAGCCTCAGAGGAAGGCAAAGGTGGCAAACCTCCTTGGATGAAATCAAGCCAGGAAAACTGTATTTTTTAGAGCCAATGTGGTTCTGCAGCTTGACTGTCCAGAAAACCAGGGTTCAAATCCCCGCTTGGCCATAGAAACCCATTGCGAGGCAGGTCACACTCTCTCAGCCTCAGCAATGGCAAACCTTGCCCCGAATAAATCCCACCAAGAAGACCCCTAAGACAGGAATAGCGTAAGTCAGAATCAACCTGAAGACGCAGACACAGACCAGCCATGATGGATGTCATGGATTCACCATGCAAAGGAATAGCCCTATTCAGTCTGTTTTGATACAAAATGGATGACGTTGACGGATTGCAAGTCCCAGCAGTCCTAGCCAGCACAGCCAGTAGAAAGGACTGATGGGAGTTGCAGTCCAACCACATGGTTGACATTTTAGAAGAAGAACGATCAAACTGGCCCGCCATTCCCCAACCTTGCAAGCCAAACTGGGACAAACATGGGAAACGTCATCGATACAATGCTCTCTTTCCCCTCGCAACATCCGGATCTGTGCCGAATCGATTGCATTAAGTGAAATTTCCCTTCATTTCAGGGCCATTCGTCAGTGTTTCTCAAAAACAAAGCCATCAAGACTTCGCATTCGGATCCCAATGACGAAAGCGCAAAGGTCAGTCTTGTACCACTCCTTATGTGTAGACAGCAGTTGTGAAATTCTGGAGCTATGCGCATTAGGTGAACAAAAGCTGGTTTTGTACATGAGTCCCATGCCACCGTTTGGGAGATATCACAAGATTGTGCTCCGATCGCAAAAAGATGCCACATGCTGGGTGCCTCCTGCTCCGTTTTAATAACCAGGGGGATTGAAATGGATGCCCTGTTCTCAATTGGGGCTCTGTGGGTCCACGATTTGTGTTTGTGTGTGTGTGTGTACACAGGCAAGGGATGCAAATAATATTTCAAAATACTGGGATAATAGATGCAAAATGCCCAAGAGATAGGAAACCCCAAAGAGAAGAATCCCAGAAAGACAGGAATCTTGCAGTTTAGGACTGATTTTGTGCAAAAAAGTATGAATTTGCTTATTTATTTAATTAGGCACAGAAAACTGCATTTTCTCCACGTGCTTTTTGGCACATAAAAATCACATTTCTGAACAGAAATAATAATAATTATTATTATTATTATTATTATTATTATTATTATTATTACATAGAAAATCCAGTTTTCTGCACAAAAAGGTTGACATCCTGTTAATGGCGCATGCAGCCATAAGTGATTTTGGGGGGAGCCATGTGGGAAGGTTGCACCCAACTCATTTTGTTGCTCATGTGGGACCACTGGGGCAGTGCAAATTAAGTGCACAAAAAGACAGGACACCCCAATATTGGGTGATTTCCACAACCTTCAGGCAAAGGAAGAGAAGCCCAGGAGCATCAGGAGTTCTGGCCTCTCAGGATGGGTTCTGTGCCGATCCACAGTTTAAGCTCAAGACAGATGAACCAGAGCCTGCATGCATTGTTGCATCCAAGAGCAGCTGAAAAACACAGAGTTCCAGGTGTTGTTAGAAGCCGTTGGAGAAGCAAGGAAGGGCCTCATTCCAGGTGGGAAGGATAGATACACCGCCCAAGGCCATCAAGGTGCTAAAGTGCCAAAGTAGCTGCAGCCCATCAGGTGTAGGAACAACGCAGCCGCACACCCAACTGCCCCATAGCTACCTCTGTAACCTCGCTATTCCGCACATCAAATGACCAGACCCACACAAAACAGGCAGCCTATGGCTG
>NC_056528.1:29972359-29973953 GCF_019175285.1 Sceloporus undulatus
TGGCTGGGAGGAATCCACTACAACCCCATGCGGAGGAAAGGGAGCCCAGCCCCACATTTCTGTACCAGAAGACAAATCAGCAGCTGCTACCATTCACTCCAGAGGAGAACTTGGGCAGCAGACAGAGGCAGATGCCTGGATGGAGTTTCCGGATGCTGCAAATCATGGTCAGAAGAGGGAGGGGTGCCGATCTGCCTCCCTCACATTTCCCAGCCTTTTTGCCCTGCTGCTGGGGGGAGGGGGGCAAGCCGGGCAGCTTCCCTTTCCCAGCCAATCCTCCTGCAGGAGAGTGTTTGGAGGCGCATGGAGTGACGATGCCAAACAGTTCTTAGCCAGGGTTACCCTGCACAGAATTTGGTCCGGCCCCAAGCTACGCTGGGACATCTGGAGAATGAAGGCGCAGGATCTGACCGCCCAAAGGGGGCAGGGAAAGGAAAGGGCAGGCCCAGAGCTTATGGGGAGAAGGGAGCGTTCCCCGGCTGACAGCTAATTATGGCACAAAGGAGCCCTTGTCTTTTGCTCGGACTGCTGGCAACTTCACCAGAAAGCAGGAGAGGCAAAGCTTGCCGGCCTCAGGATCTCAGCAGCCAGATTGGCCCAAGGTGGGCCTCTCTTTGGTCCCCCTCCTCTCCTAAGCGGATCCCTCAAGCACCCTCAAAACCCTGGACTGGTGACCCACATGCCCAGCCCCACGTGCAAAATGTAATAAAAACAATCCAGTTTTGCACCAACTGTGGCAGTGACCCAACACCTGGTCCCACCATGAGGCAGAAAGCTTGGGGTTCTCATTGTGAGTGACCACTAGGTCACTAAAGAGCACCACATACAAAGTGCTCTGTGGGGAAAAGGGGAAGCTGGTCACTTTGTTATACCTTTTCCCAGTCTTTCAAACCAAAGCGGTGTTGTGTGGACCACAAACCCCTGGCTGCTTGTCCGCAGAGAGTTCCCAAGAAAGAAACAAACACTTGTGGTTACTGGTCTGGCAATTATGGTGCCAGTCCTTGGCCCATTGGCAAACAAACCCACCAATCCCCCACTGTGACCAGCTTCAGCAGCACTGCCTCCCCAGAGCATGCTGCTCTTACAGGTGGGATGCAGAGGGAATGCATCATGCTATCTTTGGTTCAGGCTCTCTTTCTTTCTTTTTTTTTTGCACATTGTTTTAAGAAAATCATTAATCTGCATTAAACTGAAAAATGCATTTTTAAAATGTTCTTTAAAAGTGGATGTTACAGAATGACCCTGCTCTGTAGGCAAACCTACCCCCTTTTCCTTTGGGGACAGAGCTGCTGCACCTCCAGGCTGCACCCAGCTCCCAAGAAACCCAGCTTGGCTCACAGGGAAGCTGCTTCTCCCTCCCAAGAAGGAGAGGGAGCTCACATTGTTTGCAAAGGCAAGAGAAACAAGAATGGCAAGGCGCCGGTGGAGGCAACCCTTTCAGCATGGAACAAGGCAATGGAGCGGGTAGAGACAGGGCTTCAGCTTCTCAGGTTGCATCCACACTGGAGACATAACCCAGTTTGGCACTGCTTTAACTGTCCTGGGTCAAGGCTATGGAATTCTGGGAGTTGGAGTATGTTGTGGGGTCCAGAGC
>NC_056528.1:29974053-29977269 GCF_019175285.1 Sceloporus undulatus
GGGAGGTCCTCCAATTGGATGGGTGTTTTATCAAATATATCTATATCTATCCTACAAAGCACAAGACAAAGGAGCTAACATAGAATCAGAGACCCCAAAGGCCATCCAGTCCAACCCCCTGACATGCAGGAAATCACAGTCAAAGAACCCCCAAGAGATGGCCACCCAGCCTCTGTTTAAAGACCTCCAAAGGAGGAGACCCCACCACCCTCCGAGGGTCTTCTCTCAATGACTTGTGCTGTTTAATCACCATATTATGCAGGCACATTTTTATTTGACATGTAGTGCAGGGACAGCAGAAACACAACACCACCTCCCAAGAGTTCCTGAAGTGTAAAAAGTGCTGATCTGAATCTCTTCCCTCAACAAGAAGGAATCCTAATTTCTGTCCTTTCGCTTCCATCACTCCAGTCCATCTGCCATGGTCCAGGCCTCAGAGGGAGAGAAGAACCGCTGGATTCGATCCCCCTTCCCCACCGCCATTCCCTTCTCCTTTTGTGTCACGTATTTTTAGATTGTAAACTGTCCAGATAACTATCTGTAAACCGCCCCGAGAGCCTTTAGGGCTGAAGAGCAGGGTATAAATACCCTTGTCCCTCCATATTTGCTAGGGTTAGGGGCACAAGACCCCTGTGAATATGGAAAAAAACGCAAATAACAAAAACACCACGTTTTTACCCGAGAGGAAATCTCTCTAGGAATCTCTAGGTCCTGCAGTGCAACTCTATGGTCAACGTCCAACAGACACTGACCATAGAACTGCGCCGGAGGAGCTACAAAGGCCTAGTAGAGTCTTCTCTCTAGGTCTTTTAGTGTAACTTTTAGTCAAAGTTGACCACAGAGTTGCACTGGAGGACCAAGAGATTCCTAGAGAGAACATATTACGCAAATCCGTGAATAATCAAACCCACAAATATGGAGTGATGAGTGTACCACAAATAAATAAATTGCTGTGACTCTCCCTGGACTACGCTGAGACCTCAGGTTTGAAAGGCACACTCTCACTGCCTGCAACGAATGGCACAGATGCGCTCGTGAGGATCCTTGCTAACGAAATCAGGATGTGTTGGATGTTTCCAGCAGCAGCGCCCCGCTTGCGCTTTGCGTCCCCAAACTCTGTCTCACCTGCATGCCTGGCACCTGCACCGCGACGGGAGAGTGGGCCATGATGACCTCAATCGTCCTTTCGCACGCTCTCTCCTCCTCCTGCTTCTCCTTCCTGCGGCCTCCTGCTGCAGGGAAGCAGGCGCTGCTCCTCGCTGCTTGCCGCTACTACAGGCTTCGGCTGCTGCGGGGCCTGCGAAAGGGAGGAGGGGGGGAAAGCAAGAAAAAGAGAGAGAGAGAGAGAGAAGGAAACACTGCATTAAACACTTCACCTTAGTCAGGGCTTTATTGGAAGGGAGGAGGAGGAAGGAAAGTCAAGCACCCAATGGAACAACCAGACCTCTCCCCAATGTTTTAAAATTGAAGCCCCACTTTTCTCACCAGAGACCCCCATGACTGTCGAAGCATGTCCCCCTCCCCATGTTTCCTTCAGCCTTGACTTTTAACATCATCACAACTGCATCGCACCCCTCCTAACTTAAATGTCCCTCCACTGTCTCAGGTGCAGCCCCACATCCCTCAGCCCCAGACTGTATCCTGTCCTTCACCTTAGCCTCCCTTCCTCACTATGAGGCACTATTTTAAGGTGGGGGAGGAAGGCATATCTCCAACTGCCCCCCCCAGAAGACCACCATCACCATCCAGATCCTGGCCTATGGGATGGGGAAGGGACCCCTTTTGACCCGTCCTCATGGGGTGGAAGAGAGACACAACACCTGCCGTCCTAAGCTATGGGATGGAGAAGGGACACAGGCCATGCTGCCCTCTTTAAACCCAAGTCTATGGAGGCAAGGGATACACTCCCCCAACCCCTCTCTGACCATTCCCTGTAGGGGGGAGAGGGGCACAAGATCTTCCACCCCCACCCTGGTCTATGGGGTGAGGAACAGCCCAATGTTGACTCCTTACATCCCCTTCTATAGGGGCAAGGGATACACTCCCCAACCCCCACTGACTCTTCTCTATGGGATGGGAAAGTAACACAACACCAGGCCCTAGTCTATGGGGAGGGAAGGGATGCATGCCATGTTGGCCTCTTTGCCCACTAGACTATGGGGGCAAGGGATGCACTTCCCCAGCTTACCCCCCCCCCCCAGTCTATGGGGTGGGAGAAGGACAGAACACCCTCCACTACCACTACTATCCCCAAATCCAGGCCTTCTCTATGGGGTGGGAGAGTGACACAACATTGCTCCTCCCCCAAGACCCTAATCTATGGGGTGGGGAAGGGACGTGTCTAACTTTGCCCCCCTTGCCCCCCAGCCTATGGGGTGGGAGAAGGGGCACAACACCCTCCACCGCCCCCAGACCCTAATCTCTGGGGTGGGGAAGGAAAACACATAGACAAGACCCCCTTCCCTGGACCTTCGTCTATGGGGTGGGGGTGATCATCACAACCCCTGGGGTCCAAAGGGGGGACCCACAAACACCAACACACCCCAAGCTCCCCCCATAGTCTATTATTACTATAGCACCCCACCCTTTCCCCCCTTAGCCCCCCCCCCAACTTATGGGGCAGGGAGGGCATTGATTAGGGTTTACCTGAGAGCCAGAGACGAGGGAGAAAACAAGCCCCCCGACCCCAAAGCCCCAAGCAGCAGCCCCTTGCTAGGTCTCGGGGTCCCCCTTTCTTCCCCTTCCCCGAAGGAAGGGCCTCGGCGTCGGCGTCGCACCTCCTTCCTTCCTTCCTTCCTGGGGGCGATTACTGGTGGCGGGCTGCTCCTTCCCGGCGGGGCCTCAGCGTCGGCGTCGGAGGCCCGGCTTCTTCGGGGCCCAGGCCCATGAGGCCGAAGGGGGAGAAGGCAGGGGAGGTGGCAGCGGCGGGAGTCGGAGGGAAGCAGCCCAGGCGCCTCAGGAGGAGAAGGAGGGCAGCGCCGCCATTTTGGAGGAGGAGGAGGAGGAGGAGGAAGAAGAAGAAGGAGAAGGGCCCCGGCCTCGGCCTCTCCTTGGCTCGGCTGCGGCCTCCTCTCCTCCGCCTCCTTCTCCGCCTCTTCCTCCGCCTCCGAGGCGGGCAGCAGCAGCAGCAGCAGGCCCCCTACGCCGGAGGAGGAGGCTCTCCATGGGGCCGAGGAGGGGGCCTCTGTCTGGGGAGAATGGGGGCATCGAGGCAAG
>NC_056528.1:29977369-29978779 GCF_019175285.1 Sceloporus undulatus
TCCATCCATCCATCCATCCATCCATCCATCCATCCATCCATCCATCCAATCTATCTGTCTGCCCATCCTATCTGTCTGTCTCTGTCCATTGATCCATCCTGTCTGTCTGTCTGTCTGTCTGTCTATCTTTGCCTGAAGGACCAAAACTTTTCACAGTTTGAAAGCAACACCCCAAAGTCCTTAAAGTACAGTATCTCTTCCATATCTTTCCTAACACTGACAGCTTTCACAGCAAATCTGACAGCTTTAAATCCAACCAGTTTAATCGTGTTAGACAGGAGATGTCTAACTTTATCCGTAATCCTAAATATGGGCTACCGGTTCCAAGCTTTGCTTCAGACATTGCCCACAATTATACGTATGGCATATAATGGATCCTCAAAATGAGAGAGCCGATGTGGCGCAGTGGTTCGAGTGTTGGACTATGACTCTGGAGACACGGGTTTGACTCCCGCTCGGCCATGGAAACCCGCTGGGTGACCCTTGGACAAAAGCCACTCTCAGCCTCAGAGGATGGCCATGGCAAATGCCCTCTGAACACATCTTGAAATGAAAATCCCAGGAGAGGCTCGCTTTAGGGTTGCCATAAGTCAGAAACGACTTGAAGGCACACGACAACAACAATACTCAACGTATATGGTTGCCACAAATACGGAAATGCTAAACTCCTGGGATTTTCTTGCACGCGACACGCAGCGGAAAAGTTCAAGCACCGGTTACATCTTCTCAGACGCATGATTATGGCCAAGCTCAAAGGTGAAACATTGCGGTGGTTGTTGTTGTTGCTTCGTAGCTCAGAATAGCAGGTGTGTGGGCGAAAAAAGTCTAAAGTTAGACAACCAGAAGCACCGTGAGGTCAAGGCGAAGAGAAGCTGATCGGCCTTTCAGCCCTGACTCAGATGTCTGGATTTGCTGTTTTCTGACATTTTTGGTCCTGAGCCAACAGCCGTTCTGGAGCTGCCAATGCTGAGTCTGCTTTTGGACGACGAAAGCGGCCAAATCTGGAGAAGTTTCTTTTTTACCTCTTTCAACCTCAGGAAGTTGCAGCTGCAGCTTGGAATTCTTTTCTGTTTTTAAACCGGTGCTTTTTCCAAGGGACGGCAGTAACCGCCACCTTGGCATTTTGTCCTATTTCTGTGCAAACGCTGATCCAAAATGACAGGGGTGCTATATCTTACATCTCCTCTTTAGCACCATCCGCCTTTTGCAGGATTTCCTGTCCTTAAATTCGTTTGCATTTGGGGTCGCTTAAAGTAGGGCTACGTTTTCTTGGCAGCTCAGTTGCAAGGAAGGCATCATCTGCCACGTTTCAGCTCAAAGTAGACGGGATACAAGAAACGAGGGATCAAGACCTTACAAAGAAGATCTTCCTTGGTTCTCTTTTCACCTTCAAAGCCTTGTTTGAGGTGT
>NC_056528.1:29978879-29983827 GCF_019175285.1 Sceloporus undulatus
AAAAAAAGGCTCCGCGGCCTACACTTCCGGTACGCGGCGCCCACTTCCGGCGCTCTATCTCGGCCTCTCTATGGTATTAGGCCTTAAAGCCTTACTGGAGCCTTCCGATAAGAATATAAAGGCCACCTCGGCGTTAAACATAAAAAAGATGTTTCGTTATCATTTGTGTGTTTGAAAAATGAACGCGTTTAATGCTTTTCCCTAGAAATAAATGCTTTTGGGAGGGTCCGCACCATAGAGATGGCGAGGCCCAGAGCGTCCCCATGTATATTATAGACAATGGCGGCTACCGGAAGTCCCGCCTCTCGCCATAGAATTGTGGCTGCTTTTTTCCTAGCGCACTACCGGAAGTGGCCTCAATAGGGAACTTAATCAGTGTAACACTCAGCTAAACCATCAATCTGTATTTTATTAGGAGTGATTGGGAAAGCCTTGGACCAGTTTAAGGGTGCATCTGCACTGTGGAAATAATGCAGTTTGACACCACTTTAAACTGCCATAACGCCAGCTTACAGAATCCTGGGATTTGTAGTTTTGTGAGGCACTGAGACCTTGCAAAACTACAAATCCCAGGATTCCATATAATGGAGCTACAATAATCCACCCCAAATCCTAATCCATGTACAGCCATGTGTCCTGGCATAACAATGGTGTCTGTTCCAAAGACGTGCCAAAGGTCCAAAACCCACTGCAGAAATAATCAAATTTGAGACTGCTTTAACTGCCCTGGCTCAATGCTAGGGAATTCTGGGATCTGTAGTTTTGTGAGATATCGAGCCTTCTGTCTCGGAGAGCTTTGGGGCCACAATAAACTACAATTTCCAGGATCCCCTTGCGCTGAGCCAAGGGACTTAAAACGGTCTCAAACTGGGTTATTTCTGCAGTGTGTTTTGGACCATAAGCAGTGATTCCCAAACTTTGGTCCTCCAGGTATTTTGGACTTCAGTTCTCAGAAGCCTCTGGTCTGGGATTCTGGGAGCTGAAGTCCAAAACACCTGGGAAGCCAGAGTTTGGGAATCACTGATCTAAATTAAAAGCACAAAGACACACTTTTCCTCTCCAGTTGGTCCAATTGTCATTTTTGTCAGGGAAATAGTTGACTTTTTCTCTGTGTGTTTCCTTCTATCTAATGACTGGAATGTCCTTCCTCTGAGAGCCGCTAGGTGTCAACGCAGGATTTCCCTAAATCTCTCAGACCCAAAGATCCCCCATAATCATGAGATCTCTCTGTCAAATGACCACATTGAATGCCATTTTGGAATCGAGGGGATTTCCAAAGATACGTAACCCTCTTTCTCTTTAACAATTTGCAAAGTTCAGCCTTGTTGCAAGTAAAAGGGAATATAGGTCCTTGAGGGGATTTCCAAAGATGATATGTAACCCTCTTTCCCCTTAATAATTTGCAACGTTCAGCCTTGTCAAAGGGAATAGGAGGGAGAAATAGATGTTTTCCTCTATTAAAAAATAACCTGTAAGTAACTGCAAAATAACATTTTTCAAATAGAGGAAAGTGAGCATCTCAATTATAGAAATACATACGCACTGAATAGAAATACATAGGCAAAAACCATTATTATCTGGTCAGCTTTTTAAAGAATATCCCACCGGAATTGCAACTTAAGGGTTTGTCCAGTGAATGACTTTTCTGTTTATTGCCTGGTTACTCCCTGGTTATTCACAGGATAAGGGCTCTCGTGTTAATCTCATTTTAATGTTAATTGTGCGATTTTTACGGATTAATCACTGTTTAAACGCCACATTTCCCCCATGTGTGATAAACTCCTTAGCAGGAGCATGTGCAGAATGCCTTTTCTTGATGTCTAACTAGAAGTTGCTGGACATCTTCCAGTAGGGAAACTGATACCTGGACCTGAGAACGGCTGGTGGGCAAAAACTTGGGATGTTATCAGAGGAGGGAAACTGGAAGTATAATCCAATGGCAATCCGAACACAATCGTGGGGTTTCACGTTATTGCGTGAGAGGTGATCACATGCAAATTCGGGCAATGGCAAGCTATTTTCAGGCAATGGGAAGCCAGTTTGAACGCAATTTGAATTCATGTAAATTCGCTGAACTAGAGAATTCACGTGAATGCGTTCTGGCCCCACTTTCTTTTCATTTGAAATTAAAAAATTCCTCACTCCTTGGACAAAGACTCATTGTGTTCAATAGGACAGACCCTGTGGCAGGACAAAACGTTGAGTGAGCAGTACGAAAATTGGCCGACGAGGCAGACTTGCTGGGGGAGAAAAGGCTGCCCTGCCCTGCTGCCTCTTTTCAGATCCTCTCTATCTCAAGAGTCTTGGCACAGCAAGCAGCACACAGAGTCCCACCCAGAGAAGCTTATGGTCTAATTTTAGTCCTGACGTGATCCTGAATGGGAGTAACATACTCATTGGAAGGGACTCTGGGGAGCAGGAAGGAGAGGAGAAAGGGAAGGTCACAATAATAAGATTATCCGGCCGCTTCGGTTCACCCTGCCAGCCTCGAGCCTCTCCTCTTCTGCTGGCCTATGGAGGATGGCCAAGAAGAGGAGAGAAAGCTGGCCAGGATTTAAAGCCAAGGTGGACAGATGGATTGATGGTGGCAAAGGTAAACTCAGGTTGCTTCATTCCCAGCAATGGCCTGGCCACCAGAGAATCATTTTGCAAACAAATGCAGGGCCAGGCGTTGATGATAAGTGTAGAATGTATTTACAACCTCTGCTTCTCTGCATGGCAGAAATAATGCATAGTTTTTTGTGGGGTTTTTTGTGTTATATGGCCAAGTTGTAGAAGAGTTTATTCCTGAGAGTTTAGGAATAAAGTCTTCTAGAACATGGCCACCTAGCCCGAAAAACCCACAAAAATCTATGGATGCCGGTCATGAAAGCCTTCGACTTCACATTAGAAATAATGCAGTTTGACGGCGCTTTAACTGCCATGGTTCAGTGCTATAGGAACCTGGGATCTTTATTTTGTTGTGACATCCAGAGCTCTCCGTCAGAGGAGGATAAATATCTCACGAAACGACAAATCCCAGGATTTTGGCTTTTGAATATGGTGAAGAGAAGTTATTTGCAGAGCGGGGATGCATCCAGGATTGTCAGATTTTGCAACTGGCTGGGAAAAAAATCCTTCCCAATGGAAAACCCAAAATGCCTGCATTGAGGCAGGTGCAAAAATACACTTTCGAGGTGCTTTCTCCAACTTGATAACTTCCCATCGTGTTGGGTTAAATGTCCCATCACTCTCCTGTCAACTCAATTCCAAAGATAAGCCACTGCCACATTTGCGGCACAGGTTGGAGAAAAATTACTCCTGAGTGATTATAATGCCCATAATCCCCCAGCCAACATAAGTACTGGCAGCACAGCATGGGAAAAATTACTTTGGGGGACTACAGCTCCCATAATCTCCTGGATAATTTGTTGCACACAGTACATGCTGCCATATATTTTCAGCACAGCTCAAAAAAATTGTTGTGAGGGTCTATAACTGCCACAGTCCCCAGCATTAAAGAGCATCTACTGCCACATAATGGCTGCAAAGGGGGACAAGGCACTGCAAAATGTGGTGCGTCCAAGAAAAATGCAGGACATCACCAAATAAAACCTACAAGCACTAATATAAATGTAAGTTCATGCTTCTTTGTTATGCTCAAAATGGAGGACATTTTGGAATTCCTCTTGGAGAGAAGGTTGAAATGGAGGATGTGTCCTGGAAGAGGAGGACGTGTCTCGCCACCCCGACTCTGAAGCACTGCTTAAGGAAATTACATTTGGGGATGATAACTCCCATAACCCCCCTGCCAGCATCCAATAAAGCATGGTTCCCAATTTTTGGTCCTCTAGATGTTTTGGACTTCAGCTTTCCATAATTCTTAACTGTTGCCCAACTTGGCTGGGGCTTCCAGGATCTGAAGTCCAAAAGAAATGGAAGACCAACCATTGCATTAAAGTGTACCCACCTCCAATATTTGCGGCACTGTTTGAGCAAAAATTATTTTTGGAACTACAGTGACCAGAATCATCCTGAAATTTAGGGAGTTTATAGCCAGCACAAGTAAGATTTTGTGGCTTCTGCTGAGGACCTGGCCATTTCCAACGCATGTGCCATTTGCAGAGCTGAGGCTCAAGCATTTTGCGCTTGTGGAAAAGGCGCTCATGACTCAGGCGTGCTTCAGAGAGCGCCACGCCTTGCCGGCGGTTCCTCCAGAGCCGCAAAATGTGTCACATCATGCCTCTGAAATATGCACCCCATGCTCTGCTCTCTCCCACGGTTCAGCATCAATCAGGTTGGATAAACAGAGAACGCCTAGCAGAAAATAGCCGGGTAGATATAAATGGATTTGAAAGATGGGAGTGGCAGCCTTAGTCATTAAATTGCAAGGCCCCAATCGTGACACCATGAAGTTCTTTACTTGGTCTGGTTCTGTTCTTCGTGTATCAAAATGACAAAAGACTAGAAGAGAGAGATAGTGAATCCACTCCAGAAGAGAGAGAAACAAAGGCTCCTGTATTAGTTCCAAACCTACCACTTTCCCTGATCTATCTGCTTAGATTAATTTCCTTAATTTTATGCATGGAAAAGGGAACAATGATATTAAAGCAAAACATATAAAAGGGTGTCATTTAAAAAATGGAACCTATGGGCGAGCTCTTCCTTTTGTCCCCAGTTGCACGCTTTTGTAGCGCATGGTGCATGCCTGTGATACGTGACACTTCATATTTACTTTGCTTAATTGGCCGCCTAGTTAGGAAGAAGTCCTTGTTAGCAAGAATAGAGAAAAGGGGGCTGGCACAATGGGTCAGTCAATTAACCTGGGTTTTTTTTGAAGTGCTTGTTCAAAATAGGCTTCAGTACAGGAGAAAAGAGAACATTTGAAGGGATCATGGCCTTCTATCTGCACCAGTCCTTCTATAGATGCAGTAGTACAGCTTTCTTTTTGCAGTCACTGAATTAAGAG
>NC_056528.1:29983927-29985956 GCF_019175285.1 Sceloporus undulatus
TATATATATATACACATACATACAGGCACATGGCTATATGGAGTGAGAATTGTGCAAATGGGCTCAGGAAAGGAAAAGGTGCCTAAAGCTGGAGACTTTATGAAAACAACGAAGACAAGGGCCACAGATAACTTACGTCACTTTAGAAAGAAGAAGATGATGAAGGCACTTCGGTTTCTTTTGCTGAAGACAATTCAGTCCCAACTTCGACCTGAAAAACCCCTCCGTTGGCTTCCAAAGTATGGCTGCAGTGCTTTCCCTCTTTGTCCTCCTGTGCCGCCTTCAAGCCTTTTCCGGCTGATGATGGAGGCCCTTCCGCGGGGTTTTCCGAGGCGGAGAGAGTGTGACTCGCCCAAGGCCACGCTTGAGCAGCGGGGACTCGAACCCTGGTCTCCGGAGCCGCCCTCCGAGGACCCTCTCGGGCCGTCCCTGCCTCCCTTCCGCCCCAACGACTGACCCCTTCAGGCGGCGCCGCGCACCGGACGGAGCCAGCCCTGGGGGCGGGGCAACGCCTGGCCAATGGGCGCCGGCTGGGCCTCGCTGACATCATCAGGGCGGACAGCTGCCGGGCGGCGGCGAGTACCGGGAACTCCCCCCAAAGGCAAGGGAACGGGGCCGAGGGGGAGGGAGATTGAAGCGCCGGAGAGGTCAGACCCAACCTCTCGGCCCAGTACCTCCCCCGGAGTCCGGCCGAGGGCCCTCCCGCCTCCCTCCTCGGGACGGGCCGTGACTGAGCATGGACCGAGTGCAGAACCCCCACCCCCCACGTACCTGGGGCTGGGCGTGGGGCTTCTCCCCTTCCCTCGCCCGACACCAGAGGAGGGAGTCCCGGGGGCCGGTCTGGGGGAGCCTCGGGCGGAGAGGCCCGGTGCCCCCGAGGGCTGCGGGAGGCTGGGGGGGGCAGGAGGAGCGGCCCCCGCCTGGCGACCATGGTCCAACAGGAGGCGCCCGGTGCCTCCAGAGCAAGGGCCAGAAAAGTGGAAGAGGTTCAGGCCGGCCCCTGGTGGTCGGGGCTTCGCCGGAGGGAAGGCATGCAGGCCCTCCCAGCCCCGCTTCACCTGGGGCCTTGTTTCCTCAGGCGGCGGACGAGGAGGAGGAGGAGGAGGAGGAGCGTCTTCGGCGGCCCCGATCCTCTTCCTCGGCTGCCCTCCAGGCATGTGGTTCGCGGTGGGGCCCAGCCCGGAGGGGCCCCCCGGCGGCGACGCGGCCTTCACGGCGGCCATCAGCCGGCGGATGCAGGTCCCGGTCCGGCTGCGGCTCCTGGGGGCCTGGGAGGGGTCCGGGGCCTCGGAGCCGGAGGGGGTCCCCGCCGCCGCCCTCCAGATGCAGGTCCCCGACCGGCTCTGCCTGGCAGGTAAGGGAGGGGAAGCCCCCCGCCCCCCCCCCCCCCCCGGGGGGCCTCCCCCCCCCCCCCCCCCCCCAGGAAAGAGGGTCCCTGGGCTTCCCCCGCCCTCTTTCCCAGGCGATGCATTGGCTGAAGGGGGCAAGGGGGGCCGTTGGAGGAGGGGGCTCCTGGGACTCTTTCGGAGGACCGAGAAGGAGACCACCTTGACCTCCCTCCCTTCCTCCCTGCCTGGTTTTTGTAGAAATGCTGGAGGTGGCTTCCAGGTCTCTCTCGGGTCCGTGGCCCCCTTCGGCGGGCGATGCCTCCCTGGATCTGGCCCTCCAGGCGGCGATTGATGGGCAGGAGCCCTTCCTGAGCCTCGTCTCCTCCTCCGGGGCCCAGAAACGCAAACGCCCGGTAGGCCTCCGGCGCAACAGGGACCTGCTTCTCCTTGCCAGGGAGGGAGGGTGCTGTTTTCTGGGGCCACCCGTCGGCTTCCGAGGGAACCCCTCCCCAAACACACACTTGAAGAGCCAGGGGTCGTTGCCCCCACCCCATACACAGGAGAGGCCTTCGATGCCAGTTGCGCCAGCTGTGTTGCAAATGGGACATTTCCGGGCAGATGTGGGGGGCGGAAACAAGAGAGGCCATGCTGCCCATGCCAAGAGGACTCTTGGTAACCAGACTTCGTCTACCATGACCAGG
>NC_056528.1:29986056-29989790 GCF_019175285.1 Sceloporus undulatus
TTTGCTGTTTGGGTGGATTCCTGAGGCCCAGGCTTCATATGTGTGGATAGGCAGGGCAATTGCCCAGTAGGGCTCTGGTGCCAACCGGCTACTGCGAGGCATGACTTGTTTTATTAGCTTTGACCTCCTGAAACACCCTCTCTGTATGGCTGCCTCTGAAATGTGCTCAGAACATGTCCAGGGCAGCTGATGGAAGGGACGCTCCCTTATGGCAACACCCTCACCAGCTTCTGGCCTGTTTCTGGGCAGAATTCACATTGCTAACCTCTGAAGCCCAGCATGGCTTCTGACTGCTCTCCCCCTGGGGAGCCTGTGAAGGTCTTTGGGAGAAGCCCCTCTCTCTGAGCAGCTGAAAAGCCATGCTTGGTGGCAGGGATGTGGCACAGGGCCATTGGAGGGCTGCTCCCAGGCACTCCGTGAAAAGAGCGGCCCAGACAGCCCTGTCTCCAGTCCATCTGCCAACAAGTGGAAGGCTTTATTCAGAGAGGGCTTTGATTTGTGGGCTGGCTTATTTGCTGAAGGTTTACCTGGTGGTTGCTGTTGATATGTTTAGAATTGATCTGCTTTTATATTTTAATTATAACTTGGCATTTATAATTTTTTTAGCTGTCTCAAATGTTCTTTGTAGTAGAAAGCTTAGAAAGAGCTTAAATAAATAAACAAGTGATTCATTTGTCCTGTGAATTTAAGTCACATCTTGGGGAAGAGCAGCTGGAGAGCTAAGCTCCCCTTCTGCTCCCTAGCGCACCCTCTGGGCATCTTAACTGACCGCCATGTGGGAGCACTGGCCTGTGGCCTTTCCTTGGCCGTGGGGTAGAAGACCGAGGGCCCAAGAGGCTGGGACCAAGAGAGTGGGGCTTCAAAAAGAATGTGGCAGCAAGGAATGCAGCGCGACCTCCTCCGCACTGACCCTGATGTAGAAATATTCTGGGTACTGTAAATATTTTCAAGTTCAAAGATTGCCCAGCCTCACACAAAGCACCTGGACTGGCCATTTCCAGCAGGCTGGCTAAGGAAAGCTTTGGGCAGGAGAGGAGTGACCAGAACAGCCTCCTGGGGCGCAAATAGTGGCATATCGGGACGCCCCCAGATGTTGACAGCTGGGCAGAGGGCAGCAGATGGGAAGCCCTGGAACACTTCACTTCATTACCTGGCACTGCTTTTCCACTTCAGTGGGGCCCAGCCAGAAGCCCCCCCCCCCATCATCTGTGGGGCGGGGGTGTCCCACCTCTGCAGCATCACCAGGGCCGCCTGACTTCTGCGCAGACTCTGTGGCTTTTTCCAGAGGGAGGGAGGAAAAACCTTTGATTCACACAGCGGCGGCGGCGGGGGTGGGGGTGGTGGCGAGATGGAGACCTCCAGCTGCTGACCAGCAAAACGAGGGAGGCACCGGGGACGTTCCCCATAAGGGCCCTTATTAATAACTCCTCCAAGACCCCTTTTGGTGCCACAAGCCCCTCACCAGGCAGTAAAAGCACAATAATGGGGGAAGAGGGCCTTCCTGCGGTCCCTCTTTGCCTGGGAGCCGGTCTTAGCATTCCAGCCTCAACGAGGAAGAACTGGCTGCCTCTACCGGCCCAACAACGCCAGCCCCAGAAAGGGGCCCTGAGACCCGGGCGACGTGTCCGGGCGCCCCCTTCCCCTTCGGTCCCAGGGGCATCCGCCGGGAGGGACCTTTTCCTCCTTCATAGCCACCCCGATTCCAAGGGGCAGGCCCAGCCCCTACCCGAACCCCGAGACAAGGCGACGGTGGGGGAGGGGCGAAGGGGCTGGGGCTGCGCTCCCCACCGAAAGGGGGCGCCCTCCGTCTCCCCGAGCGGTCCCTCATCAGCCGCGGATGCTGTTGCCATGGAGACGGGATGAGGAGGGCAGCGATAGCCACCGGGCGCGTGTTCCGTTGCGTTGAGATGAGCTGCGCGCGAGGGACCCCAGCCCAGGCCTGACCCCCCACCCCCCGCGAATGGCAGAGGGGCAGGCAGGCCCTGCGGAAGGTGGCGCTTGGGGGCAATGCAAGGGAAAGTGGTGGATCGCAAGTCCCATAACCCCCAGGCACCATGACCTGTGCGTGTTCTGGGAGCTGCACCTCCAGAGAACAACTTTTCCGAGCCTTGGCGTCTCCGGCGCCCGCACCCCTGCTGCGCTGCCGCCCTGAAGCCCTGCGGTCGGTCGGGCGGCGGTGGGGGGCAGCCCTGGCCCCCTGCCCAAGGGGAATGCGAAGAAGTTTGGGGGGAAAGTGCTCCCTCAGCGGCGCCCGTGACCCACATTGCCAGTCGCGCTGATCGAGATGTGAAGGTGCAGAGAAGCTATTTCTGAAACAATCTGTTAATTAGTTTTTGAGCGCCGTTTAATTACGAAAACCCAGTGAGAGGAACGAGCCACAGGCCGGTCGGATCTAGGCTGGACCTGCGGGAGAAGGAGAAGAGGGGTCCCCCCATGCTGATGCTGCTCTTCCCCACAGCTTGGCCAGCCCTTCCAACTGCAGGGCCACCCCCGGGAAGGCCTTGCGCCCAGGGTTGCTTGGGGCAGGGGGATCCAGGGACCCTCCTCACTGGCAACCGGGATCCTCCCTCGGAGGCTGCGGAGACAAAGCCACTCCGGCCCGGCGCCTGTTTCCGACCCCCGTAGCCAGGCACCTTCCGGCCCCGAAAGGACCCTGGGAGCCCGAGCGCCCGGCGGGGTCCCGGAGCGGCTCTGGATCCAGGCCAAGGGGCCCCTAAACCAACGCCCGGATTTCCAGGGAGAAACTCGCAGCTGGGATCCTGCCGCGGAGGAGGAGGAAGAGGCCTGGCGGCCCCGCGCCCGCCTCCCACCCTGAGCTCTGCCCGAGGTCCCAGGAAGCCCCTCCTGAGGCTCCTTCCCCCTCGAGACGACGGAAAACAGGGATCAAACCACGAGGCCCCCTTGCGAGCGCCCAGCGGGCAGGGACTGCCAAGGGCGCCCCATATTCTGCCTCCGGGGGGGGGGGGGGCTCCGCCACTTTCCGCCGCCCGCAAGGAGGCCTCGCCCGGCCGCCTGCCTCTCTTCCGACCCCGTCTGCCCCGTCTGACTGGGGGACGCTGGCAGGGAAGCGGCGGCGGAGGACAAGTGGGCCTCCGCCCCAAAGCAGGCCCCGCGGAGTCCACGTCGGGCAAAGGAGAACCCGGCCAGCCGACGGTCCGGAGGGACGCGGGAGGGGGGCTGGTGGGAGCCCCCCACGGAACAGGTGGGGATCCCCTCCTCGCGTCCGGTCTGGCCCCTTCATCCGCTTCCCTGCGGCCCTGGCTCTCCGAGGAGGGAGGGAGGGACTGAGGGAAGGAGGGGCGTCGCTCCCTCCATTTGGGCCGCTTCGGCGGAAGAGACCGGCGGGAGGCGGCGGGCAGGCTGTCCTTCCTTCCTCCCCGGCTGAGTAGCCTCGGTCCAGACCAGGACCGAGCACCGGGGGGCAGTCAATGTGCCCGCCTCCCCGGCTGGAGCCCCGCCCTGGATTCGCCGCGGGAGGCGTCGGCCGGAGAAGAGCCGCCTGGGGGCCGGAGGGCTTCGATTGGGGCCGGAGGTGGGCCTCTCCGTCGGGGTTGGGAGACCGGGGCCCTTCCGCCAGATTCGGCCGCCCTCCTCGCCTTACGGGTCCCGATCCAGCTGAGCCGCGACGGAGCCGCCGAGCAGAATCTGAGCCCGGAGGAGGGGCGCGCGGGGGCGTGTGTGTGTGTGTGTGTAAGGGGAGGCTGCAACAGCCGCCCCCTCCTCTCCCCTCCCCT
>NC_056528.1:29989890-30003356 GCF_019175285.1 Sceloporus undulatus
GAGTCCAGCATGCCAGAATCTCTCTCCAGCCAGGCAGTCTTACTGGGTGGGCGGCAGGTTAGCTCCATCCTCGTCCATGGGATCCTTGATGCCAGCAGCCATCTTGTCAGGCATTCTCTCTGGCCTTGCCCGCTCAGGAGAAGGGCAGCCAGGAGACCTTGTGGAGCTGCCCTGGGCAGCCTTCCAGTCCCTGGACCCTGGGAAACCAACCAGGCCAGGCTAAAGGAAGCCCCTCGTTGGTGTATCCTGGCTAAGTGTACCAGCCAGGTCTGGCCCACAGAAGCAGCTGCAGGAGCACCAGAGGCCTCAACTGTTGCTAAGGACACTCCAAATGCTCACCCCATTGCCCAGCCAGGATTGCCCAAGAAGAGGGGAAGGGCTCCCTTCCCCTGGCTCCCAGCTAAGAGTGAGTGTGGGGGTGGGCAGGAGGAATGGCTGGCATGTGTGCCCAGGCCCAGCCAGGCCCTTTGGTAGTGTACAGGTGAGGCTCTTTCTCCAAGGCAGCCCCTGGCCCCTGTGCCCCAGCCTGGGTGGGATGCCTGGGATGTATGTGTGTCTAGGGACCCAGACCACCAAGACCCCCCTCCCTCCCTCCTCCTCCCCTCCTCTTTGTGTTGGTGGCTGTCTGTCTGGCTGCAGGGGAAGGGAGGGGAGGCTCCCCCTCCCGCATTGCTCTCTCTCCTCTCAGGCACTGCGGTAGTAAAAGACCAATAGGCAGGTAACCGCTTGCCTACAAGTGTCCCAAATCCTACCCTAGCTGGAGGTGAGAGTCCGGACTGTACCAGGAGGAGTCCTCGCCCGCGCAGGGGGCACAGGCCATTGGGTGGTGGCTGCCCTTAGCAACGATCTCTCTGCCCAGATGGGCTCCCCTGGCCCTCTCCCCCGGCCCCTTTAGCCCCCAGGTCACCCGGGCAGCCAGCTCAGCCCCTCTCGCTCCCTCCCTCTGCCTCCCTGGGCCAAAATCCCATTTCGTGCTCAGGGCTCTGCTTCCTCCTGGTGGACAGAGTGGGTCCTGCAAAGACTGCAGGCGAAACGGCACTTCAAGGGGAAAGCGCAGATGCCGTCTGGAGACAGTAAATCCCACTCTCCACTCCCGGAGAAAGGGAGAAAGGGAGAAGAGGCCGCCGTTCCTGGGCACTGCATGAAATGCAGAGGCAAATGAATGGTTGGGTGGGCAGAGCCATCATGTGCTGAAGCCAGGGATGCCAATCTGCCTGCCCAAAGAGCAACCCTCTGCGCTGTGGGTCTGAGGGCCAGAGAGCTGGCATGTCTACAGACTGAAAGCAGGAGTGAAGTCGAAGGCTTTCATGGCCGGCATCCATAGTTTTTTGTGGGTTTTTCGGGGGGCTCTGTGGCCATGTTCTAGAAGAGTTTCTTCCTGACGTTTACATATAATAAATTAAATAACTTCAATAAATTTATTAAATTTAATCAACACAGAAAATTTTATCACGAATTTTACTTTTAAATCAATTAAAATAAAATAAATTAATTTATATCAAAAGAAATTTAAATTTAAATCCAATTAAAATAAATTAAATATAAATTTACATTAACATCCAATAAAATAAAATAAATTTAATTAAATTAAATTTAAATTACATCAATTAAAATAAAAACATAAATTAAAATCAAATTGAATTTAAAAATCAATACAAATAAATGTAAAAATTAAAAATCTTAAATCAATTAAATCAAAATCAAAAATCCATTTAAAATAAAATATATTGAATTAAATTAAATTTCCTTCTCTCCTGACCCGTGCGAGGCACAACCGGACCCCGTTGGACCGTGGCCCGGGAAAGGCCGAAAACCCCCGCCGCCGTGCCCGGCCACGTACTACCACCCGGACTCATCCCCGCCGCCGGAAGGGCATTGACGAAGAAAGTCCGTCCTCCGTCCAGACAGCTGACAGCTTACCAACAACCACGCTTGAGCCAGCACAGACACGTAATCCAAAACCCGAGGCACACGTGTCATGACGGTCAGCAGTGAATACCGTATAGGTCTTCTCGCGGGCAGGTCATATCCTCCACTCGATGCAACCGTACCAACCCGGTTCCACGTTGTGCGTGCGGACGACATTTTCTGCGACGGACGCAGCAGGGCGCCACTGCGTTGGCAGCGCCTTCCAACCTTCAGCTTCCCGAATGGCCCGTTCACTTCCGTCACGGCGTACAGACACGAAAAGGTGGGCGGGTGCAAGAGACCGAAGCGACAACGACCCTGCGGGGACAGACCGAACATGTCGCAGTTACAGAGGACATGGTAATCCAACCGTCCCTCTTTTTCTTCTTGCGTCCAAAACACAGAAATCAAGCAAGATATTAATTTAGAATCAATTTAGTACATAACAAATTAATATACGGAGCAATTAACTATAATATTGATATTTTACTCCGAAACTAAACTAAATTTTGATTTAAAATTAAATTGTGGAATAATACTAACAATAATAACAAATATAGTGTGACATAGATATATATATAGGATTCATGAATTAGATAATCATAGAGAATTGTTTTTAATTTAAAATTGTGTAATTTAATTTCAAATGATTTAAATTGGAGTTTAATAATTATTTCTAGCTATGAAAAAACATCGTGTCACAATAGTAAAATAACATAAACTATTTTTATTATTCACAATAATACATATAGTATTACAATAATTTATCAGTCACTAAATAGATAAACAGATTATTATCTTTCGTAGTATTATTCATTATTAGAATTAAAGAAAAAGTCCTGGTCTGTTTCTTTCTTTTCCTTGGGAGATCAACGCTAATTATATATTTAATCATATCTATCATTATATGATTTTTAATTTTATGATAAATATGATACACATAGTACAATCATTGCGCTTATATAAATGATAATGATAAATAACACATGGGAAATACAATGAAACAATATTTTTTAACAATAAACAGTAAATAAGGCATAAAATTCAAAAACCCTGACCACTCACCTTTCTTAATCATTTTATGTTATTTGTTATTTAATATTAAAATTAAGGTAGGTTTGGAAGAACTAAAACGCCCTAGAACGATACGTTCTAGGAATCCATCCCGCCCAGCCACCTCCCATGGCGACAAGTTTTCTGGCTAAATGAAAGGCCCAGGGGCCGCCCGAGCACCCTCCAGTGTCCTAATCTGAGGCAGTGCGCTTATCTTTAAGCAAACTGGTTTAATTTGTATTTTCATTTTATATTTAATCAAATAGATATAATAAAACAGATGATATATAATATTACATTATATAAAATATTTATTCATATAGATAAATATTTTCTTATCTATATAACGAGATATCCACAAAATATAAATAAGAAAATATATAATATATCGTAGTACATAAAAATATAATAAATTTATATATTTATAAAATCATAAAATCATAATTTATAGAGATCTTTCCATACTATAGTAAAGTTGATATAGAATTATTTATATATTATATTATAAACATAAACTATATATATATATATACTATATATAATTATACAGATATCTATAATCTATAATTATTAAAATATATAACATATATCAATATGTATTTATGTGCATAGATTTATACGTAGATTATATATACAAAACAACACAAACTCTTCTTTACCTCGTTCCTTGGAGATCAACGACCCTCAAGATGCTACAACAATCCCTTTTGCGAAGGAGTGCCCGGTCGCAAGGACGCAATGTGGCGCGCGTGGCGGACGGTGAGCGCGCAGGGCCCCTGGGGACACGCACCCACCATCTTGGTTTACTTAAGAGGATTTTCATTCCAGTTCTGGCTTTTCCAGGGAAAGGGAGGCTCCAAGGACACGGACAGAGAAGAGGGGATCAATGGCAGGACGGCGAAACTTTGGTGACGAAGGAAAAAGGAAAAAAAAAAAAAAAACGGCGACATGCGGACACAAAAAAAGAGGTATTCTCGAGCCGGACCCACATTTTTACACAACCATCTGAAGAGTTATTTTATTTTTTATTTTACTTTATTTTTAATATTATTTTCTATTTTAATGTTTTAGTTTTATAATTTAATTATTATTTTATTTCATAATTCTCCATCATATTTACTTTATATTTTATTTAATTTTGATTATGTACTTTATTTGACATTACTTTTAACTGTCATTCAAGTTATTATTTATTATATAGGTTAAGTTATTTTGACGTTTATTATTTGTTCTCATTTTTACTTGTTTTAATTTCATTAATCTTAGTATTTTAACTTTTGTACTTTTATTTTTTATTATATTTCTACTATTTTCATTAATGTTCTATTTAATTTTTTATTTTTCAACAAATTATTTATTTATTAAATTTATTTATATGATCAATTACTTTAATTTTTGTTATTATTAATCATTTACTTTAATTTGAATTAATTATTATTTTAATTTTATTATTTTTATTTTTATTATGGTTAATATTATTTATTTATTAAACTCAGATTAGGCTCCAACTTCAAGTTTTTGATCTTATGTTCTGCATCAATTAATCCCATTTTTGCTGCTTTTATATCTCTTATATTTTAATTATTATTTCCTTCCAAGTATTGTGACATTGCTAAACAATAATTGCAACTGGCAAAACACGCGTGTCACGAAGCAGCGGTGCGTTAATTTATTGCCGTAACTATGTTATGTTTCAGGACTTGCGCCAAGGCGGAGGATGCCCCCAGACCCCCCTCCGCACCAAACGTACAAGGCAAATTATTAAGTATTATTAGTAATTATTATTATGAATGAACTCTTGTCCTCCTCTTGGTTCCAAACCTGCGGAGCTTTGCACGTTCAATAGTTAAAACAATGAAGTTTAAATTACAATCGTTTTAAAATATTAACTGCCACAACCTCCTCCTCCATCCCGTCCGAATGGAGACTCTTTCACGACAATTTGCACATAACAGGATATATATGTGTTATTATATAGATATAGATATATATTAATGAAATTATATTATTCATAAATAAAATCAGAGTATAGAATTATACAAATCAGGAATATTATAAAACAGGTCTGTCTTCTTGTACTCTTTCCCTTTCGATATATAGTATATTACCATTATTTGTGAAACCAGCCTGGTATTATACTATAAGATGAACGAATCATATAATAGATATATAGTATAAGACAAAACCTTCAATGCTCGTTCTATACTTCGTGTCGAGCATCACACAGGAGTATTATACAAATGTATATCATTATTCCTTATAAATTGGTGTGAAATATGTGGGTGTGTGGGTGTGTACTATAGATCATATATATATACTCCAACACACACATCAGATCATTACGATATTTATATTAACAAAACCTGCTCTCCCTTGTAGCGTTCCGTTGGCAGAGCATGATAATTCATTCTAGTAAATAATATACATAGAATAATAGAAAACTGTGTATCTAGTACTAAACGTATGTACGTGTGTGTGTATACTACAAATATACAATACATATGTATGTAATGTAATATAAATAAAATATGTGATAGGTTATTATCATTGATATAAATAAAACAAGCCTCTTCTTTCCTTTGCGAGTTACGAAAAATTATCATACAGTATAATTATCATATATAGAGTTTATCATCATTAGTATAGAATCAGTATAAATATCAAATGCGTGTGTGCGTGCCGGTGCGTGCGTATATATATAGATAAAAATTATATTGAGATAATATATATAGATATTAAAACAGGCCGTGTTTTTAATGTTTCCGCTCCTACCGCCTTTTGCAGGTTCCAGGACCTCTGGGCACCGCTCCACCAGCACAAGTTTTGCCACGGATTCGCTGCTGCCAGTGCCCAGCCATTTTGCCTGACCACTGGCGTCGCTCCGGAATCCCCCCGTTGACATCCATGGAACCGGCAACTGCAGCTGCCGCCACTACGTCGGAGTTGGCGAAACTCATCGGCAGGCCATACGACGCCTATGGCCCCCAGCGTCCCAGGGTCGTCACTCCAGGGAGCACAATACACCGCTCTGGCCATGGGTTACGGACGGGTTTACGACCGACCGAGAAGTTACAACCACAAGCTTTCCCTCAATGGACGAATTCGGTGCGGGATCAGCGGGCGTCCGACGGCGTCGGAGTGGGGCCAATGCCACCTTGTTCCCGTACACTTTTTTGGTGATTGGGCCAGTGGCCAGCGCGTCGGAAGAAAAACAGTGCCCGAAAAAAATTATAAGATTAAGAAATAGGAGATAAAACCCGGTTTATCTTCTTCTCGGTCTTTTTTTCTGGGTAATGCCCAGATAATAAGAATAACAATAATACCAAACACCCCCCCCATTTGCACATGAAAAACCTCAACGTAAATTTGCAATAAATTATGATTTTTTACACAATATAACTAATTATATCCGTTTAACCAATATTTAAAATTTGTAACAAAAAAAAAAAAAAGAAAAAAAAAGAATTCTCACAGCAACTAAAATTGAAAAATATTTCGTAAAACTATCCAACTATCCCCGAATATAAATATCCCTCATGCAACTACGGTATCCGTAATGTAACAATCTCTTTTACAATTTAAAAATGTATATAATTAAATATAAATATATATATATATATATATATATATATAAAAATCTTAACTATCTAAAACTATACTTTTTTATTTTTTATTTATTTATTATTCTTAATTTCAAATATTTACCTTTTAATTAAAAAATCTCTTTTAAAGCAACGAATATAAATATATAAAGAATAATCATATAGTAAATACTAAAATATCATCCGTCACAAACTCATCCTGAATTTACAACATCTCTCACAACAATTATCCTTAAACAGAAATATAAAGTTTCTTACTTATAACATACTTTATTTTACATTAAGAAAATATGTATAAATTATAGATTCATTATTATTATTAACACAATCCTGCATTTAAAAGATCAACCAAATACTCCTGCGTTTAAAAATCATATGCAAAATGTTTTATCAATATAGTTTAAATATGATCGGATGTTATAATATTCTGTGCAGTGCAAATTGTTTAATTACGGTTTCTAAACAGCGGAAAGCTACACTAATTTCACGTTTTGGTTGCATAAGAATCAATAACTAATTTTTAAAAAAAAAAAAAAAATCTGTCTGCGCTTTGGATTTAATTAAATTATTTATTTTTTTCTCCTTTCCATAAAAACGCTAAAATATTTATTGAGAAATCCTATAAATTAATCCAATTTCAGGGAAATGGAAACAAAAAAACCAAAAATAAACAAACCAAAAGACACTTTTTGTGTGTTTCGAGGAACCTATATTTTTAATCACTGTTAATAGAAAAAAATCTGGAGCATTGACACATTGGAAAACAAAATAAAAGAGAGAATACACCGAGTCCCCCTCTTTACCAACTTTAACCTCAGAAAAAGATTTTCTTCTCTACTTTTTACCCTCAGAAAAGATTGTTTTCTCATCTCTTTATCTTCAGAAAAGTAACTTTTCTCCCTCGTCGAGTTTTACCTCAGGAAAGACATTTTCTCTCACTATTTTTAAAGGAAAAGCCGTGAAACGCATTATTTGCAAATCCGAAATCGAGTTCTATACTACACGCTCAGCAAAACACACACGCACGACAACCGCACAAAAAGCGAAGACCGTATATTAAATAAAATGAAATTGAAATTAAAAACAAAACAACGCAAAGCCACCTCGAACTGGCATAGGTTTCGCCGCGGCGAAACCAAAGAGCCGAAAACAGGCTTGCGACAGAGACGAAAACGGCGGCGAACATATGGGTGGCACCTGGTCCCCAACAAAAAAGAGAAAAAGGAAAGGAAGGAAAAAAAATAAAAGTGAGCATGGAGGGGGGAAAAGATGGGAAACAGGAAATAAAGGAGATAAAAGAAAAAGAAAAATCAACAAGGAGGAATGGAAGAGAGAGAAAAGAAGGAAGAAAACAGAAGGGATGGAAGGAGGAAGAAGACTCAAAAAACGAAATAAAGGAGAAAAAAAGCAAGAAAAGGAGGAGAGCAAGAGAGTGACATGAAGGAAAGAAGGAGGTATTGGAAAGAGGCAAGGAAGGAAAAAATAGAAAAGAGGGAGGGATGAAAAAGATTGGAAAAGGAAAGAAAAGTAAGAAAACAGAAAAAGAAGGGAGATTGGAAGCAAAGGGAGGAAAAGAATGAGTTTTTAGAGGGAAGAAAGGAGAAGAGAAAAAAGGAAGAACAGGAACAGATGAAGGAAAGAGGGAAGGGAGGAACAGGAGACAAAGAAGATGGAAAAACTATCATTTGCCATTACAAAAGTGCCCGGCTTTAAACACATCCGTCCAACGCGCGAAGCTCATGTAAGTACTAAAATTTTGCACGGACGCTTCCGATTTCCCTCACATTTTACCACAAAACACATGAACATTAAATCCCTCAAAATGAAGGCACGTTTTCTTTTTCGTTTTTCTTTTAAATACTGAGCGGACACAATTAAAAATGTTAAAAATGCGTCTTACTAGTTATCGTCCCAAAAGGTCGCTGCTATAATTATGATCCATGAAATCGGAATTTTTAATTCTTCAAAGGTTTTTAAGGGTCGACATGCAACGTTTCTCGTTGTTGAACCGTTCTTTTGTTTGGAAGAAATACCGTTAAAACGGCTATTTCCAAATCGTTCAGTTGTTTACAGGCTGGAAATAGTATTATCGATGCGTGATACCAATGTAAGAGGAAGAAAGAACAAGCGTCCATTTGCGTTAATCTGTTTCCCTCAGAGAAAAGAAAAAAAGTATTCTATCAGCGAGGCGACGTAAAACAAAAATCGCCTGCAGATTCCTCTCCCCAAAAACAGCAGAGTTTGAGTCAGAAATCAATACAGACAAACAGAGAAACATGCATTATAACATAGCTTGAAAAAAACGCACTTTTTCGAATGGGCGAAGTTTCAATGTTTTACGTTAAAAACCCCCTAAAGCTTAAACAAGAGACCACTATTGTTGATTAAACAACAAAGTTATCTCCTCGAAAAATCCATCCAGTACAAAACAGGAAATTATATGCCGGCAATTTTTTGTGCTTTGAGCCATCGTTTTGTCAGAAACAGCCGTATTTCTTGCGCGCTTTCCCCCACATTTCCTGTCCACCATATTCGATAACTTTAGGCCCGAATTCCTGCTAACTATCTAACCAATGCTACCTACTACCTCTACCCTCGGCGGAATAAACTGCTGCGCAAATTAGCCCAAAAGGAGCGCAAAAACACGTCCGACAGCCATGGGGGGAAAATGTTTTAACAAAGGATATTAAGAATACGTCCCGTTGGCGAACGCAAGCGCTTTGACCGAACAATACCAGAATAGGGGTGAAAACACGAAACGAAGCGGCAACGGAGATAGAAGGAAACATGGAAGAATCCGAACAACAAAACGGGAGCCAGAAGTGCGTGGGAAGAGCGGCGGTCCAGTCGCTAGTCTCGTCCCTGGGTTTTGCCGGGTCATGATTTGCACGTGCGTAAATGGGAAGAGGCCCTTTCCGTCCGTGGGACTTCCCCTTCCCATTGACCGTTGATGTTCATACCACGTAGTCACTTTCCATTCCACGATATCGCCGCACCTGCGCAAAAGAGAGGACACGATTGAGAAACGCGGAACGCCCGCGAGACACCGCCCATGGATGCGCGAGAATTCCCTCTCCGAAAACAGAAACACGACCATCGATCGTCCTCGCCTACGAAACAAACCCCACCGTCGACATAACAGGGGGTTGCAAGCCACAAAAATCATAATAATTATGGGGTCATCGTAAAACATGCGAAACTCTTTCAGGATATTTTAAGAGCGGTAAAATCCCCAGAGTGAAATAAAAAACTTCTAATTAGTTATTGTGTAGGTCCAGAAAATGGACGGCAATTTGTAAACTTTGTGTGTGTGATGTTGGACACAGGTGCGAAAAATAGCCAGGAAAATCAAAATTATTCCCAGTCTATCCGTTCACCCATAACCCAACGTTTTGCCCGAATGGGACGCAACAAAAAATGTTTAATAGCATTCTCTTTGGCCTTTCCCCGAGTAAAAAGTTACCTCTCATGAGGTACAAACCCCTTTTCTGAGCCAAAAACTGCCTCTAATACAACTTTTCCTGACGGTAAAAAGTGCCCCATTCAGCCCTATACTGAGGTAAAACCTGCCTCAATTAGCTCTTCTGAGGTAAAACCACCTGTATTAAGTTTACCTGAGGTAAAAATTTCCTCCATTAGCACTTCTTGAGTATAACACCATAGCTCCATTAGCCTCTCCTGAGGTAAAATTGCCTCCATTGGCATTTATTGAGGTAAAACGAACCTGCATTAGCCTCTCCTGAGGTAAAACCCGCCCCGCCCCTCCCCCTTCCCCACTCTCTCTTTGAGATAAAACCCTGCCTCTATTACCCTCTCCTAAGTACCAAACCCGCTTTCATAAGCTGCTCCTGAGGTATAAACCCGCCCCACCTCCATCCCTGCCATCCGCTTCCTTCTGAGGTTAAAAAGTGGCACGGAGAGAGCTACCTCAAGTGCCAGGCGGTTTAGTCTAGGCGCACGGGACCACCGCTTCTGGATGGCTTTTTGGGCGTAGATGGCCCGTTCTGGCCAGAGGGCAAGGGGGCGACCATGGCAACCGGCGGTCTGCGGCTGGGCATGGCATGTGCAGCTCAGGGATGCCGTAGCTGTTGGCGTGGCGGCCGCCACCGGGCTTGCCGAGTAGTGAGGGCCGCGCGAGCTTCTCGACGTAAGGGACGGGGATCATGCCTACCCGTCCGTCCTTGTTGCGGGCACTCCACCAACTGCTCCTCCGGCTTCTCCACAATCGCCAGGATTTCCCCCTTCTTGAACGGGAGGTCTTCCGCGTCATTTCGGGGAAGTACGTAAAGTGTCCGGACATACTCGCTGGGGCGGCATCTTCCGGGAAGGCGCAGCGGGTGGCTTGATTCCGAGGGCTCACTGGAGCGGCTGGGTCATCCTGGGAGGAGGCAAGACGGCGAGGGCAGTTCGCCATTATATACAATATATAGTCTGACGAGACCACCTCCTACACCTCATCTACTTCAGCACAACCCACCTTGTGACAGGTAGTCCAGGACAATAAGGGAAAATAAATGTCCAATTTCCCTTACTTCCCTCTGTACAACCTCTGAGACCTATGGCCACATGCGAAGGTGAAGAAGAAAGAGACTATGAGGTTAGATCATCCCTCCCTGTCAAACCTAATTCCCATCGGCTCCAGCTTTGTTCCGAACCTTGGGGCGGGTTCGAGGAGGGTGGTGGTGTCAAGGTAGTGGGCCTTGTAGAAGTCAGGGGGCTGGGAGAGCTCTCGAAACTCCTGCTCGCCGATCTTGAAGCGCCTCCCAGGCAAGGCAGTTGATGATTTGTAGTGGGGACGCCGGGGAGTTTTCTGAAACGAAGGACGTAATCTCCGCGGATGTCGACGAGTCTCGCCCACTAGAACGTTTCGTGCGTCCTGGCCTCCTGGAGGCGCCCCGGCTGCCTTCCCGCCCGGGATAACGGACCCGCGTACCATGAGGAGCGCTCCGAGGCATCGAGCGGCCAGGTAATGAGCGGCAACGGGGTGGAAGAGGACATTCTTGGACTCAAAAAAGGCCAATGGAGGAAAGGTTTACCTCAGAAAACATAAAACTCGCCTGCCTCAGGAGAGGCTAATGGAGGCGGGGTTTACCTCAAGAAAGCCAATGGAGGCTTTTTACCTCAGGGAGGCTAGTGGAGGCAGTTTTTACCTCAGGAGAGGCTAACGGCCAGGTGGCTTTTACCTCAGGAAGTCTGAGGCACTTTTACCTCAGGAAAGTCTATCACAGGCACTTTTCACAGAAAATATCCTTCTATCTCATAAGAGGCAACGTTTACTCACGAAAGGTCAAAAGAAAGAGTTTTACTTCAGAAGTATGTCCGTCAGAAAAAGGCCACCAGGGAGCAGTTTTAACTGAAGAGGCCACTTTTAAACGCCAAAAAGCGTAATGAAAACAAGCTTAGCTTTTTAAAAAAGTAATTTTAGCTCAGGAAACGCAGTGGAAGCAAGTTTTACTTCACGTAAGTGAATTTTAGCTCAACAAAAAGACCAAACACGATGGAAGTTGAACCTCAAGAAACTTTCCTCTCAGAAAAGGTCATCAGAGAGGTTTTGTTATTCAATCAGACTTTTGCCTCAGGAAAGGCCACTGAGGGGAGGTTTTACCCAATAAAAATCATTTTTAACTTAAAAAGGCCAATGGAAGCAGCTTACACAAATAAAAAGTATTTTAACCTCAGGAAAGGCAAATGCAGTCAAGGTTTACATCAGCAAAAGCAACCTTTGGCTATAAGTGCGTAATATTAGGAAGTTTTTACCTCAGAAAGGCTAACTTTTACCTCAAAAAGGCCAGCAGTTGGAGGTTTTACCTCAGGAAAAGCCAAGAGATGCAAGGTTTACCTCAGAAAGCTAACTTTACCTCAAAAAGGTCAGTGGCGGGGAGTTTTACCTCAGAAAAAAGCAACTTCTGCCTTCAGGAAAGGCCAATGGAGGAGCTTTCGCCTCAGGAAGTAACTTTCCTCTCTACAAGGGGTAAGTTTTAAATCAGAAGATGCCACCGGGGGTCGCTCCTGAGCAACAAACCAAAGGCCACGACAAGATTTGAGGAGAGAAAAAGAGGAGCAGAGAGGCATGGCCGCCACACCCCGCCGTCTTCTCCCGCCCGCGGAGACTCCCGCTGCTGCCAAAGCCGAGGAGCCAAAATGGCGGCCCAGGGCCGAGAGGAGGGGAAAGGAGGCCCCGCCTCCCTGCGGCAGGCGCGAAGGAGCAGCCATCACGCGTCACGCACAAACGCAAAGTGGGCGGGCGACATAACCCCCCGCAGTTCTTATAACTACATTTTCCCATGAGGCAACCGGGGCACGTTTGTAACCTTCCCTGAGGCACTTTAAGCTAAAATAATTCCCATTATCAGGAAGTGTTGATATAGAATTTAAGGCTTCGAAATATGTAGTTGGGGGAACTGCACTTTCCCATCATGCATCGAGTTTTTGTGGACTTCCCATAAAGCCTCGCGAGAAGGAAGGCTTTTCTTTTATGGTAGAGCAATGAAAATATAGAGGTTGACAAGAAAGTGAGCAGACACAAACTTCCGGATTTTGTTTGCCCCCTAACAATTTTAAATTATTTTTCAATTTCCCAGAATCCTCCAAATTAAAACTTTATTTTATAATTGTAATTGAATTTCTGCCGTCTGAGAAAGATTCCTATTTAACAGAATGGAAAAATAAGAAATAAAAAACATAATTAATGAAACAGTTTATTTATGTTATTTATTTATTTAGAGGGCGGAAACCTTTATTTTATTATTGCTTAACTAGTGGGGTTTATTTTATTCTAACCATAATAAATAACCCATTATTTAGTCATTATTATAAATAAAATCTTTATTTTAATTATTATTTACTTAATTGTGGGTTTCAGCACGCCATTATTATGTCACCTTTGTTTTTTACCTCAGAGGT
>NC_056528.1:30003381-30019963 GCF_019175285.1 Sceloporus undulatus
AAAAAAGGAGACATTTTCTGAGGTAAATTTTGACAGAAGCCGTTTTACCGCCTTTTTTTCCTCTCACAGCTTTCAACAAGCAAACATCCCCTGACGTTTCTTGGACTACATTTCCCAGAATCCCCCAGACAAACACGGTTTTCTTTCTGTATTTGTTTTCCTTTTTAATGGGGTTAAAAGTCCAACAAATGAAAAAACCCGAAAGAAAAAACGCACCCGTCACAGTTTCTTCGAAATTGATATTTAAAAAAGACGATTAATCGCCTTGCTCCGTTCACGTTAATGGCAAATATGGTGGAGAAGAAAAACCGCCCGTAATGTCCTTCACTGCGCAAATCCTCCACCATCTTTCCTCCACAAAAACCCGTAAATTAATCCCTGAAAACTCTGTGCAGGTCGGGCGGCCATTTTGCCCCGATAGGCCCAGTCCAATAATTGTTCAATCGTCGCTCAGTTCTTCGAGGTCGTCCCAATCCAGGACGCTGCTCATGTCCTCGACGCCGTGTGCCAGGCGTCCTCCCGTGCTGTAGCCGCGCCACCTCTCCACTGGCGACTGTTCAACGTCCAGCACCACGGACCTGGGGATGGTGATGACGCAGGCGGCCATCCCTGAAACGTCCTTCTCCAGCGACGGGCCTTGCTCCCAGCGGTCGCGCTGCGCATCATAGATGCGGACATTGTCCGTGCGTTTGCCGCGGTTGTGAGAGCGGCCTCCGATTACATAGATGGTGTGGTCCAGGACAGCAAGGCCGGATTCACCGTGGCCGCTGGGGAGCGGTGCGACTGTCGTCCATTGCGCAGAGTTTGGCGAGTAGCAAGCCACCTGAGTAAAAAACGAAAAAGGAGAATTCGCTCCATGGTTAATGTCTGTAGGACATTGGCCACAGAGTTGTGCTGGAGGACCTAGAGATTCCTAGAGAGGACACTTCACTAGGCCTTTGTAGCTCCTCCAGCGCAACTCTACGGTCAGCTTTAACTAAAAGTGGCCCTGAAAGGCCTACAGATTCCTAGAGAGGACACTCTACTAGGCCTTTGTAGCTCCTCCAGCGCAACTCTATGGTCGGCTTTAACTAAAAGTGGCACTGAAAGACCTAGAGATTCCTAGAGAGGACGCTCTGCTAGGCCTTTGTAGCTCCTCCAGCGCAACTCTATGGTCAACCTTAACTAAAAGTGGCACTGAAAGACCTAGAGATTCCTAGAGAAGATGCTCTGCTAGGCCTTTGTAGCTCCTCCAGGGCAACTCTATGGTTAGTGTCTGTCGGACATTGACCATAGAGTTGTGCTGGAGGACCTGGAGGTTCCTAGAGAGGTGTTTTGGGGTTTAAAATGGCAGGAGACACAGTTGTAACGATTCCTCACCTCCAGGACGTCCTTCCGAAACCCCATTTCTTTGGCGCTGCCCCCGACGACATACAGCTTCCCCATCAAGGCGGCCATGCTGTGCCAGGCCCGCCTGAAAGGGCTGTCGGGGAGGTCCTCCCAGCAGTTCGCCGCGGGGTCATAGCAGCGCAGCTCCTTCAGGTACTCTTCGCCGCGTCTTCCGCACACGATGTACATCTTCCCCTCCAAGGTCGCCCCGGCGTGAGCGTAGACCTGCATCAGGAAGGAAAAACGCGGTTACGTGGAAGTCAGTGGGACATGCAGGAACTCACAATCCTGCCATGCAGGAACTCTCAATCAAAGCACAACTGAAAAATGGTCGCCATTTAATACACAGTATACGTTATTAATATTATCATTATTATTATATACAATACAAAATACATTTATATAAAACATTAATAATATTTTATTATATTAATATGTAATAAAATATTATAATATAGATGTTTCATAAAAATATATTATAACATAATTGCAATTATATATTAAATGAAATTATTATTTTCTTGTATATATTTTCATATTATATAATTAGGTAATTATATATATGATACAAGGTAAAATATAAAATTTAATATACAATATTAATATTTTATATACTATATGTAGTAATATATTTATTATAAATAGCATTAATATATTATCATTATATATATAAAATAATATATTATATTAGATGATATTAATATATATATATAAAATCATAATATAATTATAAACATATATTAAATTAATTTTTTTCTTGTATATATTTTCTTATAATTTATATAGCTAATAATGACATATGATACAAGGTAAAATATATAATAATAAAATAGTAATATTTTAGATAATTAGGTAATATATGATACAATGTAAAATATATAATGATATAATATAAATATTTTAGATAATTAGGTAATAATAATACATGATACAAGGCAAATATATATACAGTAATATATAATGATATAATATAATATTAACATATTATGTAATTAGGTAATAACAATAAGATATAAAATATATAAAATAATATATAGTGGCATAATATTAATATTTTATATAATTAGGTAATAATGTTATATGATACAAGGTTAAAATAGATAATATAATATGTAATGATATAATATAATATTAATATATAAAATACTATACATAAAATATTATAAGGTATCATTATGAATTTATATATATATAAAAGCACATACAGTATAATAAAAATTATATATATATATATATATATATATATATAATACTTAACATATATATATATATATACACACACACACACATACAATAATGTAAAATATTGATTAATTTTATTAAAGTCCTTACGTTTCAACGCGACGCGACCGTGTTCACGCTTACCTCCTTCCGTAACGGAGCGACGTACTCCCAGGCATTCGTCCATGGGTCGTACCTCTCAACCTCGCACAGGTCTTCACGGTAATCGCGCCCGGCCACGGCGTAGATGTGTTTGCCAAGGACGCAGACCGCCAAGTCGGCGTGCTCCTGCTGGAGCGAACGGATCTGGAACCAACGGTTGTGGCGCGGGTCATACCTATGCGCAAATAACGCAAACGGTGTATTATTAAGATATTAGGTTCTCACGGCGCAAAATTGGCGCGTTTTTTCGTGTGTGGGGGGTGTCTCACCTCCAGCACCGCGCCTCCGCCCGGTAACCACGCACATTGTTGTCACCCCCGATGAGGTATACAAAGTCGTTGAAGACGGCGACCCCCTGGTTGGACAACATCGGCGCTGACGTGGTGGCGAATTGGCGCCATCCACGCAGGACGGGGTTCAGGATCCAGGCCTGGCGGGTAAGCACTGCGGACTGGGCTTCGCGCATCCCCCCGAAGCCCACCACGCAGCGGAACTGTGACCGGAGACGTGTGCGGGGCGTCTGGAGGACGGGCTGGAATGCCTCGTCGCGGTGGTATGCCAGCGAGGCGGCGACCGTCTCTTTCAGGGGACAAGCGGCGAGGCGGTCGTGGAGGCGCTGGAGGACGGCGGCGTCCATCAACGTGAACCGGACGGCGACCAGGAGCGGCGGCTGCTGCGCCAACGAGATGCGGTCTGCCTCGAGGTCCTCGGCGGTGTAATGGTAGAGCAGCGCACCTTCGTAGACCTCGTTCTCGGAGGCCACTTGGAGCGCGTCGCTGCCGAGGAGGGTGAGGAGCTTGTCCAGTGGCATGCGGCGGTAGGCCTGCGTCCGCGAGAAGCCGACGAAGTTCCTGAGGACGAAGGCGTCCAGGTGGTCGCTTAGGCGGCGCAAGGCGTAGAGGTCGGCCAGGCGGTAGGCATCCAGGATGTTGTCGGCATCCACCCAGGCGGCCAGGAAGTCACAGCAGAAGCGCATCACCTCCGGGATCTGCAGAGAGGACCGCAAATTCGTATCCACAGAGCGTTTAATTTCGCCGCTTGCGTGCATCTCGCGCCAACCCCCCTGCCATGAAATCCGTGGCTCACCTGAAGGTGGCAGGATGCGGCGAGGATCTCCTCCACGTTGCTCAGCCTGACCTCCAGCTCTGAAGTGTAGATGAAGTTCAGGATCTGGCACATGGCAGTGTACGAAACGCCCTGGATCTGGACCTCCTCTTGCACTGCTTCCCTCAGGCCCCCAGTGAACATGCCCCTGGAACGGACGCAACAGGGGGGGATACGGGGACATATATAACATGGAGCACCCCTCTGTTCCAGTATTCCCGTTCCCGTAACTTACCCCTATTCCCCTAGCAATGCCCTATTCTAGTAACATTCCCCTATCCCTATAACATTCCCGTAACATTCCCTTGTTCCTGTGACATTCCCCTATTCCCCTAACATTCCCCTATCCTCCTAACAGTCCCCTATTCTCCTAACAGTCCCGTAACATTCCCCTATTCCCCTAGACTCCCCTATCCCCCTAACATTCACCTATCTTCCTAATTTCCTATCCTCCTAACCTTCTCCTATTCCCGTAACCTTCCCCTATCCTCCTAATTTCCCCCTATCCTCCTACCCTTCCCATAACATTCCTCTATTCCCCTAACATTCTCTTATCCCAACCTTCCCCGATTCCCGTAACATTCCCCTATTCCCCTCTCCTCCTAACCCTCCCCTATTCTCCTAACATTCCCCTATTCCTCTAGATTCCCCTATCATCCTAACCTTCCCTGATCCCCCTAATCTTCCCCTGTCCCCTTCCCGGATCCCTGTAACGCTCCCCTGAGAGAGGGACGCACCTGAAGTAGTCGCACGACGCGGCGAGGAGGATGCGATGGGCGAGGAGGGCCCTCCCTTCGACACGGAGGGCGACGTCGAAGAGGACCCCTCTCTCCCGGAGGGCTCCCAACCCGCTCAGCATGGACTGGGAATGATGGGCGCTGCGGTAGGTCTTGCTGGGTGGACCCTTCCCCAGAGAGGAGGAGGATGACGAGGACAAAGGAGGAGGATCCGGGGAAGGATGACCAACGCCATCTGCCATCTTGGGGGGATCATATGACATGGGATTGTTATTATGGAACGTTACACATATTAAACATATGTTAAATTAATATATATAATTTTATATAATTTACATAATAATCTATAATCAAGGTCTCCTGTCACAGTGTAGGACTACCACTGTCCCCTCCCGAATTCGTCCCTTCTCGCTTGCTGACCCTTACTCCTGGAACTTTCTTCCTCCACATGCACACTTCATCACTTCTCTACCCAGTTTCAAAACTGAGTTAAAGACTATATTGTTTAGAGAACTGTTCCCAGAGGCGAGCCCCTTTCTGACCCAGGAAGCCTCCTTTTAACCATCCATTAAGAAGCCAAGCCCTTCCTCCAGTCCATCTGCCTTGGTCCAGGCCTCGGAGATGGAGAAGATCTGCTGGACCTGATCCTATTCCCCACCACCACTCCCTTCTCCTTTTGTGTCCTGTCTTTTTAGATTGTAAGCCTGAGGGCAGGGGACCGTCTGACTAAAAGATTGTATGTACAGCGCTGTGTAAATTTACAGCTCTTTATAAATAAAGATTACTAATAGTAATAATATATATATATATAAAATATAATGCATTTATATGCCATATATTATCAAATATCTATTATAATAGATGTTATATTATAATTTATATCATACACAGACATATATACATAATACATATATTGTATTATACATATATGTAATACATATATAATACAAACAAACACATAAATAAAACACTTATATAACATATATATTACATATTACAATGTAACTATATTATAATATATTATATTACAACATGTTCATGTTATATTATAAGATATTAACACATATATTATAGTTTATATTTTACATACATATATAAATGCATGTTATATATTTTGATACATATTATATATATATATATATGTATATATAATTTATATTTTTGTCTCTTATTTAGTTTTATTTATTTAAAATATTTTTATTTTAATAACCATGTATTTCAAAATTGTAATAAATTATTACAATTAAATTAAATAACAATAATAATTAAAAAGGAATTAAGTTGATGTAATTATTATTATTTAACTTAATTTTTTAATGTTTTTAAACATATTTTTAATATAATAAATAAATATTATAAAATGTGTACATATTAAGTGTGTTTGTGTGTGTGTGTGTGTGTGTGTGTGTGTATATATATATATATATAATTTTATAATATATGCTTGTCCCTCCATATTTGAGGATTTGATTGACATGTTCCTCTCTAGGTCCTCCAGTGCAATTCTATGGGCAATTTTAACTAAAGGTTGCACTTAAAAGTGTAATTATATATATATATATATAATACAACTACACAGACAAACACATAGATATAGGGGGGCATTATGAGGACTCCCTATACATAATTTTCCCCTGAAGACTACAACTCCCATCATCCCCAAAGTATGGAAGGACAAGGAAGTGTTTGTGGAGTATGGGCGTTGCAGTGGGTTCAAGCAACAGAACGCATTCCCTTGTGGACTACAACTCCCACAATCCCCAGGAATGCCTAAAGACTCTGGGTTGTGGGTGATGGGAACTGCAATGGTTGTGGTGCATGATGGAAGTTGTAGTTTATTGGTGAAAAGAGGAGGAGCTTAATAGGAGAGGTAAAATTATTATCTGGGAGAGTGCAACAGCTCCCATCACCCCCAGAGGAGGGATGGGGAGGCACTCTGCACACGCTCAGAGGGTGACTCACCTCGAAAACTCTTCTTCGCCCACTTACTTCCGCTTGCCCTCACTTCAGCATCTACTTCCGGCTTCACCTGCCAGGGACCATAGAGATGCAAACAGCTTTGCCCAGAGCGGTGAATCCCCCGCCTTTTGTACGCATGCGCAACGCTCAGAGAGCGTTGTGGGCGTTGTTTCTATTCGTGCGCATGCGCGGGATGCGGACGCGCCCGCCGCGGGCCTTTCTGGCGCATGCGCAACGATGGCGCCACGCGTATGAAGCAGGCACCGTCACTGCGCATGCGCAGCGGCGCTTCTTAAAGGGAATGTCCCCCATTATTTATTTACCATTATTAATGTTATCAATGGCTGTTTTAATTAATTAATCAATACTAATTTCAGTTACTATTACTCGATCGAAGTGCGTGGCTTTATGAGGGAAAGAAAGAGGCGTGGGGATTAAAAAGAGCTTTTAAAACCCCTTTCCCCGTTTCTTTACAAAGCTTCGGACTACATTTCCCGGCAAGGAACGGGGGGCAGCTATGGGCATAACCGGAAGTGAGACAATTTCCGGTCCGGAAGAGGCTCTATTCTCCACTATGAGAGAAGCGGCGAGGGTTGTTTTTTTTCCCACGGAGACTCGGACGATGGAGGAGCTGGAAGTTGCCGCCGCGATGGAGAAGAACGATTGGCGCAGCAGCAACTTCCGGTAGAAACTGGTTATGTAGATATGAGTGACTACGGAAGCCTCGATGGGACAAAAAGGTGCAGCTAGGCCGCAAACGCCGCCTGTAGTTATTAATGTGGGGGATCGTGGGAGTTGTAGTCTTCTTTCCCTCCCTCAGTTCTTCCTTCCCTCTTTCTTTTTCCTTCCTTTCCCTCTCCTTCCTTCCTTCCTTCCTTCCTTCCTTCCTTCCTATTTTCCTCCGCTCCTCCTTTCTTTCTTTCCTCTTTCCCTTCTTCCCTTCCCTTCCGCCTTTTCTTCTTCCTCTTTTCCTTCCTCATTTCCCCTTCTTCTTTTCCTCCATTCCTTCTTTATCTTCCTTTACTTCTTTCTACCTCTTTCCTTCCTCCTCTCTCCTTTCTTTCCTCTTTCCCTCACTTTTCTTCTCCTTCTTTCCTTCCTCCTTCATTTCCTCATTTCCTTCATCCTGTCTCCCTTCCTTCTTGTTTCTCTTCATGCCTTCTTTATTTCTTCCCTTTCCTTCTTCCTCTTCCCTTCCTCATTTCCTTCCTCCTCAATTCCTCCTTTCATTCCCTTTCATTCTTCCTTTCTTTCCCTGCTTTCCTCTCCTTTTTTCCCATCTTCCTCCTTTTTTCCATCCCCCTTCCCTTCTTCCTTCCTTCCTTCCTTCCTCCTCCCTATCTGACCGTCCTCCATTTTGTTTCCTCCATCTTGTTCTCCGCAGTGAGGATGCCATTGCGCAGGACCGGCAAAGACATGGTGAACCACATCTTCACGAAGGCCAAGACACCGGTGATACTCACAAAATGGCGGCCGAGGATTGTGGCAAAGTGAACACGTAAATAAAAATATGCAACGATTGCGTACGTAATTAAAATTTAAATGAACTTTAAAACAAATAAAGAAACTGGGAAAATAAACAATAAATACATTATTAAAATATAAGTAAATATTGCATACATTAATATAAAATAATAAATAAATAAATGATTAAAAATAAACACTGAATATAAATACTGAATAAAAAGAATAAACAAACAAATATGATAATTAAATATAACACAATTTAATATAAATATAATAAATATAAACACTAAATAAATAATAATAAATAAACATATATAATAATTACATATGGTGAAATGTAATATAAATATAATAAACATACACTAAATAAATAATTATAATAAATAAGTATATATAATGTAATATAAATTTAATAAATATAAATATTGAATAAATAATAATAATAAATATAATATAATAAATAAATGTAATATAAAAATAACAAATATAAATACTGAATAAATAATAAATAGTAATAATGAATAAATATAAGAAATAATAAATGATAAAATGATAAACAAATAAATATAAATATTGAATAAATAATAAAAATAATAAATAAATAAATATAATAAAATATAATAAAAATAAACATGATAAATATAATATAAACACTAAATAAATTATAAAATAATAAACAAACATAATAAATATAATACAATTTACAAATAAATAATAAATACAAATAAACTGTAAAATCCATTAAAAAACAATTTCCACATTTCTCTATCGTTTCCTTTCTCTTTTCCGTTTCCAGGAGGAGTACCTTTCCCTCGTGGCGCAGATGGTCACCCATTTCCTTGACATCCGTAAGTAATGTCTTCCTTCCTTCCTTTCTTCCTTGCTCCTTTTCTTTGTCCAAAAATCATTTTCAATTTGGATTGTATAATCCCTTTTAATCCCAGACAACAAGAAGTCTTTGGCCTCTGCTGCGGCTGCCTGTAAGGGATCACTTCCTTCCTCATTTCCTCTTCCACTTCCTTCCTTCCCTCTGTATCCATTACTTCCCTTCCTCTTTTTCCTCCTTCCTTCCTCCTTCCTCTCCACAGACCCCATCAACGCCCTGCAAAACTTGACCATCGGAGGACCCCAAGCCCCTCAGGGTCCACTGCAGGGATGGACGATCGGCCTCCCCATCAGTCAGCAGATGCCGACGAGTGGTCAGCAGCCCCCTGGCGCGGCTGGAACGGGGCACTCTTGAGGTCCTCTCCCCCGTGTCTCCCGCATGCGGCGTACATCTTACGGCCGCGGGGCGGCTGCCATGCAGGAACTCACGATCAGAACCACGCAGGAACTCCATTAGGACAATACTAATGATAGTAATAAATTATAAACACACACACTCACACATGTCAACTTATTAATATATATATATATATTACAATTATTGTTGTCTCATTTATTTATTTAGATATATATATATCCAGACAAACGTAGCTATGGCATTCTGAGGACTTCCTATACATAAATTCCTCACAAGACTACAGCTCCCATCATCCCCAGGAATGTTTACTTATACTTACTTCCGCTTGCCCTCACTACAGCACCTACTTCCGGCTTCACTTGCCATGGGCCATAGAGCACACAGCTTTGCCCAGAGCGGCTAGTCCACCGCCATTTGTACGCATGGGAGCGTCGAGAGCGTCATTTCCACTGGTGCGCATACGCATGAGGCCCTCCCTGCGAGGCCCTTTCTGGCGCAAGTGCAGCGAAGGTGCCAGTCGTTTGAAGCAGGAGCCCTCGCTGCGCGTGCGCAAAGTTCCCTTCCTGAAGCGAACGCGCCCCGTTATTTATCACCATTATCAATATTGCGCAACGGCCTGCGCATGCGCGGAGGCTCTTCTTAAAGGGTACGTCATCCATTATTTACCATTATTAATGTTATCAATTACTGTTTCAATTAATTAATCAATACCAATCTCAGTTAGCATTCCTCGATCGGAGTGCGTGACTTTATGAGGGAATGAAAGAGGGGAGGGATTTAAAAAGAGCACGTGAGTCGCTAAAGCTGAGGACTACATTGCCCAGCACGCAACGGGGGAGGGCAGCTGAGGAGCGGAACTGGAAGTGAGCCTATTTCCGCTCCATACCGGAAGAGGCCTTAATCTCCGCTGTGTGAGAAGCAGCGGTGGTGGAAAACGGAGGCGAGGGCCGTTTTTTCTCCCCCAGGAATAAAACGCGGGGAAGGGAGTAGCCGGAAGTAGCCACCGCCGCCGTCGCCGCGATGGAGGAGAACGACTGGCGCAGCAGCAACTTCCGGCAGAAGCTGGTCAGCCAGATGTAAGTGGCTACGGAAGCCTCGAGGGGACAAAAAGGCGCAGCTAGGCCGCAAACGCAGCCTACTATTATATCTGTGTTTATATCTAATACAGTATATTATATATTAAGTCTTTGGTTCTTGTGGCAGTGAGTCCTTCAAGGAGCCCCGCCTCCTCTTCCTCTTCGCTTTCCCGCCATTGGAGGCCTCAGGGGATCATGGTAGTTGTAGTCCTAGTCTTACCCTCAGTCCTCTTTTTCTTTCTCTCGTTCTTCCTGCCTTTCCTCTTTTGCTCCTTCTCCTTCCTTCCTTCCCTTCCCCCTTTCATTCTTCCTCTTCCTTTCCTCCCCTGTTTCTTCGTTTCCTTCCTCTCTTCTCCTTCCGTCTTGCTTTTCTTCATTCCCTCGTTCTTTCTTCTTTTCCCCCTTCCCTCTCTTCCATTTTCTTTCTTTTCCTTCTCCTTCTTCCTTTCCTCCCCTGTTTCCTCGTTTCCTTCTTCTTGTCTCCTTCCTTTCCCCCTTCCTTTCTATCCTCTCTTTCCTTCCCTTTCCTTCTTCTCCTTCCCGTTTCCTCATTTCCTTCCTGTCTCCTTGTTTCCCTTCGTCCTTCCCTCCCTCCCTCCCTTCCCTTTTTCCTCTTCTTCCCTTCCTTCCTTGTTTCCTTCCTCCTTTCCCCTAGTTTCTTGTTTTCTTTCCTTCCTTCATTTCCTCTTTTCCTTCCTTTACTTTCATTTCCTTCCTCCTCTCTCCTTCCTTCTTGCTTCCCTTCAGTCCTCCTTGCATTCCCTTTAATTCTTTCTGTCTTTCCCAGCTTTCCTCTCCTTCCTTCCTTCTGATCTGACTGTCCTCCATTTTGTTTCCTCCATCTTGTCCTCCGCAGCGAGGACGCCATGCGCAAGGCCGGTGTTGCGCACAACAAGACCAGCAAAGACATGGAGAACCACGTCTTCATGAAGGCCAAGACACGGGTGAGGCCCCAAAATTAAGTAATTGATTATTAATTAATGGTTATTAATATTTATTAATATTAAACTATAGTTATCTATTTAGTTTTATATTTATTTGTTGTATAAATATTATATTTTGACATTATATTCATTTATTGTATTATTTATTAAGTGTTTATAATAGAAAAATATTGTATGTGACATTTTATGTAATATTTATCATTTTTATTTAGTATATGTAATTATTATATTTATTTATTATGTTTTATAAATATTACATTATTTATTAAAATATTACATTATAATTTTATTCATTATATTTATATTATTTTATATTTATTTATTATATTATATAAATATTACATTGTATATTTATTGTTTATATTTATTGATTATATTATCATTTATTTTTATATTATATAAATATAACATTACATTTTTATTGATTACATTTATTGATTATATTATTTATCATTTATTTTTATTATATTATACAAATATCGCATTATACTTTTTCATTATATTTATTTATTACATTATTTACTATTTTATTTATTATTTTATATAAATATCACATTATATTTTATTGATTATATTTATTTATTTTCCTTTATATTTATTTGTTATATAAATATTTTATTGATTGTATTTATTTATTATTTATCATTTAAATTTATTATATTATACAAATATCATATATATTTATTGATTTTAATTATTGATTTACCATTATATTTATTACATTATATTTTTATTATATTTATTAAATAAATATTTAATTTATTTATTTTATATTTAATTCATATTTATTTATACAAAATGTAACAAACATAATAAATAAATAAAAATATAGTGTAACATAATATGCTAAATATATTATATAAATATAATAAATAAATATAACTACTGTAAATACCGTTTCCATTTCTCTCAATCCCTTTCTCTCTCTCTCTCCTTCTTTTCCGTTTCCAGGAGGAGTACCTTTCCCTCGTCGCGCGGCTCATCATCCATTTCCGTGACATCCGTAAGTGTCGCCTTCCGGCGCAAAAAAGTCGTGATTAATATTGTTATTGTTACTATTATTAAAAGCCATAGTTCTTCCTCCTGTTTAAAAAACGGACCCGGAAACCTCTTTGTTTTGATCTGGCGCAAATGCCAAAAGAACGAAAACGGGGGCAGTGCGCCGTTTTCACGCCATCTGTTTTTCCTTCTTCTCTTTGTCCGCCATTTTTAATTTGGATTCTTTAATCCCTCTTAATCCCAGACAACAAGAAGACCTTGGCTTCAGCTGCGGCCGCAGGTAAGGGGTCACTTCCTCTCCTCTTCCTCTTCCTTCCTTCCCCTCTTTTTCCTTCTTTCCTTCCCTATTCACTTCTTCTCTTCCTCTTTTTTCACGTTCCCTCTCGCGTCTGGTTTCCTTCTTTTCTTCCTTTACTTTCTCCCTCTCTTTCCTTTCCTTTCCTTTCTTCTCTCTTCTTTTCCCTTCCTTCCCTTCATCCCACTTTAATTTTCTTCCCTTTCTCCTTCCTTCATTCTCTCTTCCCTTTCCTGTTCCCATTTTCTCCTCCCTTCCTCCTTCCTCCCTGCGCAACTTCTCTTTCATTCCCTCTCTTTCCTCTCTTCCCTTTTCCTCCTTCCTCCCTGCCGCAACTTCTCTTCCTCCTTCATTCCCTCTTTCTTCCCTCCTTTCTTTTCCCATCACTTTTCCTCCTCCTTCTTTCCTCCTTTCTCTCTGCCATGACTTCTCTTCCTCTTTACTTCATTCCCTCTTTCCTCCCTCCTTTTCTTTCCCATCACTTTTCCTCCTCCTTCTTTCCTCCTTCCTCTCTGCCATGACTTCTCTTCCTCCTTCCTTCATTCCCTCTTTCTTCCCTCCTTTCCTTTCCCATCACTTTTCCTCCTTCTTTCCTCCTTCCTCTCTGCCACAACTTCTCTTCCTCCTTTCTTCATTCCCTCTTTACTCTCTCCTTTCCACTCTCCATTCCTCCTCTCTTCCCTTTTCCTTCTTCCTCCTTCCTTCATTCCCTCTTTCCTCTCTGCCATGACTTCTCTTCCTCCTTCCTTCATTCCCTCTCTTTCCTCTCTCCTTTCCTCCTCTCTTCCCTTTTCTGCCTTCGTCCCTCTCTTTCTCCTTCCTTCTCTCTTTCCTCTCTCCTTTGCTCCTTCCTTCTTCCTTCCTCCTTTCTCCCTGCCATGATTTCTCTACCTTATGGGGCAAAAATAGCCACAGCGGTGACCGGTGGCACCTAGACCTTCGGACCGGTCACTCCACTTTGGCCAGACGTTGCTGGGGTCCTTCCTCTTCCTCTTCTTCCCTGCAGACCCCATGAACGCCCTGCAGAACCTGACCGGTGGTGGTGTCCCCGCGTCCGGAGGACCGTCCTCCATGGGGATGCCCTCGCGCCCTCCTCCTCCGGCCGCTCAGGGCCCTCCGCTGGGAGGGATGGCCGGACTCCCCATTGGTCAGCAGATGACCATGAGCAGTCAGCAGCAGCCGCCCCACGGACTCCCAGGCATCTCCGCTGCTGGACAGCCAAGTAAGTCCTTGCTACGCTGCGGTTAGCGTGCGTTACGTTTTTGCGTTTCACGCCGCCATCTTGTTCCTCTCTTCCTCCTGCGCAGCTCAGCTCCAGCTGCAGCAGATGGCGCAGCAGCAGCAGCAGCAGGCAGTCGCAGCGTTGCAGCAGCAGCAGTTCCAGCAGGCGCAGCAGAATGCCATGCAGCAGCAGTTTCAGGTGCAGCAGCAGCAGCAGCAGCAACAGGCCGCAGCAGCTGCAGCTGCAGCAGCGCAGCAGCAGCAGCAACAGATGCAGGCTGCGCAGCAGCAGCACCTCCTGAAGATGCAGCTGCACCAGCAGAGCCAGCAGCAGGTACTGGGGGCACTGGGAGGCGGGGACCAGGGGTCATGGGAGTACTGGGAGTCTGCTCCCATGGCTCCCAGGAATACTGGGAATCGCCTCTAGGGCATACAGGGAATCTGCTCCCTTTGCTCCCAGTAATACTGGGAATCAACTCTAGGTGATACTGGGAATTGGCTCTAGGGCATATTGGGAACCAGCTCTAGGTGATACTGGGAATTGGCTCTAGGTGATACTGGGAATCAGCTCCCTTTGTTCCCAATAATACGGGAATCAGCTCTAGGGCATACTGGGAATTGGCTCTAGGGGATACGGCTCACATGGTTTCCAGGAATACTGGGAATCGGCTCTAGGGCATACTGGGAATTGGTTCTAGGGCATACTGGGAATTGGCTCTAGGGCATACTGGGAATCAGCTCTAGGGGATACTGGGAATCAGCTCCCTTTGCTCCCAGGAATACTGGGAATCAGCTCTAGGGCATACTGGGAATTGGTTCTAGGGTATACTGGGAATTGGCTCTAGGGGATACTGGGAATCGGCTCTAGGTGATAATGGGAGTCAGCTCTAGGGCATACTGGGAATCAGCTCCCTTTGTTCCCAATAATACTGGGAACCAGCTCTAGGGCATAATGGGAACTGGCTCCCAGTAATACTGGAAACCATCTTGGTCCTGCCTTGTCTTTCATCCCTCTGCAGATGCAACAGCAGCAGCAGCAGCAGCTCCAGCGCATCGGCCAAATGCTGCAGCAGCAGCAGCAGCAGCAGCAGCAGGCCGCCCAGCAGCAGGCCGCCCAGCAGCAGGCCGCCCAGCAGCAGCAGCAACAACAGCAGCAGCAGCAGCAGCAACAACAACAGTCTCCTGCCGCTGCGCAGCAGGCCATACAGCAGCAGATGCAGCAGATGCAGCAACAGCAACAACAGCAGCAGCAGGTTTCTGCCGCGCAGGTGCCTCCTCCTCTGCCTCCACAGCCAATGGTCTCCCAGGCGCAGGGGCTCCCGGGGCAGATCATGCCTGTGGCCCTCACCCCTCAGCAGCTCAAAGTCATGCAGGTAAGGACGCCCCCCCCTTGCCAGGCGGGACTCCTGGGCTGCCGTGTTGGCTTTTCTAGGAATCTCTGGGTCCTCTGGCGCAACTCTGTGGTCAGCTTTAACCAATAGTCACACTGGAGGACCTAGAGGTTCCTAGAGAGGATACTCTGCTAGGCCTTTGTGGATCCTCCAGAGCAACTCTAGGGTCAACCTTAACTAAAAGTCCCACTGAAAGGCCTAGAGATTCCTAGAGAGGACGCTCTACTAGGCCTTTGTAGCTCTTCCATCGCAACTCTATGGTCAACTGTAACTTGGTTTTCCTGTTTGTTTACAGGTAAGAGCCATGCAGCAGCAGCAACAGCAACAACAACAGCAGGCCGCAGCCCAGGCGCAAGCAGTCCAGATGGGAGCCTCCAACCAGGTAAGAAAAAGAGTAAGAGCACAGGTTTCATTAATATGTCCTCTCTAGGAATCTCTGGGTCCTTCAACACAACTCTATGGTCAATGTCTGGGAGATGTTGCCCTGGAGGACTTAGAGATTTCTAGAGAGGACACTCTACTAGGCCTTTGTAGCTCTTCCAGCGCAACTCTATGGTCAGTGTCTGCCGGATGTTGACCACTGGTTGGCGTTCGGCAGTCAGTGTTCGGTCACTACTAGCATCTTCCCACCACGTCCTGAGCCTGCCCCGCTTGACCGTCCGCCTCAGACGCCGCACACTGCTTTCCCCTTCATTTTTTGGTGGACTGCGCCATTTTTTCCTTACTTGTCCGTCCCTCTTTCCTCCCAAGATGATGACCGCGACCATGGCCCGAGGCGGTATGCAAATCCGTCCGCGTTTTCCGCCGTCCTCTGCCGCCTCCGCCGCACCCCCGACCGCCATGCCTTTGCCCGGACAGCAAATGACGCAGGTATTTACAAAGCGGCGCCGTGTTGCATGACGAACCAAGATGGAAGGCGGTGGGTTTTAAGAACAAATTACTTTCTCGCAGGTCAGCCAGAGCGGCCTGCCCATGATGTCTTCCGCGTCCCCTGTCCAAGCGCAGACGCCGCAGCCAATGGCGCCGCCGCCGCCACAACAACAGCAGCCGCAGCCGTCGCCGCAACCGGGGCAACCCACCTCACAACCGAACTCCAACGTAAGGTAAGACGCTGGACGCGACACATAAACGGTGCCGGTCATGTCGCGAATGGCGCACTCTTTATTCACCGTTTCTTCGTTTTTCCCTCAGCTCCGGCCCGGCGCCGTCCCCCAGCAGCTTCCTCCCGAGTCCGTCACCGCAGCCGTCGCAGAGTCCGGCCGCTGCGCGAACGCCGCAGAACTTCAGCGTCCCGTCGCCGGGGCCCCTCAATACACCCGGTAACAGGCCCTTGGAGGTCACTTCCTTCCTTCCTTCCTTCCTTCCTTCCTTCCTTCCTTCCTTCCTCTTCACTTG
>NC_056528.1:30029963-30087271 GCF_019175285.1 Sceloporus undulatus
TTATAAAATATCAATTTAATATAAAATATTATGAATTTAATATTATAAAATATTATAAATTGGACTCCAATTATCTTTATTATTTTTTTATCTAAATTGTTTGCTAAATTATCTTTATTTTTTAATCTCCTTTTCTTCTCAAGTTTATTGATTCTCAATTATATAAATAAATAATAATTCATAGCCTCCCCAATCATGGAGTATATAATATTATAATAATATATTATATTACATATATATATGTAATATAATATATGTTATTATGTTATAATAACATAGTATTCTTTTTTAGATTGTAAGCCTGAGGGCAGGGAACCGTCTAACTAAAAAGATTGCATGTACAGCGCTGTGTAAATTTACAGCGCTTCATAAATAAAGGTTAATAATAATAATAATAATAATATTATAATATATATTATTATATATTAATATATAAAATTCTAAATTATAATTTATTAGTATATAAATATTTATTATTTATTAAATATTATTATTATTAAACTGCTTTTAATTCCGATACCCCACCCCTTTTGTCCTCAGCTTCCTTCCTAATTGCAAACCCACTAATTAATCCCAATTAATCCTATCCCTTCCCGCTTTCTTGATTGCCTTTAATAAAGTCCCATTTCCTCTTCATTGTAAACACTTTCTTTGGACTACATATCCCAGAATCCCTCCTCATCTATCATAGCAGTGGATGCTTTTATTTGAACTACAGTTCCCAGATTCCCATTCAGGGACAGAATGTCAGTGGATGCTTTTATTTGGAATCACCTTTAGGGGCACTATCACACTCAGTGGATGCTTTTATTTGAATTGCATATACCAAAATCCCCTCAAAAACAATGCTTTAATTGGACTACAGTTCCCAGCATCCCCTTCGGGGCACCATGGCACTCAGCGGCTGCAGTGCCATTCTTTGCAAGGAGGGCGATCCCAAGCCATTTCAATAGGGGTGAGGGAAAAACTGTTCCACACATAGAAATTCCCCCCTATTTCAGCCCTGCATTGGAAGAGTCGGACAATGGAAGCCTATGGAAGGAGGGCGAAACTAAGTCGGAAAATAGGGGTGACAGAAAAGCGGAGTGGTATGCGTCGGCGCGGAAAGCCTCTTCTGCGCATGGGCGAGGAGGGAAAGCGACCGTTGTTTGCGGCGAAGGCGGGGAACAAAATGGCGCCGAAGCCTGAGGCGAATAGTGAATGGAATAACTGTGATTGCAATGATCATAGCGGTGTACAGTAAAAATTGCAATACAAAATTAGCCCCTACCTGCCCCCTCACTCCCTCCAGGCTGGACGATGACAGTTGGCCATGGAGGGAGGGCTCTGTCCCTTCAGGGCGGTCCCGGTGGTGTTGGACCCCATATCAAAACCATTTAGTCTTGAAAGTGCTGCCATTCTTCTTTTCTCTTTCTTCACTTCTTCAGCGCATGGCCTGAGGCTGAGAGAGTGTGGCTGGCCCAGTGGGTTTCATGGCTAAGCTATGGAGGCATGTGCATCAGCCAGAGAGAGCGAGAACACTCCTCCCATACGGTCCTCCCCAAACACTGAAGTCCTATGGGAGAAACCCATGCCATCCAGCAAAAACAAGGCTGGCGGCAGTTACCCAGAGGACCGCAAGAATATATTATTATTATTATTATTATTATTATTAAGCTTTATTTATATAGCGCTGTAAATTTACACAGCACTGTACATAAAATCATTTAATTAGACGGTTCCTTGCCTTCATGCTTACAATCTAAGAATATTTATTAATGTATTGGCTGAAGCTGCAATAGTTTTAAATCAGCAATTATTTTTCTCTTGCAGTTGTTTTAAATTAGCAATTACTTTTAATCTAGCAATGCTTTTTATCCCATTATTTTTAACCTAGCAATTCCTTTTATCCCACGTTCCAAAGACGGGAACTAAATTGGTGCCCGTCAGCGACAACTATTTCAAACTCACCAACGATTCAAGGACTGGCACCAGTCCAGTGACCAGCACTTTATTATTATTATTATTATTATTATTATTATTATTAATAGTAATAATAATAATATTTTTTTCCTGGCTGCCTCTCCTCTCTGCTTTAGAGTCCGGACTGAAACCCAGAGGAGATTCTCCACTTCACTGACATTAATGGCCATCTCTAGCAAACAAAAATGCACAAAAATTGTTGTTGTTGGTATTTCTAAAGTCTTGCCTTTTCTTCTGCCTCCAGGTCGATGTCTTTAAGGCCTGGTCCATCTTTCTTTTCACCAGTTCAATGCTCAGGGAGTGTTTTGCACCCGCCACCACCTTCAGAGGAAAGAGCAAAATAAAGAGACATGAGTATTTCTGCCATGCCATTGCTTTACTTTTAACCTTTTATATAGGAGGGAATGACCCTTGGTCCTTGCCTACAAACCAAATCTCAGCAGAGAATCGGGAAAGGCGCTTTAGGGATGACTTCAGGCATTGAAAGGCTGGGATTATCCTAATTTGAGAAGAGACTATTATGCAAAGGCAGCCAAATTTTGGTTTAAAACTATGGGCAATCCTGACACATCATCCTTCAGCCTTGATAGTCTCCTGTATTTAGATGGGGTTTGTCCATGTCAGTATAAGCCATTGTTTTACATGTGCAAAAATAAAGACATTGCAGTTGCTCTTCACAACCACTAAGCGACCCACAATGGGAATGGGTCTGTAGACCAAGCTAAAAACAAGACGCCAGATAGAAAAACGACACGACTAAAATGGCCACAAATGAATAAATAATAAATGAAAATAAAAGAATAAATAAATAAATAATAAAATTTAAATAAATAAAAACAAAAAGTTAAAGGGCGCCCTCTTGTGGAAGCTCAGGGCACTGCAGTCCCTTTGGCATGTATAGATCCAGCGACACAGATCTGGAGGGGGATCCACAGAGATCCCTCGCTCGCTCCCCTCCTAGAGCTCACCTGAAAGGCCCATTGTGCAGCGAAATCTATTAAAAATACGAATGTATATATTGAAAAGGCGCCATTTTATTTCCTTCCAGGGTGCCATGCCTCTCTGGAGACACAGGAGGGCGCACGGCAGCCCTTGGCCTGAAAGGCCGGCCCTTCGAGGTGGACGGCTCGAGCGTCTCCACGGCGACGGTCTAGGAGTTCGTCTTAGAGGGCCTGGAACAGAGGCGCAGGGCGGCTAGAGAGCCACTAGGAGCCTTTCTAGCAAATGACACTTAGAGGGCCGGCTCTCCGACTGCGGATAGCCTGTCAGTCACCCAATCAGAACACAGGAAGGGCCAGGTGAAGGGAAAGAGGACAAACCCCTCAGGAAAGGCAGCCAATCACAGCGCAGGAAGGGCCAGGTGAAGGGAATGGGGTCAATTACACTCACGGATAGATAGATAGATATATATATATCCGTGAGTGTATTTATTTATTGATTGATTGATTTTGATTTTGATTTTGATTATTTTAATATTTTTATTATTTATTATTTTATTATTCTTATTTTTAAAATTGTTTTTTATTATTTTTATTTTTATTCTTTATTTTTTAAATTTTTATTACTTTAATTTTTATTTTATTTTTTATTTTTGTTTTTATTACTTTTTATTTTTATTTGCTTTATTAATTTTATTTATTTATTTTTACTTTGTTATTTTATTATTTATTATTTATTATTATTTTTAAATTTATGTTATTTTTATGTGAGTTATTTTTTAACTCTTATATTGTTGATGGTTTTGGAATACATGTTTTTTAATTTTTGTAAGCCCTGGGATATAAATAAATTATTATTATTATTATTATTATTATTCATATATATGTATAAAATTGTGTGTGTGTGTGCATGTATATATATATTATATGTATACACACACACACATACATAATTCTATATACAGACGTATATACACTCATGTCACACTCTCTCAGCCTCAGAGGGCCATGCCAACCCCGTATATCTATCTATCTAGCTAGCTATCTGATAGAGTCGCCATAAGTCAGAAACAACTTGAAGGCACAGGACAAGAAGAACACCAGATATATATATATACAGTATAGGGAACAGCTTCTACCCCGTGATGCACCTTGTTTCCTTGTAGAACAGTTAAGATGTGTAGAGTGCAACATATTTTGAGACACAAATGTGGGTAGTTGAGCCAGAGTCTAGACCTTCTCTTTCTCTCTCTCTTTCTGTGGCAGACCACTAATGGCAGCTCCCTCACTGTTAGCGTTGTTGTTGTTTTTTCCGGTGCAGTGGGTGGCCTTAATCGTTTGACCAGAGCAGGATAACACCCCCCCCACACACACACACACACACGACACACACAGACTCTGATGTGTGGGAAAAGATAGCAACAAGCACCTCTACTGTCTGCTGGAACTACTAGGTTTTTTGATTTGGGTTTTTTGTGATGGAGGACACGTTGGAGCTGCAAAATAGCATGAGCAAGGAGTGGTCAAACTGATCTCTGCGTACCCCAAAGAACCCCACATGCACACACTTTATGATTGCTGTGGGGGGGAAATGGGAAATGAAGCCAAAGAGCTCCCCTGCCCTGCCCTTGTCATCCTGAGCAGTAAACCTGGGGCAGCAGCTGTTGTGATGGAAGCCTGGCCTGAGACAGGCTTCTTCGCTAGCTGGGATGCTTCAAAGACCTGCAAGCCACACTGCAGCTCTTGCGGGTGGGATCTGGGAAAGAAGCTCCTTCCTCTGAGTTCCCGCTGCCTCCATCTCCCTGCATCTCCTGGCCCTGCTTGGCCCACAGAAGAGGCCAAGAGAGACAGGCCCTTCCCGGCGGCTGCTCCTTCTCTTTGAGGTTTATCACACGGAGGCCTTTGCAGCTCAGATCCGGAGTGACTCTTGGTTCACCTATACGAATTCACATTATAACATGAGTGTTTTATCACACCTGGTTGCCCTTCCGAATCGAGGGAGAATTGGATTCAAGGCAAGTTGCGTGATGTGGATTCACGCAAAGCAGAGTGAGTGCACATTGTATTACCACACCGGTGGGATTCAACTATTTGAATCGGCACCCTTGCACATGCTCAGTGTGGGTCTGAATGCATCGCGACCTTGTACGTTTCTGGGGTGAAAAGGGACGCAAGTTCTTGTTCCCTGTTTCGCGTGATTGTGTGAATATATTGCCTTGTGAATCTTTCTGTGTCTTCTTTATCCCCCCTTTTTATTTGCCCTTCCATTTCAGCAATTTCAACACACACATAGATAGATAAATGATAGATAGATAGATAGATAGATAGATAGATAGATAGACAGACAGACAGACAGACAGACAGACAGACAAACAGACATATCTGTATATTCACATTCACACACATACACACATGTATATGAGTTGCCCTACAAACACACCTCCTCCTGCAACATAGCAGCCGGGAAGTGCGCCTGAGGCAGGGGGAATAGGAAATGGAAGAAAACCATAGCCCCCCCCCCCATTGCAGACGGGAGGAATGGGAAGCCCAAGGTGAGAAACGGGGTTCTGCCCAGTTCACATTATAATGTGAAAATGTTTAACGAGCGCATAACCCCCAGGAAAAGGTTTCAGCCTTATCCCAGCGACAACCCAGAGAACAACCCCCCCCCCAGTAGCCCTGAAAGTGGAACAACTACAGGAAGGAAATGGGGGAAACTTGCAGCGCTGCATCATGGGAAATTTGCAACCCGGGGGGGGGGGGTGCGGTGGTGTACCAGAGAAGAAGCAAAGTTGCATTCCACACCAGACCAATTTGGAGGGAAATCGAAGTGAAGCGAATTCTGTGAATTCACTTTTCCCCCCGAATTCACCAAAATGAGGAGTCACTTTGGAGTCACTGCGGAAGCACCAAGGAAGGAGCGCCCACAGAAAGGAATTGTGTCTGATAAAACATTCAAGTTATGACGTGAATTCACATGTGGACCCGCAGTCACCTCGGATCTGGCCGCAACCCCCCCCCAAACAAAACCTCAGTGTGATAAACGCCCTTGTAGCTGCCCTTCCTTCTCTGAGAAACTGCGCCCATCAGGCCAAAAGCCTCTGGGGTGGCAGTGGCTGCTGCTGTGAGCCTTGGCAGATGCCCAGTATGGCCATTCTCCACGAGGACACATCCTACACTCACTCCTGCCCTGTTGGCCTGGCCATCTACGCACAGGTGGCAACCCAGTTGGCAGACACTCATGGAAGCAGGGACACCCCCATCCCCCCTGACTCATGGCTGGGCCCCAGGGATTCTTCTGCTGTTTTCCCTTGCTTTGCTCACTCAAGGGAGAGCAGGAGGGGAGCTCAGCTTTGCAGCTCAGCTATGCACCTTTGGTTCCCTCTTCCCCAATGCTTCCCTTCTTTCATGCTCATCTGATTTAGCCAAGGCCCAGCGTGCTGGAACCTCAGACCAGCTGTGCTGCTGGAGGAATCCACTGGCGATCGATCGCTCTGGGCACAGAGGGAGCCATGAGCCACAGGGGGCTGTTTCCTCCAGTCCTCCTCATTCTGTGGCGGTGGCCGATGGCCCTAGTCGGGCTGCGTCGGCCACAAGAGAAGGGGAGGTGGTAGTCACATGCAGGACCAGGAGGTCTTCCTGTGTGCAGTAACAGCATCGCCATCTGTAAATGGTGTCCCAGATGTTTTAGCATGGGACAAGTGTCTATAATCGTCACACACTTGAGATTAATTCTATTGGTTCTCGGAGCTCCATGGCTGAGAATGACTAATATGTGACAGCAAGCCTGACCATTCAACTGTGGGGAGCTGAAAATGGCCGTTGTGTGGGGCAAGTGGGGGCTGGCCGCTGGCCCAGGTTCCAAGCCCAGCAGAACCCATCCTTTTCCTGGGGACTGCTGGCCCTCCCCTCCCAGGCAGCACCAAGAGCAGCTAGAAAGTCTGTTCTGCCGCAACAGTCATAGAATCCTAGAGTTGAAAGAGACCCAAGTAGGGCCCCGATCCAGTCCAGCCCTATTCTGCCATACAGGAACTCTCCATCAAAGCATCCCCATTGACAGAGGCTCTCCGTGGTCCTCAGCACCAGCGGCCGCCTGCCCAGCCACCGGCTATGTGGCCCTCCCAGGCCCCGGCCACCTTCCCATGGCTCCCTTTCCCAGGCGAAGGAGCGGAGGGCTCCCTGTTTGGCACATGTGTCCCGAAACACAAACGGAACATTTCAGACTTAGACTGGCAGGAAAGAAATGAACATGTCCTGTTTCAAGGCTGTATTTTGAAAGTGTAATTTCTTTTTGGGTTAGAAAAAAAACAAGAAAGTTTTCTGGCTAATTAACAATTTTAAAATACATTTTTGCCCATGTACATTACCATTTGCTTCAAAAAGAAAAGAGAAGTGTGTGTGTGCGTGAGTGTGTCTCTCTGTGTGAACAACTTCTCAAAGAAGGTGAAAGGAAAACATGGATGTACGCAGATGACGCTTGTTTGGCACGCTTATGGTCTCCTTTTAAAAACATTGGTTGAATACTGATCATGTTTCATACAAAACTGTAAACTATTTTCAAGTTCTTGTTTTAAACATTAGCTCATGGTCATCTTCCAAAAACTGTCACTTTTAAAGCAACAGGATTTCTAAATAGAAAAGCCAACAGGAGGAATGATGATGATGATGATGATGATGATGATGATGATGATGATGGAGACAGTTTTTGAAAGGATGCCCATGGAGCTGTTGGTGAGTCTGCACTTCCTGCTGCGGCAGCGGCTGCTTCCCTCCTGAAGGAAGGAAGGAAGGAGGCTCTCGATGGCTGTCAGTCATAGGAAGTGCTGCTTGGGAACAGGAAGTGTTTCCTCACTAATCACACTTTCACACCTGTAGAGTAGACAAAGATGGCTCTTTAGGTTGTTTTATTTATCCCCCCCCCTTTTTTTCCCTGCTGTTTTGTACAAAAAGTCTACATCTAAATCACTTTGCTATAAACATTATTTCCTTTTCTGGTTTGTACACTTTTAAAGCAGACTCTGCTTTTGTGGAAAAAAAGAAGAGACAAAGATCAAGGACTTATTTCATGCAGAAAAATGCAAATCAAAGAAAGGTAATTCAAAAAGGGTGTTTTCCCTGCCCCCCCCCCCCCCCCCCCGAAACACTGTACAAAATGCAAAGGAACCGCTCAGAGAAGGTTGAAAATGGCCCACAGCAGTCCCTTCTGCGGCGCATGTTTGGTGTCAGGGCAGTGGCATGGATCTCCCTTGCCATTGGCTTGTTGTGTTTCGTTTCACATCTTCCCAGGTGAGATGATGTTGACTTCTCATTACATGTCAGAGGAAGGGGAGGCATCTAAACCGACTTCCAGAGAATGCCTCCTTCTCACTGCGCCCAAGGGGCATGGTGCCTATGTGCAGGGAGCCAAGCTCCTTCACAGCCATGCCATGCGCTCTGCCTTCTCTCTCAACTTTTCGGTTGTTAACTGAGTTATTGTCTGGTTTGTCATGCAAGGCAGCTGTTCTTTTGGCTAAATGCCCACATTATAGCAATAAGTCACCTGTTTCATGATGGAATGATGCATACAATGTAATGATCCAATAAGCAACAACTGACATGCTAACACACAAGCCATCAGCAAACACCACCAGGACACCTGACACTTTCTCCCTAAAGCTCTGGAAATAGTCCAGAGGTTGCCATCCTCCACAAAATAAGGCTGAAGTTTGCTGAAGTCTTATGTACAGTTCAACTTGCCATCTTCAGTGGGATAGACTTCTGCCTCCATGATAACCTCAAGGACAAAAGCACCAGAGAGACAGTGTCCGGACTTCTCTCAACGCGTTTCAAGGTAAATGGTACAGTCCTGCTCCTTCCGGCAGCTGTGGGGCAGGAGCAGGGGCACAGTGATGGAGGGGACCAAGGGGCACTGCCCCATCTCCACTGCACTTTTCCAGGAAGAGGAAGAGAAATGAGCCCAGGCAACTTTGCTTCTCTTCCTCTCGCTGGAAAATTGCAGCTGGAAGGGGAAGCACTCTCTGCAGCTCGGTCCTCTTCTCCCTTTCCGTCCTTCTGCAGTTCAGCAGCCGCAGCCGCCTCCTCTGCCCTTTTCCTATGGGGCTTGAACACTGAACTGCACATGCAGAGCATGACATGGCACACCTGGCCCTGAATCTCAGCCCATCATAGGTTTTGAAAGCATATAAAAGGCTGCAAATTCTACAAGCCTTTTCAGTAGGCAAAATGGAGCAGTCTGTGCAGTGCAAAAGCTGGTATGTTCTTAGACCTCCTACTCCTTGGCCTACTACAAATAAGTATACCTGATTGATCTGAAAGGTGCACACAGATGCGCTTGCCTGCCTCTCCCCTAAAGTCCACTTTGGCCTGGGTTAAAGGAAGGGCCTCTCCCCGATTGCTTCAGCTGAAGAAGACAGCCTCCCATTTGGCTTAAAGCACAGGAACAAAAGGACTACTGCCACCAGAAATCTGTATTTCATTGAGCTCTGTGATCTTATGGAGACAGGGAAGATTTATAAAGGGGCAGCTCTTCTCCTCCTCTGCATGAGCAGATTGCATCCACCACAAGTCTTTCTGCTTCCTGACAGAAGGGATATTGGCTGGCATCCTTTTAGCATGCTACAATAGCCTCGGTCCAACTCACGCCACCATAACTCTCCCTTTGGTCTTTGTGGGGTCAAAGGGCTTTATCAGCCTGCAGTGACCTAAATCCCCCCAAATCCATCCTTAAAGCAATGCACACACACACACACACACACATTCAGCTGAGCCATTTTTGTGCTGCTGGAGAATGGGAGGATCAGGGCAGATACCTCCAGCTCTTTTCCTGTCACTGGACATACTTCGCTGGCAATCAGTCTGCAAAGGAATCCTGCAGCACCTTTGAGGCTAACTGAAAGAGCTAAGTTCGTAGCATGAGCTTTTGTAGACTTGGTCTACTTCCTCAGATGCATGTGATGGAGAGGAAAGCCCAGAAACAGACCTATATAGCAATCTCTGTGTGAGAATGTCCATAGGAATGCAAAACTTTGTGGGTGTGCAGATGGGGTGACAGGTTCCCTCTCTTGGCCAGTTCATCACATCCTCTTTTTGGCTCCCATACCACACCCCAAGACTCACTCATAAGGTGACCTACTCACGTTGGCTTTAGGCAACATCCTTGCCTTGTCACCCAATCACAATAGTTAAAACTGAACTTGTCACCTAATCTCCACACCCTAACATTTCCCATTCCTATGGACATTCTCTCACACAGACTGCTATATAGGCCTGCCTCTGGTTTCTCCACTCCTGAGGAAGGTGGATCAAGCCTACAAAACCTCATGCTACCAGCTGCTTTCTTTCAGTTAGTCTCAAAGGTGCCACAAGATCCCTTTGCAGACTGATTTGCCAGACTAACACAGCAATGGCTTTGCATTCTCTATGACTAAAATGCTTAGAAGTTGCGTTGGGGGAGGCAACACCAGGAGCCATTGGTTCCCATGCAGGATTCCAGGATTCCTGCCGCTCTCCTTTGCACCCTTTTTGCAGGAAGAAGAATTTGGAACATAAGGCAAGACCCTGTCTCTCTCTCTCTCTCTGTGTGTGTGTGTGTGTGTGTGTGTGTGTGAGAGAGAGAGAGAGAGAGAGAGAGAGAGAGAGAGAGATGGCTGAGGAGTCACCTGGGAGGAGGCAGATCCTGCCATGCTCCCATGCGTTTCCTATCCACCCACATGCCCCAGCCAGTCTCACTGATCTTGAAGGGCGCGCACGCACGCACCCCCCCCACAACAATTGAGGATGTCACACTGATGCCCCGCAACAATTTAGTCCTAGGGATGAATTTAAATATAACTTTTTAATTAGAGAGGGGAAACTTTCAGCTCTTGTGAATTTCCTGAGAACTCTGTGTTTGTAAAATATTTTCAGTTTTTCAAATATTACTATTTGATTTTACTATTTTGTGATTTGAAATATTGTGGGATTGTTGAACAGGAAAATGCAGTTTTGACTATGTGTGTGTGAACACAAACACAAGGTCAGATTTGGGGAAGTGGGGTTTCCAAGTAACCTGATACTGAGTTTCACACAGTGCCCTAAAATCTCTTTTAGTCCAGACTAGAGCAGGCCCATTCAAGCTCCAGATACATCACCATTGGGCCACTGACCAAACAGGTCCTCTCTGCTCAGGATGACAGCACAGCTGGGGACTCTGGTCCAGCCTTTTGCCTGCTTAAGATGTCACTTGTGGCCCTTTTGCCCTGGGAAACACCCCCGTCATGCAAGAAAGGGCAAAACTTCCCTTTTGAGGCCTGAATATAAGAAGCTGCAATGTGCTGTCTCTCAGCTGCACCGTCAAGATTTCTTCTTAAAAAACAAACATGGCATGCTTATTCGATGATAGTGAGGCTGGGCAAGCATCCAGGTTAAAGACCTGACTACTGTTTTCTGCTAAAGATCCTTTCGGTGACATTAAACCTGGTCACACAACATCCCAGCTCAAGCTCCCCCTAAGAATGGGGCTGGCACTTACTCTGGGGGCCCTACATCTCATTCACTTGGACAAGACCATTCACAGGGGCACATTTACAAAGTGGCCAGGGTTGTTCAAACACTGGGCAGCTGAGAATGAAAGAAATGGGTATGAATGGGCAGCAGGTGAATAGGCACCAGACCCAAGAGGGACAGAAGGATGAGGTTCCCAAAGCCATACGATGGGGCTGGAATCAGCAGCAACACTGCCGCAGGGGGTACAGGCCCCTCATCTTCTTCACAGCTACACAACTGGGGCACCAACCAACTCACTGGCGGAGCAGCCTGGCAAGGCCTCCATCAGAAGGCAAGTTGGGGGTGCTTGCCCTGACTCACTCATCAGAGCTACTCTTATGGTCTACAAGGGCATTAGTTTTGGGCTACACAATAGTTCTGCACATTCCAGCAAGGTAGACCCCTTCAAGTCACTTGGGTGATAATCTCTGACTGCTTCTGATAATAGAACCAGTTAGACCCATTTCCCAGACAATGATAACGAAAACAGTCTCTACTGCTGTGTTCCAGGACCCTCACAGCCAGCCCTTGCATTCTCCTCAGCGGGGAAGGGCCTGGTGAATTCCCCGTGCCAAGCCTGCTACGCCGCGCCATGGCACTTCTTTGCCTTTGTGGGCCAGGGCCCAGCTGGAGGAACTGTGAAGCCCCTTGCCCCCTCAGGCTCCCTGGCCTCTTGTCCTTCTTTTGCACAGAGGAGAGGCTGGCGAGAACCCAGCAGAGCCAATGTGCAGCCACTGGATGCACTGTGCAAAGCCACCATGTGAGACATCGCCAGCCAGTTCTCACTTGCATTTGTCAAGAGATCACTTTCTGGCTTCTGTGGTCAAACACTTTTTGAAGACTCTCTGTTTTATCTTGCCAGCTTCTTCCTGAAGAACCATATGCTTGGTTTTCACCAAAATGCCAGAAAACAAAGCATAGCTGAAACCAAAGTCCAAGAAAAGCCTACATGTAACTAATCCAACAATTCCTCTCCCTGGCCCTGACCCCACTGCCCCACAGAAACAGAGAATCCCATGTTAAGAGAGCTTTCCTCTTCCTCCTCAGGGACATTGCCAGGGACTGGAAGGGTGTATTTTGCCTGCAAAACAGGCCTGCCTCTCTGCTGCTCACCTACAGACTCCTTTCTTGCTCCCACAATAGGGCTCCTTGCCTTTCAGATCTGACAAAGATGCTTTGGAGACCAATAACGGCCTAAGACGTCTCCCCCACTTCTTTGGCCATGGCCCATTGTTAGTGGGGTGGCCAGAATTACTAGTGCAGAGGCTGAGTGTCTGTTTTGGCTTCTCCCAACAGTGTCGTTTCTTTCTGAGCAGCTCCTATGTCTGGCAGCATGTCTTCCTCTGCCACCGGACAAGAACCCATTGCCCTTCCATGGCATCCATTCCTGGCAGATGGCCACTCACTGCATGGTAGCACAAACCGTTGGCTTTGTTTCTTCCCTCTGGTGTTTCTTGAGGAATGAATGTGACCTCGAGTACTTGCCAGATGTCTCAAAGAATCATAGCCATTTCTTTGAACTGGCCAGCATCTGGGAAGTCCCTGTCTACCCTCAAGAGATGGAATGGGGAGTCAAGGTTCTTCCACTGCTTGGCTGCAAGTCAGATCTTGTCTCCGCGCGATCCCCCCTCTCTGCCACAGAAGGGCTGTAGCCCCACCTGTGAGGATGGCTGGGGACACCTGCTTGTTCTGGGCATGTTGAATAACTCTCTTTAGCTGATATGAAGGCGCCTCTCTTTTGCCCTGCCTTCAAAGGTACACCATTGCCTTTGTGTGCCGTTTGGACATTCTTCTCTTGCCTCGTATTTCATTCGCCTGCTCATTTCCCAGCTTGCTCACCCATCTCTGAAGAAGAAGCAGGGGGTGGCAAGCTGAAGGGATGGATAGGATGGTGTCCCCAGTGCATAAAAATCCCTGAGTGGTGGCAGCGGTGGCGGCGGCTGTGTTCTGTGCCAACAGAGGAAAATGAAGCACGCATGTTCATTGCGCTACCCTGAGATTTCCAACATGCACCTGTTTTCCTCCCCTGTATCGTGCAGATTGGATGTCTACCTGCAGACCATCATGTGCAACCTCTGACATTGCCTGAGTGCTCCATTCACCTGAGAGACCAAGCTGTCTCTTAGAGGCAAAAAAACCCATCCTGGGATGAAGAGCTCCGGGGTGCTCCCAGGCTGCTGTGCTGGCATCAGAGAAGGAGTGGAGCATAGCCATTGCATGCATTAGGAAGAGCTAGAGGAGACGGTAAGGATGCCTAGAAGAAACAACCAAGAAAGAAGTAGAGCGAGTCCTCCTCAGAAAGACAGTCCAGATGGCAGAAAAACCAAGGCAGAAAGAGGGGAGGTCAGACCACAGTCTTGCCAGTAAGACTCTCTGGCAAGTCGAGATGGTGGCCAAGCAAATGTTTGATGGGTGCTTTGGGAAAAAGAAATGGGGTGCACTTTGCTGGAAGTGGCAGCTGAGTGCAGCTGCCATCATGAAAAGATCCCAGTGAGGCTGAGACTCTGAAAGTCTAGGGCGGAAGGGGCAGGCCTCATTTTGGCACTGAGCGGAGCGTCCGTCCCCAACTGGGAGCATCACACCCATCCCACTCCTTCCTGATTTTACATCACACTTGTCTGGACAAAGACAGCAGCAACTGTGTTTATGAGTGTGTGTCTGTGTGTGGGTGTGGGGCAATACATCTGAAGGAGTCCCTTACTTTCTGTCCAAGACTTGACTCCTCTGATGGTGTAATGGAGGTCAATGGCTCTGCATGTGTGTGTGTGTGTGTGTGTGTGTGTGTGTACGCACGTGTGTGCGCGCATGCTTGTCAGGGTCTGGCAAGGAAAGAAAGGCAGCTTGCAAACACTGTGGCATGACACACTTGGAAGCATATGCTTTTAAAGCATCCATTACCAGAAAAAAAGGTCCACCTGCCTCTCTCTCTGGACACTTTTTCTTCATAGAGACCTCACAGAGCTCCTCAGTCCCATGTGCTCAGACTACAGTCAAGGCTTGGATGAACACTTGCAAAGCAGCTGCAGCTCCCCAGGAGGAGGTTTTGTCCTTCTTCTCCCAACTGGGAAATCCCACCATCCACTTTTCCACTGCTGGGTCTGGTCATCAGGATGTTGGCGAAAAGAGAGCCACGGATAGCAAGAGCAATTTCAGAGAGAGAAGCTGTTCCTCTCCAGATGAGGCTGGGGCAGAACACATCAAGGTGGAGGATCTTTTGAAAAACTGGTACCCACCACAAGATTTGGAGATAAAGGCAATTAGACATAAATATATTGTTTCCAACTCACTGTTAGTCATCCATTGTGTTGCATCTGTTGAGTGATGAGGATCTTCAGATGCTCCCAGCACTTGTCTCTTGTCCCCATGAAGGGAGAGATGGATGGATGGAGGAGGAAGCCAAGGGGAATGCTGAAGACAGAATAGCAAAGCTCTGTGGGGCCGAGGTGCACCAATGGAGAGCGAGAAAGAGCAGTTACCCCCAGGATGCTCACCGAGGTCTGCATTGATGGAATCGCCTGTGCTCTTTTCAGTTTGCTTCACACATGGCATTTGCTAAATGGACATTTCAGGCCAGTGCTGCTGAAGCTAAAAGTGGTTGCTCTATGGATGTGAAAAGTCCAAAGGTGCTGCTTCAGCTCATATTACTCTGAGTCTTGCATGGTCTTCCTGGAGAAGCTTTGGGACACACCTGTTGGCCATTTTCATCAATATGAGAAATCCACGACTGGGTGACGGACTGGGCTTCATGCACCCGCTCCCACCATTGTTTTGCTGAAGGGCATTCATGGCAGAATAGCCTCCGGAGAGCCCTGGCACAAAGAGTCCACCTTGCCTGCCTTGGCACCGCCAGTACAAGGGAATGCAGCAAAAACAGCTGCCCTTCCAAGTGTTTGTGGACGTCCCATTCTCTTGTCACCGCTGCACATGGGGTCTCCACGACAGGCCCCTTCCCTTCTGGTAGCAGAGAGGGAGGGGGTGCTGCCCCATCTCCTCCCCCCCCCCCCAATGCCATGGGGGGCCCGTTGCATTTCGCTGCCTGAACCTTTCTGAGACCTTCCCTACCTTTCCCTACCTTCTTGAGACTCCCCACCACAAGTACACACACAGGACTCCCAAACCCCACACCCCTATTAGCAGTTATACCTTATAGACAGCCTTTTTCTATAAAAGACATAACAAATCCCGCCCCTCCCCCTGGAAACAGGCTTTCACACATTTGGGGACACAGCCCCAGACATCCACACCAGGAACAGGTTTAAAAAAGAAACAATCCAGCCCCAGAAGCCGAAAGTTGGAAAAGGCAGCTCACAAACATGCCTTTGCCTTTGAGCTGGGAATGCTCTCCCACACAAGTAACCCCCCATTTCTACCCAGACGGGTGCAACATGAACATTTCATTGTTTTAAGACAGACTCTTGTATACTGATGAGGCAGAAAGAGGGATTAAAGAAATGAAGCTCATGCACCATGAGAATGCAGGCTGAACTTTCAAAAGTATAAATGGGGGAGGGAGATAGAAAGGGATAAAAATGGCCCGCAGGAGAAGGAAGGGGGAGATCTGTAAGCAAAGGATGGTCACCAAGCACCTGCCAGCAACTCCAGGGGCAACGAGGGCCACCGTCCCTGATGCACTGAATTAGCTGCAACAATGCACATTTTGCAAAAGAAAAGGGCCCATCTCACTCAGATGGTAAAGTACCTCAAGCAAAGAACTATAAGGGAGGGAGAGAGAGAGAGAGAGAGAGAGAGATTTCCCCCACTGATCCCTGAAAGCCACCCCCCTCCACAAGGCCATGTTATATCACACATATACTCTGTGTGTACATAATGTGCTGAAAACAGGAGATGGAGAAGAGAAATGTAACCAAAGATGGGGCAGAGGCAAGGATGTGTGAGAATGGAGCATTTGCCATAATTAAGAAAAGAACCCAAACCCCAAAGACTGCAGCACTCCTGCGGTGTTGTCATAGTTTGAGTGTCTTTCCCTATTTCCACCGCGGATCAGTTCACATAGTACAACCAGTACACCAGGTTGAAGAACCCAAAGGTGATGGGGAAAATGATCCGTGACCACTTGTCAATGGTGCTGACATCTGCCAGATCTGGGATTTTGAGCTTCAGCTTGGATGACCGCCGGCGGAGGCGGCAATTGGTGCGATTGCGGATGGCAGCGTGGTGGGCCAGAGGACCGTGGCGGTCTAAGGTCGGGTGGTGTCCGAAACCATCTCGGGGGGCCAGCGGCTTGCGGAGCTGGATTCCTGAGCCTTCGAAGGACATGACAGAGTTTCGTGAGTCTCCTACCGTGCTCATCATGTCTGTCGCCAGCAGCTCATTGTTCATTTCCAGAGTGCTGAGAAGGATGTTCCCATATGGGTCAACCTGGGAAAACCAAGAGATGGAGCACAGAGTAAGCGTTTTCCCTTCCCCTTAGTCACACCTGAGCAAGCCCCCCGCCAGCTGCAGCTGCTCTCCTCTGACATACTGTAAGTCCCTTGGGGTGGTACCTACACTGGGGGAGGGCAGTGGCATTAGCTGGCACCCACCAGGGAATGCCCCATGTGCCCCCAGTCACAAAGGCTCCCCTCCTGATGGTTTCAAATGGGGATACGTTGGCGCCCCCCTTGACACAGTCTGATATCCCAGCAATTCTGCAATGGTTGCAACTGGGCAGGGAGGGAGGAAGGGAGGGAGGGAGGGAGAGAAAGAGGGAATGCTACCTCCCTCCTTCTCTCCCTTTCTCTCTCACTCCTTTCCCCTCTTTCCTCTTCCCCTCCCTCCCTCCCTCCCTCCCTCCCTCCCTCCCTCCCTCCCTCCCTCTTCCTTTTCCTCTCACTCGCTTCTCCTCGTATCGGTGCCTCTCGTTATTGGCCTTGTTGATGCGTTCGCTCTGCTTCTTCTGCTGACGAGGGCCTCGGCCAAAGAAAATGTAGTTGACGAAGGCATACTCCAGGAGTGCCAGGAACACGAAGACGAAGCAGCCCATGAGATAGACATCGATGGCTTTGACATAGGGGATCTTGGGGAGGGTCTCCCGCAAGTGGGTGTTGATGGTAGTCATGGTGAGCACCGTAGTGACCCCTGCAGGGAGAGAAGGGGCCCACGGCGGTCAGCGCCTGCTCCTCACCCCAGGCCCCAAAAGCCCCCTCAGCCCCACACCGAGGTTTGCTCTGTGGATCTGTGCGAAGGACAATGAAGGGGGCTGGCTACAAGGGGGCACTTTTAGCAAGCTGCTTGTAGGGATCCCTATCTAATCATGGGGGGTTGGGGGGTCTGTCTCAGGTGCTGCTTGTTGTTGTGTGCTTTCCAGTCATTTCTGACTTATGGTGACCCTAAGGCAAACCTGTCACAGCATTTTCTTGGCAAGGTTTTTTCTGAAGGTGGTTGCCTTTGCCTTCTTCTGAGGTTGAGACAGCATGACTTGACAAATGTCAGACAATGGGTTTCCATGGTTGAACAGGGATTTAAACTCTGTTCTCCAGAGACATAGTCCAACCACTGCAGCACACTGGCTCTCACTATATTTGATATCTATAACTATTCCTTTGGTAATTGGCTCTTAGATAACTGCACTGCCTCCAGTGTTCCTGAAAGGCCTGCTGACCTCCCCAAGTTGAATGGGGGCAGTTTAGAGAGAATGCTGCTCCTGCTGCTCCTATCTACAATATCTGGCCAGAGATAACATTGGGATTTCCATGTGCAACTGCTGGGCAGGGGATCCAGGAGGTTGCTCCTGGGTGGGAGGGTCCTCCAAGTGCTGGATCCTGGATCTGGGCTGCCTATGAGCAGGTGAGGCTGGCATGCTGAGGGTTCTCTTCCCATGCCATGGGGAACAGAGAGTGGTGTGCCAGGGGAGCACACATTGCACATGCAAAAGGCCTCGCGCAAGCCTCTAGCAAGGATTTGGGAACATGCCTCAGTGACATCCTAGAAAACTGTTGCTGCCAGTCAGTGTAGATGGCACTACACTTGATGGCCCAAAATGCCCTTGGGTCTGAGGCTGCCACATTCTGCTTTCCTGTGTGTGTGATGAATCTCTCTCATTTTGCAGCTCTTGCCTTTTACTACATACATGCACAGAGAGAATATGTCCTCTGGCCCATTCTGATAGGTCAGTCACCCATAGTTGAAATGGGAAACAGAAGAGGTCCTAGGCACTGTGAAAACAGTAAAGTGGAGCTGGGATTCTGTGAGTGTCTTCCACAGGCATAACTATAGAACTATGGAAGTGTTTTGGATGTTTGTGTTCAAAGTGCAAGAGCTCCAGTGGAGCAAGGGGCTGGGAGCAGTGGTGCATGGTGATGCCCCTTCTCAGCCGGCACATAGCCATGGGTCCCTGTGGGAATTGTTAGTGCTTCTCCTCTGGTTGCATCACTGATGTTCAACTCCACACTGGGAGATTTTTGCCCTTCGCCCTCAATGCAGGCCCTTGGCCCTTGTGTGTTGCACACAGAGCAATGTTCCTGGAGGCCAGGAGGTTCCCTCTGCTCCTTCTTACAAGGGATCCACCTCTACTGTCTCTGTCTCCTCCTCTTGCCCATGACCTACCTAGTGCCACGCGAGCAGCAGAGGCGTCGTAATTGATCCAAAAAGAGACCCAGGAGAGGATGGTGATGAGGATAGATGGCATGTAAGTCTGCAAGATGAAGTAGCCAATGTTTCTTTTGATCCGGAAACTGAGGGATAATCGAAGGTAGGAGCCTGTCAATTAGATGACAACAAAACATTTAGAAATGCCAGTGAATTCCCTCCAGAAATCTATGGTTCCTACTAGCCTTTGGCAGACACATGAGTGATAGTGGACAGCAACATGGTGAGCCAGCAGCCAGCCTGTGCTGGGAGGACCAGCCAACCAACCTGGGGTAGGTGCTTCTGAACAAGTGGGGGCACAGATTTCAAGACCTCTCCCTCCAGGTGCTCCCCAGCCCTTCTCCACGGGGCTCCAGTGCCAGATCCCATTGCTCACCTCAGGCTGGCAGGGAGGGAAGGAAGGGCTGGCCCCTGCCACATAGCCTCTATTTGGTGGAGAGGGATTGGTGCCATTGACAAGATGATGATGGTGGTGGTGGTAGTGGTGATATGGTGAATAACTTTATAAATTGTCAGCTGATTTGGGGACATTTTTGTGGGCTAGGATTGGTGAGAGTCCCAGACTCTCCAGGACTGCCCCAAGCCCCCCCCCCATCCTTCCTACAGACATTTTTCCTTTCCTAGCCTGCCCCCTGTGCACCTTGGTGCCAAATGTTGGTCAAGACAGAATTGGGAGGCAGTATTTCTGCTGGAATGGGATGCTCTGGGGTCAGATCTCCTCCAAGGCCAAATTTTCAACTTGCTGATATTTCCTCGTTGTAGTGCAATGCCATGATGCCAGGAGTTATGGAGATCATGATGTGGCAGTATGATGAAGAAATATTAGCAAATCCAAATTCCACTTTAGACTACAATAATTCTAGATTAAAAGATCGGACTAATCCAACCCACTCAACATGGGCATCTCTGGAAAAGTCTTTAGCATTTATAGTCAGAAGAAAAACCCAGCAGCTACACTGTTGTCTATCCTACATGATATCCCTGGCTTTGTACAAACTGTACTGGTTTCTAATTTGCTTCCAGTCCAATAACTTTACTCTTGTTTTTGTTGTGTCCCTTCAGGTCTTTTCAGACTTAGGGCAACCTGAGGCAAACCAACCATAGCTTTTTTGTGGCTATATTTGTCCAGAGGGGGTTTGTCATTGCCTTCTTCTCAGGCTGAGAGTGTGTGGGCACAAAATTGCAGCCTGGGTTCCCATGACTAAGCGGAGATTCAAATCCTGGTCTTCCAAAGTATCAACCCAACACTCTAACTACTATACATCTTTGGCCTTGTTGTTAACTGCTGTTCATTTGCCTTTGACTTATGGTAACTCTATGAATGAGAGACCTCCGACTCCCCTGTTATTAACAGCCCTGCTCAGGTCTTGCAGGCTTAGGACAGCCACTTGTGCCTTCCTTTATGGAGTCTGTCCACCTGCAGCGAGTTCTTCTTTTCCTACTGCCTTCTACCTTCCTAAGCAAGATTGTCTTTTCTGGTAAGCCCTGTCTTCTCGTGATGTGTCCAAAACAGGACGGTCTCAGCTTTGCCCTATACAGTCCTATAGAGCCTTGGGCCAGGATGGATGAAGGGGCATGAGGCCCTGGCAGAGGCCCCACTGCATGCCCAGCCACCCCACAAAGCCAGCGGGCAAATGCATGAGGGTTGGGGGTTTCTCAGTAGCAGCCCCTTGGTTGGGGGAGTCAGACTGGCTCCGTCCCTCATGAACTTCCAGCTGGCAGCCAAGATTTCATCCAGGGGACCTTTGCTCCTCAAAACAAGGCCTAGCCTTTGGGAGGATTATAACTGTTGTAACACTTTCTAGAGCTGGCTTTAGAAAAAAAGAAGTTTTAACTCAATTGTAAAAAATGTTTTTGTCTATTGTAATCTGTTGTACATAGACTTGGAAGTCCTGGCATGATGAGAGTGAATAAACAAACAATTTTAATAAATATCAGTAAATTAATATTCAAAGACATCACTGTATTAACCTGGAAAATCAGTCTGCAAAGGGATCTTGTAGTACCTTTGAAAGTAACTGAAAAAGAGACGTTGGCAGCATGAGCTTTCCTAGACTTCAGCCTACTTCATAATGCTGCTAACTTCTCTCTTTCAGTTAGTTTCAAAGGTGCTACAAGACTCATTTGCAAATATGGTTTTTTTGGTGGGATTTTCGGGCTCTGTGGCCATGTTCTAGAAGATTTTCCTCCTGATGCTTTGCAAGCAGCATCTGTGGCGTCCAGAAGAAACTCTTCTAGAACATGACCACATAGCCTGAAAAACCCACAAGAAACCATGGATGCCGGCCATGAAAGCCTGCGACATAACATTTGCAAATAAATTAATAGTAAGTTATTATGATAGTAAATATGTTAGGAAATAATGACAACAGAATACCAAATAATGCAATGAAGGCATACATGCTTAAATATTGAAAATGCCCACTAAGCTGGCTTGGTCTCACTGATTTAGAAGCTGGAGACAGTGTAGAGAAAGCCAAGACCAGGACCTTTCTGATCGAAAGCCCCCCACACACACACACACAAGTGCTAAGGGGGGCACAGGGGTTTGGGGCATTTTGGGGAAGGGAAGAAAGAGTTTGCAAAATGGCTTAAGCTATGCACAGATACACAGAATCTCTCTCTCTCTCTCTCTCTCTCTCTCTCTGAATGTAAACCAATGTTTTGCTGAGTTTAACATTAATAGATAGCCCATTCTAAAAATAAGCTATCCAAACCAAGACACCAAAAGTTCCTGATTTTGCAAAATGGAACAGTTAGCAAACAGAAAGAGAGAACTACCAAAAGGTTATGAGTCATGCCTGTTCAAAGATATGAAGAATATATCCTGATGAAACATAGACCTGCCTGAATACAATGGTCTAGAGTATACCCATAGAACAACCTGGATTTACCTAGGTGTTGACATTATTCATGGAGCCAATGACATCAGTATGTGGTTGTTGATAGGAGCCTGGAGGGGCCCTGAATGCCCTGGCCGCTCTTCCTGCCCTCGGTCCCTCTGGGCCAGCAGTCCCTCCAGCCTCCTGCCTGTCTTCCTTTCCTATGGCTGCCACAGCCCTGAGGCCCAGGAGGACAGGGGCATGCACTCTGACTCCCCTGGTTTGTCAGGAACATCCCTGGCTAATCCCCTGCAATACCGCTCTCTCTGCTACTTTTCCCATGGCCTGGTTTCTCTGTTCTTTGCCCTCTTCCCCCTTCATTCACCCCTTACTTCAGTTGCTGGAAATTGAGCACAAAAGGCAGAAGTGGTCTGCACTCAATTTACCCAGCCAAGGACTTAGGAGTGGTGGAGCCATGCCTTTCCCAGGAGGCTCAGGAAAAAGCAAACTGCTGCAGCCTCCCTTAGCTTTGGTCATGGGCAAGCTTAGCACTATGTTTTGTGACTTAAAATTGCTTCTTGAGCAATTACAAATGGAAAAATCACACCTTGTAAAGAGCAGGGGAAGAGGAGAGCCCTATTAGTTAAGAAGGCATTCTCTGAGGAGACCCCAACTGAATTATAGCATCCCTGGAACTTTTCCCTGGCACTCTCTCCATCTCTCTTTCCATGGCACATGGATTTCTCCTGACACCTTTATTTTTCCTAAAATGGCATCAATATGGCAAGGAAGCTTCTTGAATAGATTTTTCCTCCTCCTGATTTTTGTCTAGGCTTCCACAGGCTTTGAGGGGCTAGGTTCCAAGTCTCGCCTTGGAGGAGGAGAGGCCAGAGGAGACAGGTGCCTGGAGGATTCCTAAAGACACATGTTGCTCCTCTGTTCTGCCTGCAGAGCTTTGCTCTCGGCCACCTAAAGCTGCTTCTGGCCCCTGGCAGGCAAGGAGGCAGCTCAGGAACTCCCAGGACAACCTGGAGGACCTACCGGTGGTGAAGACGACTTCCCTGGTGACCAGTCTCTGCTCAATAATGGTGAACTGGGGCAGCTCCAGGACCTCCATCCCAGTCACGGCTGAGTTATTTCCTTGCCAGAAGAACACAATGTCATCAACTGTATAGCCATCTGGATGAAAGAGGAGAGGAACGCAGTCAGATCCAAGCCAAAGGCCATGGCCCAGGAGCCGCTGCGCATATGTGAGCCAAGGGACCCTCGCCTGAGGGTTGCCAAGCAGGAACCAGGGTTCAAGGTCACTTCCTTCTCAGGGGGCCTTGTGCCTTCTCAGCCTTCTGCAAGGAGGAGGCCTGGACGCCAGGAGGCCACCAGGGCCAGGGGGCTGGCCTGCCCCACACCCAACCAGGTCTCACCTTCCAGGGGGAGCAAGAAGGGGGTGCCTAGAGTGGGGCAGGTGCCACACCAGTGGCACAGGGCTGCTTCTCCATGGGCAAGGGGCTAGGAAGATTGATGTGTCAGATGAGCTGGGGGCCTCAACTTTGTCACGGGGTCTTTCTTTGGACTTGAGAGAAAAGGTGTCACCAGCCAGCTGCAAGTTTAGTGCAGAGAGACAACATCTCTCCCACCCAAACATAGCTTCTTACATTTTGAACCTTCTCAACCATCCTTTCTGCAGGGGACAGGCAAGAAACCCTTCTCTGGAAAGAGGCAAAGTGTGCACATGTGTGCGTGTTTGCATGGGTGCACAGGAGCTTCCTGTCACTATGGCTGAGCCCCGCTCCAGCTGGTCCCAGCCAGGGTTGGGGAGGGCAGCACCTGGAGGGAGAGGAGGCAGCCAGTGCCAGCAAGGGGGAAGAATGGGGGGAAGGAAGGGGCCTGGAGCCAGAGCTCAGGGCTGCCTCCCTTTCCTCCAGGCTGCCCTTTGGCAAGGAAGACGGATGGACAGACAGATCCTACGCACAGCTCTCGATCTCGAGGGTGCAGTTCTGCTGGTCGAGGGGGTACCTCCTCAGATCCATCATGCAAGCGGCGGTGGTGGTTATTCTGGAAAAGAAGAAGAAGAGAGGAGGAGAAGACACATCAGCTTGATGGGCTGCTGTTGCTATGACAACCAGAGAACAGGACTGTAGGGAAGTGGTGTGTGTGTGTGTGTGTGTGTGTGTGTGTGTGTCCCAGGAGGATGTGAGTGCTGCTCTTCTCAGCATCAGCTGCACGGCTTAAATCTCATTCGTGACTCACTGCAGCCCTCCGTATCTCCATTAAGAGGAGCTCTGTGTGTCTGTGTGCATCTCTGCCCATTTGTGTGCAGGGGAGGGCAGCACATGGAAAGGGTGGGAAGCAGAGGGAGGCTTCTGCCTTCGTGGCTGCAGGGGAATTGGGGAGGAAGAGGGGAAGCTTGCGCAGCTCCCCAGCTTCTCTGAGGAAAGCTCAGCCATGCCACTGGAAGCAAAGCCAGTGGTTTGCAGATGCTTTCAAACTCTGCAACCAGTGGAGCCTTTGTGATTCTAAAACATGGTTTCTTTTTGTGGACTAATATCCAAGTGTAGCCCATTTCCCCACATGCTGCTATAGTACATGCGACCCACAATTCACCAACCATACGTTACATAAACAAGTTATATAATCCCCAATTCATCAACACAGAAAAGACAATTATGAATTCATGAATAGTAAATAATGAATTCATGAATGTCAAAATGGCAAATGCCTCTATACACGTCAAGTGCAGAATTAACACACTGAAAAGGGACTGGGCTCAACCCATGAAAGTAATCATGTTCAGAGTCTCTCAGGGCTGTGGCTTATTGGGTCAAATGCAGAACCCGGGTTATCCCTCCCTCCCTCCCTCCCTTTCTTTCTCCCCTTTGTTTCTTTCCTCCTGGCTTGCACCCAGGATAGATGGCGGCTGCCATATCTGAAGAGCTCAGAGAAGCTGGGCATGTGTCTAGTGGAGCACCTCCTCTGGCAGAATGGGGACAGAAGGCCTTCGGCCAAGTGCTCCCTTCCTGCAGCCCCATCATTTGAGGGTCAAGAACTCACATGGAGAAAAGGCAGAACACTTGGTAATGCACCCTCTGAGCTGTGGGAAACATTTCTGCCATATCCCCCCAACCATCACCACCATTTTATGCCTCAACAGTAAGTTGAGGATGCTTGGAGAGGCATTGGGAGACAAAAGAATTCAGATTTTGGGGTCTGAAGGGTGTCCCCCATGGTGGCAATGCACCCCCCAACCCCCTCTCCCCGCAGTTTTCCATTCCTAATCTGGCTCCAGGCCTAGTTATGGGTCGGAAACAGCCTTGGTCACTTTTGTGGTTGACCCACACCAGGAACTAGGCAGCGGAAGAGTGCCCCTACTGGTTCTGCTGGACCTCTCTGCAGCTTTCAGCGTCACTAACTGTGATCTCCTCTGGTCTGCCTTGCTGGGTAGGGTTTGGGAGCCCTATTTTATCATAGCTCCCTTCCTCCCTGGAGAGGCAAACCCAGGCTTCAATTGCTGGCCATTGGTCCATGGGGCCCCTTAGGGTTCTACCCCCCCTTCCCTTGCTATTTAGCAAATACATGGCAGGACGGCCTGGCGCCTGGGGGCTCAGTGGCAGCACCTAACACTGGCGAAGACCCTGCCTTGCACGTGGGGAGCATGGGACACATGTACAGGGAGGTGATGGCAGAGGGGACTGAGCAGCACACCAACCCTCAGCATCCTCCATTGCTCAGCCTGGAGACAGGTACCCACAGCCCCACTAGAGTGGGGTGTTGTGGGGGGCGGATGGAAGGATGAGAGGAATCATTTGCTCCCCAGAACCCCCATCACTTGGCCCCTGCTTATGGGGACCCATTGGGGGGCCGTCCAAGGAAGGTTGCCCCCTCCGAGCCTGAGGCCCCCTGTGATAGGGGCTGGTGCTGTCCAGGGCCTTGGGGGGAACTCCTTTCCTTGGAGACATGGGAGACACCCACTGGTCAGGGGCTGCACACGAGGTGCCCAGGTGTGCTGGTGGAGAAAGAGGGATGGCCATGCGCCAACCAGGAGGCCTTCCTCCAGCCATTCGTTCCTCGAGGGGCGCAAAGGGGGGCAAAGGGGGGAGGGGGGAGCCACAATGTTGAGAAGGCCCCTGTGTCTTTGAGGCAGCGCTGGAGCTAAATTTATCTTTCTGCTGCGTGTGACGGAGGTTGGAGGAAGCCCGAAGGAGCCGCAGCCTCCCGCCCGGCTAAAAATAGACCCAGTGTTGCTGCTGCTGCTTCTGCCAAGGGAGCACACTCACACTCACACCCCACACACCCCACACACATACTCGCTCTTGGCCTTGGCCTGACGGTGGGGGTATGGGGGGATGCCACAGTCTTCTGCCAGGGTCCGCACCTCCCTCCCTCCCTCCCTCCCTCCTCTCCACCAGCATCCTTTTCACAGATTCAGAAACATCAGATACCAAGGAGCCCTCAGTTACACAGAGGGAGGATCACACAATCACATGGCTCTGAACATACAGTACATCTTTCTGCAGCAGGCCATTACAAAGCGAAAGCGTCTGTGGATGAAAACATGCTGCTAAGGAGGGTAAGGGAAAGGGGAGAGGAATTCCCTGGGGGACATGTGAGCCTAGCAGCAGATGGGAGGCCTAGTTTAATCTAGGACTGATGGGAGGACAGATCTAGTCCAGCAGTCCCACAGCAATTCATATGGCCAGGATCCGACACTCTGCCTACACACCATGCACACCATGTCATTACATGGTGTGTATGGATGCACAACTCCACTCTTCTGCAGAATACCAACAGATAGTGCATCTGCTGCCACTTCCTCCCTTGTGAAATGGGGAGTAATGCACTGGGGCTGTTTCTACCATCCCAGTGAATCAAGTTGTGCACTAAATTGTCAACAAACAGTTGTACACCATCCGGCTCCATCGGCGTGTCTTCTGAGCAAGTGCTGGCAGGGGGCTCTTCCTCCATCCAACTGCTTTTGCTCCTCTTTGAGGGAGAGAAGACCAGCCAGCCTCCGCTGGGCTCAGTCACTTTCCCCAAAGCCTCCCCTTTTCCTTTTCTTACTGAGACTGTAAGGCTAAGAGCAGGGAACTGTCCAATTAGCCATTTGTAGGCTGCTCTGGGACACGTTTTAAGTGAATGGTGGGCTACACATGCTCTAAATAAAGTGCTATTAATTGTCCAGTATTTCACACACACTAACTCTTGCTGCTGTTTCCATATCACATATTTCTCTTTCACATTCCTTTTCCCCAAATCATTCATGCTTAAAAGTAACAGGTCAGGCCTAAATGTTATTTCTGTTTTCAAAATCTTCTGCTTCATTGCACTGACTGTTAACAAAACGTTTCTTGCTTTTTTGCATGTCCATTTTCTGTAGTGGAAGGACCCAACATGCTTATTATACTTCCAGCATTTGTTATTCAATCTTTTATATATTCTAACTAATTTATCAGGGATCATATCCCATCTGAACATCATTTTGTTAAAAATATCTTTATGGTTATAACAACAAGTGAATTATAAGCCATTGAACCATATCTCTTCCTGCTATCACTTTTATGGATTTTGAATGTTATACATGGCCAACATAGCTATACCGGGTATGTTTTCTGCATAATAAGTGTAGATTTGAGAGGAGGAATATTGGGCATAAGTTAATTTACTGTAGCCAGAGAAGAATGAGGCGTCAATTTGAATTGGGGCTTGGGGGCTTGGGAGAGGGACAAGGTATTGCATATTGTCTTTGATTTTTGTCTTATGTGGTTACTGCTTGCCCCTTGCTTTGTGTAATGCAGTAAGTGTGGTATTAAAATCCAATTTTAAACATTAGTTAACTAAATAAATACATTCAACATTAAGCAACTGCATGGTTGGAAATATCTGTGTGTGGTGGGTACTGTTTGCCTTCAAGGCATCTCAGACTTATGGTGACCCTAAGGCAAACCAATCACAGGCTTTTCTTGGCAACTTTCTTTGGAGGGGATTTGCCGTTGCCATTCTCTGAAGAGGCTGAGCACAGGAACAGGGATTCTGGCCTGCTCTCCAGAGCCATAGTCCGATGCGCAAAACACTACGCTGAGCTGGCTTTGAGTAGAGCCAGTGAATCCATGGCCGAATGCTGAGTCGACACAAAGGCAAATCCAAGAAACCCAAAGGCTCTCTTCTGCTTGGGAGGGACAATGGCATTTAGGCGCATGGGAAAATGTTGTACTGATACAACTCCACTTAGTGCTTTGTGAACTAAACACATCTGCTGCATTATATCGCCCCAAACAGAACCACTTATGAATTAAGCCAGAAGTAGCAATTACAGAAGAATGGTTAATCAGTGGGAAAACCACATCTTGACCTCTGCGCACATTCACCACAGATCATGCTGGGTTTAGGGTTAGATGTCAGTTCTAAATTCTGCTTAGAACTGAGAAACAAACTACTTTTGGACTTGGCTCCAGTATGAGTTTGGGAGCAGCACAAGCCGTCCAAAGCCAGGTCAAAGTTAGTCTACTAGGCTTCAGAGATAAGGTATTGACATTAGTAAGGGAGATAAAATGCAACCAACCCATTAGAAAGCAGCCTTCCCCTCCCGTCACCACGGCTCCTTGCAACAGAGAGGCTGATCTGGGCCAGCAAGAAAGCCGCACTCTGGACTCACCTCAGGCCATAGAGGACCGTCCCATCTGGGTGCAGCCGGATCATCCGGTTCTTGACCGTCACCCCGTGCAGGAAGGACTTCTTGTCATTCAGGAAGTAGGTGTCAGGGAGCCACAGCTGGTCAGCCACACGGTTGTCCAGAGTCAGGTTTAGAGGCAGGTCACTGTACGCCAAACGCTTATCACGCCAGCTTTGTTGAAAGTACATGGTGATGGTGTAGTCCTGCAAGCACGAAGGCAAAGGGGAGGAGGGTGACTTGACTGAAGAATGGTCCATAGCCACCAGGGTCTGCTGCCCACATGCGGGAAAGAGCAAAACATGCGTAGGGCCACTGCAAAGGATGAGGTGCAGGAGCTCTTGGGGTCTCAAGAGGAGGAGGAGGAGGAGGAGGCAGGATTGGGCTGTTGCGGCCACTACTGCTGACATCGCTGGGTCACTTGTGGGTTGGGTGGCCTGCTCTGGGAGGCGCCTCTGAGCTCCCAAACCCCAGCAGATCCTCCTGGGCACTGTGTCCGCACTGCGCACACCTGGAGACAGGAGGGGGGCTTCTTCCCCTCCCTCCTTTCACGATATAGAGCGGGTCATTTCATGCCCAGCGGGAGGCGTCCTGTGCCCACGCTCATTAGGCTCTCCAAAGCCCCCGGCCCACGAAGGGGAGCCTGGGACCCAGAATCTGGACGTGGCTTGGGCTCTGAGGAAGGTTTGGAGCAAAGGCCTTTGTGGGCATGTGTGGAAAGAAGCCTGAAGCACTCTTTACACATCCACCCGGTCTAAGTGCTGGAAAAACCCTGCCTTAAAAGCCTGACACAACACAACCGTGTCCAGCAATTGTTAGCTTAGGACATGTAAATGTAGCTGAGTGTGCACGTGTTATGACTGGAGAAGCAATCGAGCTTGTCTCTGGATTTCCTCCCCTTCGCTGTTGCCTGGCAACTCCGACTAGCCCCCCCCATACCCACAAATAGGCGAAGCGTTTGGGGGCGAAGAACTCAGCTGCCCTCCGTGGCCCCGCCCCTTTCCATCCGTGGCCCCGCCCCCTGCCCCATCCTGGCTCCCAGGATGCCGCCCCCCCCGAAGCGCCGGCCCTCCTTCTGGGTTCTGGGTTCTGGTTCTCGGGATGGGCTATTGGCTGGCTGCCAGGGGAAGCCCCCCTCCGTCCATCCGGGCATTAACGGCGTTATCACTACTCAGAATGGCAGTGGGGGTGGAGGTGTTACGCCGGAGTAGAGCGCATCCCAGTGTCCCCCTCCTCAAAGAAAAAACCCGCAAGAGTGTTTGAAAAGAGCAAGGCAGCAGATCCAGGCCCTGAGCCCCTCGGCCTCCCTCCTTCCCTCCCTTCGCCCCAGGAAGGGCCGGGGCCGGGGCGGGGTGGGCCCTTCGGTCAGCCGGCCTGAGCCCCTGCGTCCTCTCCCTCCCTCCCTCCCAGCCGGACCCCCGAGTCCCAGCGCAGCCTCCTTTCAGACCCTGGACAGCTCCCGGCGATGCGCTCTCGGGGCCGCCAGGGGGCGCTGCGGCTGCGGCTGCATGGGAAAGGACCCCCAGAGCCCCGAGGGAGTGGCTGGGGTCCCCTGAACCGAGGAGGGTCCCGAGAAGGCGGTGGCGCCAGCCTGAGCTAGCCCCCCCTCTCTCGGAAGACCCCCAGAGAAGGAGACCCTCCCCCCGCTGCTTGGGGCAATGTGCCCTCCCTGGCAAGGAGAAGCTCCTTCTCAGTTCAGCCCAGGTCTCCCCCCTTAAATATAGCCCTGGCCTCCTCCCCTCCGCAGCAGCCCTGGGGGCCATCATGGCACCCTCTGCTGCCTCCTCTCTGGGAGGAAGGGCCCAGCTCTGCCAGCCTTCTTGTTCTCCATTCCGCTTATCGTCCCCCTCGCCCTTCTCTTGCTCACACCTTTCTTAAAATGAGACATGCAGGACTCCAGATGAAGCCGGACCAGCACAGAATATCATGGGACTATTACTACTTCCCTTGGTTTGAAAACTATGGTTCTATGAGTGCAGGCTAAAATAGCATTTGCCTTCTTTGCTGCAGCATCACACAACCCCAAAATCCCTTTTGCATATAGTACTGCTGAACCAAGTTCCTCCCATTCTATACAGCTACATTTTGTTTCTGTGGCCTAAATGTAGAATTTTGCATTAGCACTCTGTTGAATTTCATATTTTTATTTTCTGTCCTATTTTTCTGCTTATATAGGTCCTTTTGAATTCTGCTCTTATCTTCAATCTGTTAGCCAGCTACCCCCAGTTTCGTGTCATCTGCAAACCTGACAAAGGGTTCCCTCCAGCCGGACATTTAAGTCATGGATGAAAATGTGGAAGAACCCTGTGATGTCAAGAGCTCCTTCCAGTTTGAAGACAACTCTTTCAGCAGGTTTTCCAACCCATTATGAATCCGTCTGCTAATATTCTATACTTAATCAGCTTGCTAAACAAAATAGGCAGCGGGGGGGGGGGGAATCACATGCTTTGCCAAAAGCCAGATAAATGACACCCCCAGCATTCCCACCATCTACTAAACTAGCGCCCTGAGCAAAAACAAACAGAAGATATAAGGTTAGTCTGGCAGGATTTGTTCGTGACAAACCCATGCTGGCTCCCAGCGACCACTGCATTGTCATCAAGATACTGTGGATGGACTCTCGCATTGTCCGTCTTAATATTGTTCCTTATCTGGAGGTCAGGATCAATGGCCTCTGGCTTCTGGGGCCTTCTGGTTTGAAGAGCGGGACAATGTTTGCCCATCTCCAATCTTCTTCTGGCATCTCACCTGTTCTCCAAGCTTTCTCAAAAATGATGGCAAGTGGTTCAGAGAGTATGTTTGCAAGTTCTTCAGTACTTTGGGTTGTAGTTTGAGCGGCCCAGCAGATTTTAACTTATTTAGGTTGGCTAGGTGATGCGTGGCTAATTCCCTATCAGTATGGATTTGCAATCCAGATCCTTTGCAAAAGTCTCTGCTGCTGCATGGAGCACAGTTTTCTTTCTGGGAGAACACTGAAGCAAAACAGGTGCTGAGCAGTCCTTTCCTTTCTGCCTTGTGACCTGCTGCCATCTGACCATCCTCACGGAGCAGCGCCCACAGCCCCCTTGGTCAGGCTCTGGCCTTGAATGTGTCTGGAGAGCCTCCTTTTTGGCCGCTCTTCTTGCCTAGCCAGCCCTGCTCACTCCAGGTTTAGCTTTCCTGACTTTTCCTGCAAACCTGGGCTAGGCATCTATGCCCTTCCCCTGCCCACATGGGCCCTGCCCATTACTTACCATGTTGACTTCAGAAATCTGATCAATGCTTGAGATATGGATGCTCATTCCCACTGTGACAGGGTTGCCTGGAAGATAAAGAGGTAGGATTAACCCTGGCCTGTGCTCAGCAAAGACAGAGCCTCTCTTGGCCAGAGAGGTCACCTGTCAGGCCAGTAGCACCAGAGGGGCCCCTGGGCACATGGCAAAGGAGATGAAGGGCAGGTCCAGAGGGTGGTGGGGGCACAGAAACCAAGGGCACAACTTCCCTACCCTAAAGAGATACTGACAGTTGGGCTCTGCAGGATGTCCAGTGGGTGGGGAACCCCCCACTCCTCCCCCACCCCCGTTTCCCCCAGAAAAGCACTCATATCAAGGGAATGGGGTGGGGTGAAGCCCCGTTCCTCCTGTGGGTTGCACAGGAACCAGCACCCCAATTTCCTTCCCAGCTAAAGCAGGCAGAAGCAAGGGCCATCCCAGGCTCTCAGCTCCAAGCTCGGCTAGGAGGCTTTCAGGGCAAGGCAGGCTTGCTGCTGGGAGACCTAAAGCCATGGCAGGATGGGCTCCATGCCTAGAGTCCTGGGTTCGAGGTCCCCCCTTCCTCTTAGGAAGCTAGTGGCCAAGAGGGGCCTTTGGGCCCCGTCTCACTTCCGGGGGGGGGGTGAGAACAGGCTTTTGCCCTGCATTTGACGATTTGTGCTGTGTTGTTTGTGGACCACTGTCTGACTCTCTTTTTCAGGCTAAGTGTGGCTGGATCCTTTAGCCTTTTCTGGCAGGACTTGGTTTCCATTCCCTGGCTCTTTTTACTGCCATATTCTGACCCTCGGAAGGTTGCTCTTGTTGGAAAGTCCAGCATCCCCCCCTCCCTTTCTGTTACAGCAACTGATGTTTGCCAGCTGGGGATTTCCTCCATGTGAAACCTTTCTGGTTCTGTCTTCCCATTTGCTTTGAAATCAATGGTCATAAATACCTTTTCTTTAGCCAAGTAAATAGACCATTTCAGCTGGGGAACTTCCTAGGGTCATTGGTCATATAAAGAGACTCCCCGTTCTCAGTCTCACTCTTTTTCATCACTTTCCTTCTTCTGATCTCTGCCTTATCTTCACTTCCCCGTCAACAAGAGGGGCATTAAAAACTGAAGCCATTCTTTCACTTTCTTAATCTTTTCATTTGCTAGTTAGGATGCAGGCTCTCCGCATGCATTTGCAGATATAAAAACGATTAGTGACATTTTTCTAAATTTGTAACCTGAAATTGCTTGCCTTGTTTAATCTGAGTCAATTTCAGTTCAAGGGAGGCATGCTTTATATGCTTGTTGTTGTCAGATTGAGAGATGCTTTATTTGCTATTCTGCAAAAAGGAAGATGATTCCTAACAGTTTTAGTTTGGGTATTTTTCCCAAACCAGGGCTAACCCCTTGGGACACTCTAACATCCTGCAGTCCTTAGCCCTGGGCTCCTGGCTCCACTGGCGGCTGAAAGCCAGGCCACAGAAAGAGAGACCATGGCCCCTGGCAGTTATGAAACTATGGCGCTGTTGGTGCACAGCTTCCTCACGCATCTGACTCATGGCCAGGTTGTGTTTAGCTGCCATTCTGAGCCCCTTTCCCGTTCCCCTTCCACCTCCTTCCTGAGGTAGTGCATCTGAGGGGGAGGGGGAATTGGGGGGTCTAAAGCAGGAATGGGAATCATTTTGCCTACAGATGTTCCAGGAATGCAATTCCCAGCATTCTCTACCATTAATAGGGGCCGATGGGACTTGTAATCCAACAATAGTTGGAGTGCCACATGATTTCACACCAGTCTAAAGGCAGAACTTGCTCCAAACTACTTTTCATTTTGTTAGTTTTAGCCCCACTTTCTATTCCATAAATCATTTTAATAGGACTCCTGAAATGACTTCTTGGGTGCTGGCTGTTCCACTGTTTGCATTATGTGTGAATTTGACAGGGATTCCTCTCTCTTCTTTATCTACACTAGTTGCAGAGATCTTAAAGAAGGCTGGGCCCAGGACAGGGGTCTTTGGCACTGCTCTCAAAACGTCTTTCCCAGACTGACCAGGAGCCATTGATGGGCTGAGATCATCATCCAGCCAGCTGTGAATTAACTTGACAGCTTAATCCATTGGTTATGTGTTTTAATTTCTGTGTTAAATCATTTAGTTAGATATTGTATTTTAATCTATGTTATACCCCACCACAAGCTTTGAGGAGAGGTGGGTGGGAAATAATTCATCATCATCATCATCATCACCACCACCACCATCACCACCATCATCAATCTTGCATTTATCTAAGTTGCAAAGGAATATCATGGGGGGGAAGGGGGCTTGTGAAATGGTTTACTAAAATCAAGATAAATTACATGCACAGTATTCTCACAATCAATGTAGTAACCAGCATAAAGAGAAGAAAAATAGCTGAAATGTATTCCTTGCAAATCCATGTTGGCTCCCACTATTATCAAGATGATTACAAACACGCTCCTTTATAATCCACATGTTCATCTTCCAATGTGACTTGTGCCATACTATGCCATCAATGCCCATCAGTCCCAGTCCCTGCGCCAGAGGATAAATGGGCATAAATCAGCCATTAGGAATGGGAATACACCAAAACTGGGGTGGGGTGGGCAGAACCTTTCAGTCTCCCTGGGCTTGCCATCTCAGAACAGCAGCCCTTGAGCAAAAGAAGTGCCAAGGTAGATTGAAAAGAGAAGCAGCAGTGCAAAGCCGAAGGCGTCCATCACTCAACTGTTCTCCCCTCCTGCAGGCTAGTTTCCAAAGTCAAACTGGTCTTGACACTTCATTTCCATACGCGATGCCTAGCTCCCGATGTCTTTGTTAGCATAAACTAGACCATAGTAAAAACTGGACTTACTACTACATTTCCATACACAAAGGATTTTGAATTTGAACTGACATTCTCTCATACCAATGGCATATATATGTCGGCCCCTGGTTTCCACTCCAGTAAATGCATCTGAGGAGGTAGACTGTAGTCTACAAAAGCTCATGCTACCACTTTCTTTCTTTCTTTCTTTCTTTCCTTCTCTCTCTCTCTCTCTCTCTGTTAATCTCAAAGGTGCTACAAGGTTTCTCTACATTCCCCTTTATAATTTGTTCTAGGTGCCTGTTATCAAAATCAGATTGACTGGCCAGATAAACATGTTTACTCAGTACTACCCAGCTGACTGAGCAGACTGTCCACAGCTGCTTCCCAAACTTTCCTCCTCCTGCCTCCATTTCATGGAGGGTACCATATTTGCCTTCCTCCAGGTTTTCAGCACCTTGTTGCCTCTGCTCTGGAAGGATTTCCCAGTGGGAGAATTTATCAGAGGCAACAAGTAGAGGTTTTGAGAGAAGTCCCTTTAGCAAGGGCAAGTGTGAGACCCCTACCCCCCAAGACTTGCCTGGGGCAGTGGCATGCCTCCTGCGCAATGGCATGCCCAATGCCATGGCTTTCTAGAACTGCAGCCTGGACCCAGCACCCAGAGTCCCATTAGTGACATATATGTGCTCAGTATGTGCACACATCTCCTTTTGGAGGGCCACAGGGGGCCTCACCCAAAACCTGTCAAACCCATATCACAGCTGCTTACTGGTATGGAGTGGAGTTGGGGGCCAATGCAGATGGTGTGGCGTTCGGTCTTGCCTCTGGGGGGAAAGGGAAGGAGAGTTATTCTCACTTAGCCCCCTCTCCAGACTAAGACCCACCTCTCAGAGGGGAAAAGGGGGGGACAGGAGACGCTCCTTTTGACAGGAGGAGAGTAGGGAGGCCTGAGGTCTCTTGGAAGGCAGAGGCAGAGCGGCAGCAGGAGGAGCAGCAAGCAGAAACCCCTCCAGACCCTCCAGGACAAGGCATTTTTAAAGCAAGATCTAGGAGTCAAAATGGCTTTTGGACACTAACACGCATGCCATTTAACCAGTGAACCACATTCAGATGAGGAGCGCCTGAAGCACTGGCTTGAGGAGCGAAACTCTAGTGAAATTGAACACAAACAGCAGGTCATGGAGAAGACAGGGCTGGTCCTGCCATTCGGCCGACCCAGCAGCTGCCTGGCACAGGCCTCCGAGGGGCTCAGGGCTGGCCTTGGAGGGCACCGTTTTATGCAGACTGGCCATTTTAACCCTTGCAAAAAATGCAAGTGACAACTTATACTTTTTATTTTACAATCAATACCATGGCAGGGTTATGGGATATAATTGATAATGCACTCTTATGGAAAACCCAGGGAAAAGATATCCAAAATAAACATATACAGCTTCTAGCAGGTGTTATAAAAGCAGAAAAGTTGAGTGCATGCAAGCTCAGCCAAATACTACTCAATATTTGGTTCCAGGACCCCCCCATGCATCCCAAAATACATGGATGCTCCAGTCCCATTATGTACAGTGGCATGGTAAAACGGTGTCCCTTGTATAAAATGACAAACTCAAGGTTTAGTTTTTCATTTTTAAAATATATATATATATAGTTTAAAGTATGGATAGTTGAATCTCTGGGTGCAAAATCTGTGGATATGGAGCGCTTACTGTAATTGGAAGCAGAAGAAGGAGACATTCCATCCAGGAGCAGATTGTGACACAGACCAAAATATCAAAGAGTAAAGCTAAAAAAGAACACTAAACCAACCATCATGCAAAAATGCAACCTGAAGAGCATCCCCAAAGAACGTAAAGCTAATGTGAAAAATGGATTTGCAATGGTAAGTTTAATTGGCCAGGAAGCAGACGAGTGACAGACGGAAGCCAGGGATATTGTCATGGAGGAATGCAGAAAGATGCTCTCCGTTGCCAAGTAAAACAAGTTGGATGAACTTTTATTTATTTATTTACTTAATTATTTAATTGAATCTACAATCTGCCTTTCTCCAATAATGGGTTTCATATTAGGCCAAATAAAAACGCTTACTATCAATATAGCAATATCTACAAACTTGTTTCCAGGAGGGCCCAGCTCATACTGTCTAAAATGATGACCTTTCCTTTACAAAAGGGACTGATTTATCCTGGTGGCCTCTTTAATTGCCAACATGTTTGAAAATAAAAAGGGTGGGGGGGCAATTTTTTTAAAGGTGCCACACAAGCAGAGGTGGCAGCCAGATCTGTTAGGATGCTGGGAGTCTTGGCTGTGAGACCCACGGAAGGGAGGGAGGGAGGGAGGGAGGGAGGGAGGGAGGAGGAGGAGGCAGGGGAACCAGAGGGGCAAGGGACAGATGGGGAGACCAGAGCCACAAAATGAGGGGGGGGGGGCAGCAAGAAGTACTGACATAATAGAGGGCTGCCTCCTGTATCCCTGCCAAGAAAGAGGGGAGGGGATTGCTAGAGGTCAGAGAGCAGAGGGAGATGCCATGGCCCGCATGCCCTGGCGGGATGGGAGATGCCATGGCCCACATCCCCTGGCGGGATGGGAGATACCATGGCCCACATCCCCTGGCGGGATGGGAGATGCCATGGTCCACATGCCCTGGCGGGATGGGAGATGCCATGGCCCACATGCCCTGGCGGGATGGGAGATGCCATGGCCCACATCCCCTGGCGGGCTTGAGCTTGATACTCCCTTTCCTATCCTGTCCATGACATTGCCATAAAATCACAGAACAGTGTCAGCCTAAAAAAGCAAAACGGCTGATGTTTCATGTTTATCAAAGGAAGTACAATGAGGTATTCCCTCGCTTTGTGAAATTTTAATGAAGAAATCACACTTTGCAGGCGGCCTTCCGTTACAATTCTGCTGGCGCACGTGGTTGTGGCACGGATTCCCTTCAGGAGCCCTGGGGAGCAGAGGAGATGGAGATTAAGCCTCTTGAGGCTCCTCTGTGGGACTCCCCTCTCCCCCAGTGCCCCCCATGGCAGAAAAGGGCCCTCAGTGGTGGGGGCAAGGGGCAGTGTCCGCGAACAGTGGGTGGGGGGATTGTCACAAACCTCTTAATTCTCCCTCCCTCTCACCAGGACACCTCTGCCCTCCGCTGCCCATGGTTGGCTTGCTCAGGGTGCCCAGGAGAGGCCCTGAATATTAATCCCGCAAAGAAATAATCTGAGGGATACCGGTGTCAGGTTCAACATCAAGAGGGTCTGTCTTCCACCATCAGGGACCAATGCTTCAGACTGTTCTTCGACTGATGGAGCGGCTGCTCCTAGGCCCTCAAAAGCACACATTGCTGCACGCAGTTGGGGGGGTGTTGGTTGGCCATTCCTAGTGTCTCAACCCCCCGGAGGATGTCTCCTGGAGAGTGGGATTTGCACGTCCAGCTGAACCTCCCTTGCCCCCCTCCTATTTCTGCAATTGGAAGGAGAAGAAAGGGAATCTGGGGGCCCCTCCACTGCACCCTCCTGCCTCAGGAAATGAGAGGGGCCAGAGGAGGGAGAGGCAAGAGGACCCCTGCCTCACTTTGCCCTTGTGCCATTTTCCTGAGGCACCAGCACCATCCAGCACCAGACCAGGCATTTCTTGGTGGCTCTCCCTCACACACACACGCATACGCGCGCGCACACGCACACGCGCACGCGCATACATACACACACTTTGCTGCTATCACCATCCCCTCCTCCTGCTTCACTGGGTGCCAGCAATTGCTTTGGCTTCAGGCAACCTGCCTGCCATTTCTGCTTCTTGTGTCTTCTTTGCCAGTCTTGTGGGCTCAGCAACCATCCCTGGTGCCTTTTCTTTTTGGCTTCTCTTCCTTTTGAGGGAATACATTGAACTTTTACAAGCCTTGGGCATCTTGTTGTTCACACAATAATGGTCTGACCATGCCACAAGTGTATTCTCAAGTGACCGGCCAGATTGACAGACTGACCAATGATTGATTGACAAATGACCTCCATCCTCACATAATATAATATAGATGATCACATTACACTGTTCCCACTCTGACACACACACACACACACACACACACCAGTGCACTGCACTAGCCTCATCTTTGCCTGGAGGTTGAGGCTCTCCGGGTGCTGTGCTGTGTTGTGCTCCTCTTGGGTCATTTGGAAAAGTGCCCCTTTCCCACTTGAAATAATGACCACTCCCCACCTCCAATCCCACTATGGTCTAGTAGACACTTCGGCAAATGTCTCATTCCACTGCACTGCACTGCAACACTGGGAACAAAGTCAGCACCTTGTGAGTGTGGTTTCATTGCTCCTCTGTTGGGGATCTCTCCCCACAAGATCTCCAGCAGGGAAGCCCCAGATCTCATCCAGTGGTTGGGCTGGAGGGATGTGTGTGTGTGTGTGTGTGTGTGTGTGTGTGTGTAGTAGTAGTAGTAGTAGTGGAATAGTGCAATTCCAACATAACCCTATGAAGGATTAATGTCCAGAAAAGCAAAGAAGGATCTGGAAATATTTAAAGCATAAATAACAAAACTGCTAGTAAGAACCAGGATCTGCCACCAGTCCTGCGGCGGATGGCCAGGAGCAAGAGGTTGGCGATAGGCAAAGGCATGGGCCTGAGATGGATGGATTTTTAATATTAATATCCCCACTACAGATTTAGAGAAATGGTTGCACTATGGATATATAGAATGGAGTTTTTGGAGTCAAGGTTGTGTGTGCGCAAGAGAGAAAATGCTGGACAGGATTTGCAGTAAAATGTTTAGAGAACAAGTTGGCCTTTGCAAGCATCAAGGCGTCTAGCTTGCTTTGAAAGCCAAAACAATTAAGAGCAGCATCTTTGGATGAAGGAAATAACACATGAGTGATAAAGAGTGATGGGGATATTCCAAGTGGGCCTAAAATGTATTTTAATATATTCAAAATTCTGTGTCCTGATTGTATGAAAGTTTTGTACGTTTGCACTTTGAACCAGCCAATAGAATACATTGTTAGGGACCTCATTGTTGGAATTACTTATATGATCAGCCATTTCCTTTGGTTCTTTGCCTCAATTCTTTTGGAACTTGATTTCCACTTGGGACTTTGCTAGCAAATAAACAGTTTTGGATTCTCAGCCTTCTGAGTCTGTTGTCTTCTGCTCTGTCAAGCCAGTGGACTTAGTGAGAGAAGTCCAGGCGTTTCAGAATTCCACAACAAGCTATCCTTGCCTAGGAAGAGCATCTGGGAGAGACAGGCAAAGAAGGCCTTCCACAGGTGCAAGCACTCCATGGGCCTGACAGTCGGCTACATGGCCTCTGCTTAGAAACCTTCATGGAAGGCAACTCCAGCAGCATTGCCCCATCCTGCAGGCGATGGCCCCTCAAATGTGGGAAGATGGCCACCAAGAGGATCACCAAGTAGCCGGGTGGCTGCCTTCAAATACCTGAAGAGTGGCCACAGGTGTGATGGAGCATGGTTGCTAAGGAGGGTTCAGGCTCAACATGCTCACCAGAGCCTTTCCTTGGAAGACTTTGCTTCTGGGTTTCTCACCATCTTTGTTCATAGAATCATAGAATCATAGAGTTGGAAGAGACCCCAAGGGCCATCCAGTCCAACCCCATTCTGCCATGCAGGAACTCTCAGTCAAAGCATCCCCAATGACACATGGCCATCCAGCCTCTGTTTAAAGACCTCCAAGGAAGGGGACTCCAACAGACTCTGAGAAAAGTGTATTACACTACTAAACGGCCCTTACTCTCAGGAAGCTCCTCCTAATGTTTAGGTGGAATCTCTTTTCCTGGAGCTTGCATCCATTGCTCCATTGAGTCCTAGTCTCTGAAGCATCAGAAAACAAGTTGCTCCCTCCTCAATATGAAATCCCTTCAAATATTCACACAGGGCTATCATATCACCTCTTAACCTTCTCTTCTCCAGGCTAAACATCCCGACATCCCCAAGTCATTTCTCATTGGGCTTCATGGTTTCCAGACCTTTCACCATTTAAGCTCCCTCCTTTGGACCCATGGCTCCAGTTTCTCAATGTCCTTTTTGAATTGGGGTGCCCAGAACTGGACACAATATTCCAGGTGGGGGCTGACCAGAGCAGAATAAAGTAGCACTATTACTTCTCTTGATCTAGACACTATTCTTCTATTGATGCTGCCTAATATTGCATTGGCCTTTTTAGCTGCTGCATCGCACTGTTGACTCATGTTCAACTTGTGGTCTATCTGGAATCCTAGATCCCTTTCACACATATAAGTCTCTCATTCAGCCAGGTGTCCCCCATGATCGTATATCTGTGCATTTCATTTTCCCGCCCTAAGTGCAGTACCTTACATTTCTCCGTGTTGAAGTTCATTTTGTTAGCTTTGGCCCAGCTTTCTAATCTATTCAGGTCATTCTGAATCTTGATCCTGTCCTCTGGAGTATTAGCTATTCCTCCTAATTTGGTGTCATCTGCCAATTTGATAAGTATGCTCCCAATTCTGTCATCCAAGTCATTGATAAAGATGTTGAATAGCACTGGGCCCAGGAGAGAGCCCCACTGGACACCCCACTGGTCACTTCTCTCCAGGATGAAAAGAAGCCATGGCTGACCATCCTTTGGGTTCGGCTGGTCAACCAATTACAAATCCATGTAACAGTTGCCTTGTCTAGCCCACATTTTACAAGCTTCTTTGAAAGAATGTCATGAGAAACCTTGTCAAAGGCCTTACTGAAATCAAGATATACTATATCCACTGCATTCCCTTCATCTAACAAACTGGTAATTTTATCAAAGAAAGAGATTAGATTTGTCTGGCATGACTTCTTTCTCTGAAACCCATGTTGACTTTTTGTGATTATGGCATTGCCTTCTAGATGTTCACAGACTCTCTGTTTAATGATCTGCTCCAGAATCTTTCCTGGGATTGATGTCAGACTAATTGGATGATAATTGTTGGGATCCCCTTTCTTCCCCTTTTTGAAGATGGAGACAACGTTTGCCCTCCTCCAGTCTGCTGGGACTTCTCCTGTTTTCCAGTTTTCAAAGACTATTATTGCCAATAGCTCTGATATTACATTTGCCAGCTCTTTTAATACCCTTGGATGTAGTTCATCAGGTTCTGGGGGCTTATATTCATTTAGATTAACCAGGTAACCTGTACTATCTCTTTGCTTTGTTGCCCATCTTTAAATTCTGGTGCTCCTACAGCAGACAGAGGGCTTCACGGGAGTCCTCAACATGTCCATTAAACTATCTGCTGTGGTCTACTAATACTCTGAGATCCTTTTCACGTGGAATCATCAAGCATTTATGCATCTTGATTCTGCTTGGATGCAGAACTTTTTATCTGTTGAAAGTGGCTAGGTTAAGTTCTCTATCCTTTCACAGTCATTTTGAATCTTGCTTGCATTTTCTAGGATAGTAGCCGCACCTCACAGTTTGTTATCACCTTTGGATCTGTTCAATACCCCCTTGTCTCTTTCATCCAAGTCATTTACAAAGATGTTGATGACACAGGCCCAGAATGAGGGGGAGCAGGAAGCCCTGCAGCATCCAGATGGTGGTCACTTCTCTCCAGGTGGAGAAGGAGCTGCTCCTGCCTCCCTAGTCCTGGGTCAGCTCCACAGGCACCACTTAGCCCACATTTTTCCAGTTTCCCAAGAAGAAATCAGGATGTGCTGAAAGGATACAGGCCAGAATCCTGTCAGCAGCATGCACACATTTAGCTTGAGGCTACATTACATGCGTATGTGCCATGTACTGCATGGGTCCCTTTGCACAGTGTCCAAAACCTTCCCTCTTCTGGCAGCTGTCAAGTCTCATAGGGCCATGGCCAGGGAAAGAGGAAAGGGAGGAAGGTTGGAAACGGCATCCTCCGCTGGCTGTAGTTCCTCAGAGAGAGAAAGAGAACCGTTTTGGGGTTCCTTTGCTTCTCTTCCTCTCTCTGGAGAGCTGCAGCAGGGGCAGGAGGCAGTCCCTTGTCCTTGCTCTTCTTCCTTCTTTGCCCATGAGCATGGCATCTATGGAGGGTTGGAGGGGGCATGGAACTGTGTGCATAGTGCACTATTCTCCAAGGGTCCAATCATCACCATTTGTTCTGAGAAAACCATGTCGGCTCCTTTAATCACAGTGTCCTTTTCTAAATGCTCACCAAATAACTGCCCAATTAGCTCATATTTTAGAAGCATTCCAGATAAGAATTCCAAGCTGTGGCCCATTTCTTGAAGGCGAGGAGATTGTTTGTTCACCCTCAGTTTCTGACCCTTCTCCAGGAATGCTCAAAAACAATAGAAAGGACCTCAGGATCCTGGGAAACCCAAATTCACTCCTGACCCATCAGTTGCATCCAAGATGCCTCTTTGCCCAACTTGGGTTACCATCTCTGACGGGATGGCCATGGGCCAGAGTCGACCCAATGGCCCACAAGAACAACATCTCTTAGCTATAGGAATTACTCTGGGATAGGGAGATGGCAAGAGCAAAAGCTCAGGAAGCCCACCCACCCCTCGCACACACATGCGCGTACATGCACGCACCACCCGCACCCCACGGCAGGGTGCTTTCTCTGCTGACAAGGGCACGACTGGGGCCCCCACCTCAAAAGACCCCCCAATCCCATGCACTTTTCTTCATGTTTATTTGTCTGTGTGTACATGCCTTTGAGTCACCTGTGCACTTATGGCAACCCCATAAATGCCACAGGGTTTTCTTAATCAAGAAATGCTCAGAGGTGGTTTGCCAGTTCCTTCCTCAGAAACAGAGCCTCCAGCCCCTGGCATTCCCAGGCCGGCTCCCACCTCACCAAGGCTGCCCTGCTTAGCTCCAAAGGTTTGGAGGCCTTCCTGCACCAGGTTCCAGGATGACACTTCCTGAGTCCCTCCTCTGCTCATGGAAGCCACCCAACTTGCCCCTACACCCCTTTGACCACTTTTAAAACATGGTTTTGCAGTTTGTAACTTAGCCTCCATTTATGTTTTCAGAAAAAAAAAGAAGCAAGGGACACATAGACATATGCAAGCTTTTTAAAAAATGATGACTGGAACCAAGGCTTGATGCATCCAGGAACAAGACCCTCCCCCCCCGCCTTCACCCCCTGCCAGAGAGGAGAAGTGAGGTTGCTGGCTGCCATGACATCTTCCCTGCCCTCCAAGACAATCCCCTCAACGCATTTGCTGCTTCAAATGAGGGGAGGGAAGAGAAGGGGGATGAAAGGAAGGGCAGACCAACCAGGGCCTTCCTAGCCCCAAGCCGAGTGGGGCAGCAGGGGCCAGGGAGGAAGGGCCACAGGCGCTGCCTCAGATGGGGGTATCCTTGGGGGGAAGCGCCCTCAGATGAGTTCCTCCTCAGGCACTCAGCTCAACTCAGGAAACATCTCAAGATCTCAGAAAGGGAGCTGCAATCCCCAAAGGCCTGACCTCCTTTTGGAAACACTTGGCGCTCTCCCCACCCTCCCTGGAGCAACGCAGGCTTTTATAGGGAGGCTGAAACTTCAGGCAAGACTGTGTGGGGACAGGGGCAATGGGGCCAATGGGGTGGGGGTGAGGACCCTGGGCCAAAGGGGCCACATTCTGGGGCCAAGGGGTGCCCTGGGAAAGGGATTGCTCTGTGGAGGCCTCAGGCGGTTTGCCTGGAGGGCTGGACTCCTCCTTTGGGAAGAGGCTCCCGGTTTCTTTTTCTCTCCCTGTCCAGCTCCTTCCTCAGCCCATCAAGAACCACTTGGGGCTGCCCTCTCCTGAGCCCCCCAAAAGCTTCCCAGAGGCTCACGTGGCCCATCTGTCTGTCCATCCATTCACCTGCATGGTCTCATTGGCTCTGAAGAGTCCCTCTGCAGAAAGCCTCCTGGCCTCCCCATGGATGTGGGTCGGACCCCCTCTCCTGGACGTTATTGCTGGAGACAAAATTGCCCAGCCTGCCAGGCAGAAGGGTCAGGGCATTTGGGCGGGGGCGTTTTTTATGGGGGGGGGGCATTACATTATCCCTCTCTCAACTTCTGACTTGTCTTCTGGACTTTTGCTATGCATGACTGGTTCATGCTGGTCAGTTAACCAAAAATGACATGGCGGGCATAGAGTTGCACCTGAGCACACAATGGTGCACACACACACAGTTCCATGTGCTGCTGCAGCATTATGGGATCCCTCCTGCCCACCTTCCCTGCCACAGGGGCGGCTCTGGTGTCTTTAGCGAAGAGACCCCCTCCTGGGGACCCGCGCCTCCTGTGGTTCAGGCTTCCCCCAGAATACCCCTCCTTCTCCAGCCACCAAGTCTGAAGGCCTGTCTTGGCCTAAGGGCCCTCCCCCCTTGCGGAGGAGGGTTGGGGCATGGGAGGGGGCTGCAACTGGGGTCTGGCTCCAGAAAGGCCTGCTGATTAACCCTTGAAATCCTGAGCTGCCCTGGGCAGACCTAGGGCCCGCTGCAGACAAGCAACAACACACATGGAAGTGGGGCCAGGGGTGCTGCGACCCCCCCACTGCGACCCCCCGTACTGAGCACTGAAACGGCCGAAACATCCCTTTTGGACCCAAGTGGAGTGGAAGCAGAGGGAAGCCGGGGGAGAGGGGCTGGGATTGGGGATTGGGGAGAAGGAAGGAGGGCAGGGGAAAGCAAAGGGGGCAGAGCAGAAGCACCTGCAGAATAGCCATCCAGGCAAATGGAATCAGGTGCCCGAAACACACACACACGCCCCACTGGCGATGCTTCTCTGCCCCCTTGGACTGAGGTCCCCAGACAAAGCGCAAGTTGGGAGCAGGAAAGTGGGGCTCCTACGTACCTCCAAAGTCAGGGCGGAGGCGGACATCGTAGCCTTTCAGCAGCTTGTCCACAATTTCTTTCACCACCGAAATATTCCCAGTGGAGGGGCTGGAAGGAGAGAGGGGAGAGGCTCAGTTGGGCCATTGGGTCTCTTTCCCACGGACAGAGAGACCCCTGGCACTGTGCCCCCAGCCCTTGGCAGATGCCCACCCGGCCCTGACCAGTCGCTAGAAAGAGGCCCCGCGGAGTAGAGCAACCGAAAGGCAGGGCAGCGCCCCCTCCCTCTCCCAAGCCCTCCCCCACCCGCTCCGGTGCCCTGAGTGCAAGAGATGGGCGCCTGGGCTGCTCTCTGGTCCATGGGGCAGGAGCCAGTTCAGGGGGGCTCCCTGTAGCCAGCAGCCACGAAGAGGGGCTGAGGGACGGGGGAGAGGAGGGGATAGAGGGAGGGAGGGAGGGAGGGAGGGGGAGACAGCCCCTTCGCCCCCTGCTCCCCTCGGCCGGCCGGCCTCCACAGCCTCCACCGTCTTCTGCAGCTTCTGATTTGCCTCGCTGGCGCCGGTTGTTGTCACCAGACCATGTTCACACACTCAGCAGACACACAACGAGGTTCTGCCTGCCTGCTTAGATTCCCTCCGCTCTCCTGGGCACACACACATAGAAATGGGCAGCACCCACTGGCACCCTTGTCTGGCATTCCCAAGCCTAGTGCCTGCCTTCAGTCGCAAGGTTGTCCCTTCAGGGCCCAGTTTCCCTCCTCGAAGCCCTCTCCAGGCTCTTCCCCCCCCTACACACACACACACACACACACACACACACGCACAGACAGGCGGGGGGGCCGAGGAGAAGCCAGGCTCCTCAGCTCCGCCATCCTTTTCCGCCTAGCGGCCAAAGCGGCCACTGCCATGGTCCACCCCAAGTGTGTGTGTGTGTGTGTTTGTGTGTGTGAACCCTTAGAAACAAAGCACCCTCCGCCGCCCCTCGGCCTGCAGCCTTTTGATGCCTTTCCGTGACCCAGAGGGTGGGGGGGTCCAGTGGGGGGCTGCCACGACCCCGGAGGGTCACGTGGGAGAGTGCGATGCCAGGAAGGGGGTGCCCCCCGTGGCCAGCCTGGCACCGAGACCCCTGACAGCCGAGGCACTGGCCCCCTTTGAGCCCAGGGTCCCCTCCCCTCATTTCCCTTCCAAGCTGGCGCTGCAACGGTGGCGGAGGGAGGCAGGGAGGGCCAGCCTGGGCGCCGTGCAGCTCCTCCGGGAAGAAAGGGCGGCGGGGACTTCTCCCCGGCCCTCCCCAGGGCCAACCTGCAGGTCCCTCGGCCGGGCAAGGGGGTCCTGTCGGTGGGGCGCGTGGACCCGGGCCTCGCAAGGCTTCGCAACAGGCGGGGGACGGAGGGGGGCGCTTCCCCGGGAGACCCCAACCCCCAAAGGGACGGTTCTGGGGGGGGGGGGGGGGGTTCCGGTGGCTAATCCTGGGACAGCCGCGTTTGGATCGACGAACCGGAGCTTGTCTTCAGCTGGGGAGGTTCGCTTGCAAGCCCCCGCCACCCCCGCCCCACTTTGCAAAACGGCTGCTGTCCGTCAGTGCCCAACTGGATTGGGGCTAGAGAGGGTCCAAAGGTGCTGTCGGGGTCGGGGATCCCGATTCAGGTCCCTTTGGATTCAGAGCCGACTCTGGGGAGCCTGTAGCTGTCTCTGGGAGGCCCGGAGCGGGAGGGGAGGGGGCGAGGGGGCTCCCCTTCCGGGGCTCCTGGTCCCTTCGCCGGCAGGAGGGAGGGGCACCTGCGTGGAGGCTTCCCCCTCCCCTCTCCTCCCCTTCGGCTGGCAAACCAGTCCCTTCCTCCGCTCCCGTGGCTGGCCCCACAGTTGCTGCCCTGTCCTTGCCTCTTGGAGGGGGCGGAGGGCTGGTCTGCCTGGGGTTTTGGGGATCTCGAGGCCCCTTCGCCTGGGCCCACGACAAGGGGGCACTTCCAGGGGGGCGGAAGAGGTGCGCGACTGGCTCCGACCAGACTCCCGGGACTCCACTCCCTCCCTCCTGCCTTTGGGGGGGGGTGACTCGCCGGGGGGCGAAGGAGAGTGCAGCAGCCTTCCTCGAGGCTGGTGGGCGGCCCCCTCCCTCCCTCCCTTGCGCCCCTCCCGAAGCAATTCCGCCGTCCCTCTCTTCCTTCCCGCAACGCGGCTGACTGATGGCCGCCCCGCGCCGCCGGAGAAGCAATGCGGGAGAAGGAGGGGGAGGGCAGGGAGGGGAGGGGAGGGGAGAGGAGAGGGGGGCGGCAGCATCCCCCCCCGCTTACCTTTGGGCGCCGCAAGCGAGACAAAGAGCCGCTAAAGCCGAGACGAGTCCACTCAGCCTCTCTGCCTGGAGTCTCCACATTTCCACCACCAGCATCGAGGGGAGGGGAGGGGAGGGGGAGGGGAGGGGTCAGTCGCCCCCCGGGGGGACCAGGAGCCCTCGGATTCCCAGGAACCGCTCCGGGATTGCGGGGGGGGCGGGTGTCCTTTTTAAAAGCAAGCCCAAAGATGGATGGCGTAAAGGTGGCTCTTCTCTCCGATCTTTCGAGGACGGAGGGCGGTGTGCGGTGCGGGTACAAGCGCTGGGGGGAGGCGGCGGTGAAGAGCCCCCCAAGAGCAGTCAGGGCCGGATCACGGCCCCCCCCCCTCCGCCACCGCCGCCGCCGGATCTGTTCCGATGCCCCCTCCTCCTCCTCCTCCTCCTCCGAGCATCCAGCATCCTCCTCCTCCTCCTCTTCCTCCTCCTCCTGCTCTCAGCGCGGCGGCATCCTCCCGCTCCTCCCCCAGCGACGGAGAAGAAAAAAGAGAAGGACCCCCGCGACCCCCGCCGGGAGCCCAGCAGAGCGATGCCCGCCGCCGCGACCGGGCTCTGCGCAAGGACCGGGGCCGCGCGATGGAGGGAGGTAGGGAGGGAAGGATGGAGAGGGGATGGAGGTAGGGATTGCTGCGTTGGCGGCGGGGGGCGGCGAGGGGCGGCCAGGCAAAGGCCCCGATCCGCGGCTGCGCTCGCCGGTCCCTCCCGCCGCTACGTCGCCATCCGGCGCAGCCCTGCAGCTGAGAGAGAGAGAGCGCCTCCCCCGCCGCCGCCGCCGCTCCGACGACCCTCCTCCGCGGGAGGAGGAGGAGGAGGAGGGGAATGAGGGAGGGGAGCCCGGGCGCCCGTTCTCTCTCTCACCGCCTCGCGGCGCTCGCCGCCCCCTCCCCTCGCCATCTATTTTTAGAACAGCCTCGCAAGGGGACCCTCTGCGGCCGCCCTCGGCTTCGGGGGGCCACAGGATCGGGGCCGCGCCTTCCCGCTGGTTGGGGGAAGCTGCCAGGGCTCTGGGGCCCGTGGGGGGAGGCTGGGTGGGTGAGGGGCTCGGGCGGCTGGAGCGGGGAGGCGGCCGGGGAAAAGGGAGGTTGCCCACCAACCGTCCGCTGCCCCCGGCCCTTCTCAGCACTCCCTTGCCCAAAAGCAGACCCCCGGGGCCCAGGCACGGACTGGGAGGGGGATCCGAGTCTCACGGGCCGAAGCTCAGGCGAGGATGAAGTGGGCCTTGGTAGTGTGGGGCAGGGGTTGGGGAAGACCAGGAGCACCAGGTCCGCTAAGCCGGACCCAGACTGGCAGCCCTGAAGTGGGCCGGGGCGCTGTGGCCCTCACCTGCCCGGTGGGGCGTGAGGGGCACCTGGCCCTTGGCCTCAGGTGGCAGAAGAGGTGGGTCAGCTTGAAGGCGGCAGTCGCCCCCTCCACAACCACACCCTCCTGCTGTTGTCTTGCCCTGCCAGGAAGTGACGTCTGCAGCTGGGTATCTGGGGCCCACATTTCTGGACTGGGAGCCTGGGTGGAGGGTCTTCATGGGCCACCGAAATATGACAACCCCAAAGTGACTGGAAGACCCCTCCTGTTCCTCCCAAGTGTGTATATTTTTCGTGGGAACTGGCACAGCATAGCGGTTTAAGTGTTGGATTAGGACTCTGGAGATCAGAGTATGAATCCTGCTGCTGGGCCAAGGAAAGCTCCTGAGTGAACCTGGGCAAGTCACTCTCTCTCAGCCTCAGAGTGGTGGCAACACCATAAGTTGGAAGGAACTTGAAGGAGCACCACAAAAACCTGGAGCAGCCCTGCAACAGATTTGATGGCAGTGGCATCACTGGAGTTGGGGCCACCTCTGTGCAGTAGCTCATGCTGTCGCCATAGGCTCACTGCTGGCAATCCAGTGGTTCCTCAGGAGTAGATTGAGCCACTGTGGAAGAAGAAGGCTCAGGTCCATTGCCACTGGTGCCTGGTGGACTGGGACATGTGAAGGGCCTGTCCGTGTCTGGGTTGCTCCAATCTCCCCACCTTGTTCGCAAGACCTGAAGGGGTCCAGGTGACGTTTGGTTATGGGAGAGGCCTCCAGGGGTTTGCTGTGGCATGCCAACAAGATCCTGGCGGCCTCCTTGCTGGCTCTGGGCAGGTGGACGGGTCCTTCCCAGGACCTTCAGAACCGCAGTGATAGACTTCACTTCGGAAAGCAGACACCCCTTTCTTCCGAGAGGCGCTGTGCCAGCCCCTTGGCCATTGCGGTTGCCTCCACCTGCACCTACTGTAGCCACAACATTGTGCACTCTGCTCTTTCTGGCCCACATTCATGGCCACTGGGCTCTGCAAACGCCAGCACTGAGGAAACTGGTAGAGGAGCCATGTGGGGCTGGAAGAGGAGGCTCTGCTCCAAACTGGTGGGACAACAGCAGCCCACAGACAGACAGATGCACACCTGCCCCTGGTTCCCCCTAAGCTTCAGCCCTTCTGCCTTTTGCTTCCTTCGTCTGCTCTGCTTGGATGCTGCATTTGAGGATGTAGCTTTAATTCTTTCCAGGAACTGGATTTTGGTTATTCTTACTATATGCGATTACAGGGAGTTCAGAGGAAAGTTGTCCCTAGCATGCATGCCACCTTGAGCACTTTTCTGTAGGAGGGTATGGGTAAGTTTAACAACAGTTATCTGTACCTGTCTCTCACATATCTCCAAGACCTTGGGACTAGACATCTGAGACTTGGCATACACACCAAGGGGACCTGAGGGCTGTGGATCTCGAGAGTTATCTTCTTTTTAAAAAATGCATTAATCCATTTAAATCCATTTAAATCTATCTGTAGTTTGTACTATCACCTTCAGTCACTGTGGGGCAGACTCTCTAACTACTATTGGCCACAACAAGTGCTCCAGTTAAGGGAAGGCATTTTATTCTAGGAGAGGCCACTTGGCCAAAGGGCAGCCAGCAAAAGCAGCAGGAAGAGCAACTGAGATGGCAGAACCACAAGAGACAAGACCAGGGCCGTGTGGCTGAGGACGGTTGCGTCTGAGAGTAGCCGAAGTCCAGGAGCCACAGCAGCAGGGTGGCTAAAGCTGGGTGTCCCTCTGGAAGGAAGGGAAAACCTCTTAGGCTGGACAGTGGCTCTCATCCGCTGGTCACTCTGGTCCATAGCCATGCAGTCAATCAGAACCTCCACAGATGTGCTGCAGTATATCCCAGTGATTTCCCCCTGCTTGTGGGGCAGAATACACAGAGGAGAAGACTAAATGAGAGCCAAAATGGGGGAAGAGGAAGGCCTGTAGGGAGTGGGAGTGGAGCAGGATAGAGAAAGCAAAGGGAAGAAGGGTCACCTGGATGGGAGGCAGAGGGGGGGGCATGAGAGGGGTGAGGGGAGGGAGGGGCTGTAATGGAAGGAAGAGGAAGGGGCTGTGGGATTTGGGAGGGACAGGGAGGTGGCAAAGGGCTCTCCCAGGCTCTACCCAGCCAAGTCCTTCTGCCCATTAAATATAAATGTAACATTTAAAATTCAGCTGGTTCCAAGTGAAATGGAACTGAATCGTTTTGCCGTGGTTTTGTTGTTGGCAACTGCCCTCAAGCTGGCTATGATTCATGGTGACCCTGTGGATGAGGCCTCTCCAAGACCCCTTGTCCTCCAATGCTCCACTTAGGTCCTGCAAATTCAGGGCCATGACCCCTCTGACTGAGTCCATCCATCTAGCATGTGGCCTTCTGCTCTTTCTACTACTCTCTACCTTTCCTAGCATTGATGTTTTTTCCAATGAGTTTCCTTCTCATGACGTAACCAAAGTACAACAACCTGGAAGTCATCTTGGCTTCCAGAGAGACTTCAGGCCATTGTATCCTCAGCACTGTTCTCCAGCGCCACATTTGAATACATTTACTGTATTTTCTTTCTATCCACTTGCTTCACCATCCAGCTCTCACATCTGTACATGGGGATGGGGAATGCCATGACTTGAATGATCTTGACTGTAGTGGTCAGTTGTGTATCTTTACACTTTAGGATCTTGTCTAGTTCTCTAATGGCTGCCCTTCCCATTCTTAGTCTTCTTAGTTCTTGACTGCAATCTCTGTCCTTGTCAATATTTGATCCAAGCTATGGAGACCAATCTATCTGGCAGGAGAACTCTAGGGCAGCAAAACTGACCAAAGGGGAGGCATCTCTGCTTGTGATGGCAAGCCTGCAACCACCACTTACCTTTGGCTGTTGTGGAACCGGTCAGCCTGACTGGCTGCACTCCTTGGGAAGAGTCACTGGGACATTCCCTGAAACAGGGTGACAGCAAGGAAATCTGTGTGTTTGTGTGTATATCTGTGTGTGTGCGTGTGTATTTGTGTGAGTGAGAGAGAGAGTCTGGGCAGGAAAGGATCCTGGTGGAGCCTCCTGCAGGCTCACAACACGGGAATTGTGTCTAAAGAGCTCAGTTAAACCCCCTGCCCTCAGCCCACTCCCCGAATGGGAAGGAAAGATTTCCCCAGACTTCCAGGGTCCCTTCCTTTTAGAGACTTGTTTGGCAACAGGACTTTCAGCACAAGTAACCTAGAGTCTGGGTTTTTTTCTGTAGAAAAACTGAAATATTACCCATCTAAGGAGGAATCTGGCTCACAGGGAAAAAAGAGACGATGCTGCAATCTTCTTAGCAGATTTTGGGATCTGATCTGACTGAGCCACCTTCTCCAGCAGATCAGCCTGGCAGGTCATTGTAGGCAGGAAGAAATGTGGGCCTGTGGCTCCTGAACTGTGGCAGAGAAAAATAGTGGGTTTGTGGTGGATTTGGACTCTGTGGAAGTGCTGGTCCAGGAAGGAGCTGCTGTGAAAAGGAAGAAACGGAAGAAGAAAAACAAATAAATGGGAAAGACAGGTGGTTGTGGTGGCTGGGAAGTCACCAGAGGCTGCCTGCCACTCCTGGGCAGGCAAGTCGGATGTGCCCTTGCCCTTCTGCCCTGCCTGTGGGCTTCTACTGGAGGGCAGAGGTGGCTGTGATGCTGATGGGGAGGTCTGGTTGGCCATGATGGGAAGAAGGGTGCAGGGATATGCAGGCAGGCCCCCCTGCCTGGTCTGGCCCAGCTTTGGGGTGCTTCCAAGCCCCACACATTGGTAGCGATGAGGGTGAGCCAAGCAGTGCTTCTGAGGTGAAGAGTTGGGGCTTCTCTGTTGCTGCCGATCTCTGCCCTGGCAGAACTCATTGCAAGCACTGAGCCTTCATGCATAATTGAGAGCCTCCTGAGTAAGGCACTGAGGCCAAAACAAGAGAGGTAATTAAGAGCGAAAGGCAGCAAACAGCTCCACTGGGAGCCTGGATGCAGAGAACCAGGAGGGTGGTGGTGGATGGGGGAGACAATGGAAGAGATGGGGGAGCGGGGTGTGTGATGCCTGGGTGAGTGAGGGGTCCTGACCCACTTGTCTCAGAAAACTCCCAGAGGCTGGTGCTGGAGTTTTGCCTCTGCACCATGGGCAGAAAGAGGTTAATTGAGATGAGACCAGATGTTGCTCCTTGCCATGGTGACACATGCTTTGACCACATCCTCTTTGGACTACTGCAATACACTCCATTCTCCTTACATTTCAGGAGGTCCAAAATGCTGCAGCCAGGCTTCTGACCAGTGCTGGTTACAGCAATCTTACTAACTGACAACTTCCTTGGTGGAACAGCTCCACTGGTTGCCGGTCTATTTCTGGGCACAGTGCAAAATGCTGATGATGACTGAAAAAGTTTGGGTCCATGCCATATGAAGGCCTCAATTTCCCCATGTGAACCTGCCCAAATTTTAAAGTCCTTGGGGAGGGCTTTCTCTTGGCCCCACCCCTTCACAGGTCTTTCTGGAAAGGCCACAGGAGCGGGAGGGACAGGGCCTTCCTGGTGGCTGCTCCCACCTGCGGCCCTCTCTTCCACGGGGGGGGGGGGCTTGGCTGGCCCTTCCTTGCTCTCTTACACTGGAGACGAAGGCCTTTTTGTTATTTAAGCAGCCAGTTTGGTGACCAGTCTGGTTGTGCAGAGGGGCCTTCCCATGACATTCTGTGCAGATGTGTGCATGCATCATTTTCATTCTTATTGTTACATGTTAAAGTTTTTAAATACTTAAAATAAGCAGCATTTTGATACAATTTCTCATTAAATGTGCTTTGCTAATATTTTTAATCATCAGGTTTGGGCTTATCCCTTGTTTTAACCTTGTTTTAATGTTGGGTCCATGCTGGAAGAAAAGCAGAATATTAAGAAAAGAAAGAGAAAGGGAAAAAGGAAAAAAGAAAAAAGGAGAAGGCAAGAAAGCCAAGGACACATGCCCACAACATGCACCAGGAATGACCATATAACACTGGTCTTGAAGTTCCTGCACTGGCTGCCTATTAGTTTCCAGGCAAAGTACAAGGTGTTGGTGATTACCTTTAAAGCCCTACATGGCTTGGGCCCAGAGTACTTGAGGGAACGCCTTCTTCCCTATTGTCCGCCCCGCACACTAAGGTCCTCTGGAAGAAATCTACTACAGCCAAAAAAAATCTAGGCCAACATCAGTTTCCCAGAGGGCCTTTTCTACTACTGCTCCTAAACTATGGAGCGACCGGCCGGAGGAGATCAGTCACATTTCCATTCTGGCAGCTTTTAAGAAAGCATTCAAGACGGATCTCTTCCGGCAGGCCTTCCCAACTTAGTTACCCTCCCCAGATATAGAGATATTTGTCCCCTCATCTGTCTATACTTCTCAGCCTATGTTTCTGCCTTTTACAAAAATGTTTTTAATTTTTTTTTTCTATTTTTTTTACTTTTGCTTTTTAATTCTTTTTTAGTACTGGGAATGGGGGGGGGGGGGTAGGTCTAGGGTTTGATTTTTATTTTTAACTCCATTGTAATGTGATGTATTTTATTGTTGTAACCCACCTGGATTTTTCGTGATTGGACGGGCTAGAAATAAATCTTTATTATTATTATTCATTCATTCATTCATTCATTCCATCTATTACGGCAAATAGCCAGCATAGGACCAGAGCAAGCTGAGGCAAGGCTAGCTAGAGGCCTGAGGGCACCATGGCAGGGCTGACCCATTGGTCCCCTCTAGCGCTGGTCTCGGTCTCTGCCCCCCATGTGCAGAAATATCACAATCCTGGGGGCAAAAGAAAGCAACAGAAATAGCCCTGAGGAGAGGGCCCTTTTCCGGCCCCTTAATGCCAGACGCACCAAATGAAGCCCTTCCTCCCCGTCCCTTTCTGGCTTTCCTTTTTCTCCCCCTCCATATTCCACCTATGGTGAACTTTGGTTGTGTCATGGGGGGGGGGGCTTCTCCCCATAGGTAACACTGGAAACCAACTGTGTAACTGTTCTGCAGGGGCTGCATGGAAAGAGACTGGTTTCTTTCTTCTGAAGGGGGTCCCTCATTTCCCGCTAGGCCCCAGCCCCACATAACAGTTCTTGAAATTTGGCCCCTCCGACTTTATGGTGGTTCCTCTGACCTGTCGGCCAAGAGGCTGACCCCAAACTGTGGGAGGGTCAGCGGGGCTTCCCTGACACCCAAATTACACCCCCTCCACCATTTCCCATCCCAACTGAACTGCTGGCATGAAGTAGGTCTGGTAGGGACAGGCTAGGAGTTCCCTTTAGTCCTGACACTCAAATCAGTTCTGCTCCTGGATTGGCCTTCAGGAAAAGGCAGCCAGACACAACCTACTTGGATTTTCCTCCACTGGGGAAGAGTGGGGCACTGCGTGCCTCAGAGTTGTACTAACGTGGTCAAGAGACCACAGACCTACAGGTACTAGTCTGCCAGCCTCTTATTGCTCTGTGGCTGGCACCTTAGCCAGGCTGCTCTTCTTCCATGTCTCGCTGCCAGTCCCCTGGGAGACCTGGTCTCAGAGCCCCCTGCACAACTGGGCCCCACAGATTTTGTGGGTCCTAGCTTCCAAGCAAAAGGAGAGTCCGCTCCCCTCTCAAGTGCCAAGCGCAGTTTCCAGCATGAGGCCCACCAGGCTCCACCTTTTCATTAACACAGCCGCCCCCTTTGCTGGAGGCCTGGGGGGCTTCAGTGGGGGGCACAAGGCTGCCCTTCTAGGATTGTTCTGGCTCAGAGGCGGGGGGGGATCCTGGAAGGGCCCTGTCCTCCTTTGCCCTTTGGAGCGAGGGGCCCCAGCCGGAACCTACCCGGGATGGAAGGATGGGGGGGGGCTGGGGAGCAACCGACAAGGAGGAGACACTGCCCCCGCCGCCCCCCGCTCTTCCTCTTCCTCCTCAGTCGTCCATTTGAGGGAGCCCCATTTGATGCTGCGTTGCTTAGCAACTGCCTGGCTGCTGATGGTGCTGATGCTGCAGCGCAGGGCGGCTCTTCTCCGAGGAAGGAGAGAATAAGGCCGGCTGCAGCGCCGCCCCTCCGGCTCTTGGGGGGGGCAGTCCAGGGGAGGGGAGGGGGCCCAGCGCCCCTTCATCCCCTCATGGTTCCGAACCCCTATCTCACCTCCCCACTCCTCAACCCTGTTGGAGCACTGCCCCACAGAGGCCCTATAGATCTTCTGGTGCAGCCCAACAACATCCGGTCAGAGAGACTCCATTTCTGCCTCCCAAGGCCACATGTGATGAGGGGTGAAGGGGGCACTCCTGGTAGTATGACCAGAGGATTTGGGGGGCAGAGGTCCCTGCAGTGTCACTTGTGCCCAAGGCACCTGGGGACTGGGCCCCTTCGGCCCCCTCCCCATACCTCAGAGGCCCAGAGCCAGGAAGGGGGAAGGCGGAATGCGAGGCGGCCTTCAGGGCGGCTGGTGGGGGAGGTGGAGGGCCTGCTCCCTCCCTCGGGGCTACGGCTGAGTCCCACTCCTCCTGCAGACCAAACTGAGGGGCTTCTCCTCCCTGCAAAGCCTTCTGCACTTGCCCCCCCCCCCCGCTTCTCCCACCCTCTGAGAAATGACAACGAGATTTCCCTCTCCAGCGTCTCACAAGGGCCGGCTTGAAGACTGGGCCTGGTTTCCTCCTCGCTGGAGCCATGGGGCCTGCGTGGCCAGGAGCGAGAGGGCCCCCCTTTGCCCTGCCTTGCCTTTGCTCCGACCACCAGGAGGGACCCCAGCATGTGGACCAGGAGACCCTGCCCTCGTGTGAGGCCTCTGGGCATCCCGGATCAATCAGGAGGACATTGTCCCTCCTTCCAGAAGATGTACAAAAGAGAGCAGCCAAAGCAGGAGGTCCAGGGACCCATTCCCCCCCCCAAAAAAAAATACCATGGGAGGTGGCTGGAACACTCCAAGAACAGAACAGGTCACAGACCACTCAGATTTGACTGGCCACTTTGTTGGCTTTTGAGCCTTCCTTGCATTAGTTTTGTGATGCTCCTGCTTTCATAGTTTTTTGTGGGTTTTTTTGGGGGGGCTCTGTGGCCATGTTCTAGAAGAGTTTCTTCCTGACATTTTGCCAGCATCTGTGGCTGGCATCTTCAGAGAATGCTTGCCTGGAAAAAACGGTTATATACACACACACACACACACACACACAAACACAAACTGTGTGAGCCTGGGAATGAGTCAGGGGCTTTCCCAGAAGATGATGACCACCAATTTGCAGACATTAATCCTCTTTTTCATTAGCCTCCCAGCCTGAGGCCTGCCATCAGCACAGAACAATACACATGCAAATCACTCCTGCATTCCCAGGCTCACACAGTATATATAGACCCACTTTTTCCAGGCAAGCATTCTCTGAAGATGACAGCCACAGATGCTGCTTGCGAAACGTCAGGAAGAAACTCTTCTAGAACATGGCCACAGAGCCCCCCG
>NC_056528.1:30095850-30113429 GCF_019175285.1 Sceloporus undulatus
AGTGGCACCAAACCCCGGGTTACAAGTTCAGTTAACAACGTGGGAGGTGGGGGGGCATACTACCAAAGAGAAGTCCCTGCACCATCTTCTGAATGGTTCTTCTGGGGAGTCCAGCATGCCAGAATCTCTCTCCAGCCAGGCAGTCTTACTGGGTGGGCGGCAGGTTAGCTCCTCCTCTCCATGGGATCCTTGATGCCAGCAGCCATCTTGTCAGGCATTCTCTCTGGCCTTGCCCGCTCAGGAGAAGGGCAGCCAGGAGACCTTGTGAGCTGCCCTGGGCAGCCTTCCAGTCCCTGGACCCTGGGAAACCAACCAGGCCAGGCTAGGAAGCCCCTCGTTGGTGGTATCCTGGCTAGTGTACCAGCCAGGTCTGGCCCACAGAAGCAGCTGCAGGAGCACCAAGGCCTCAACTGTTGCTAAGGACACTCCAAATGCTACCCCATTGCCCAGCCGGATTGCCCAAAGAGGGGAAGGGCTCCCTTCCCCTGGCTCCCAGCTAGAGTGAGTGTGGGGGTGGGCAGGAGGAATGGCTGGCATGTGTGCCCAGGCCCAGCCAGGCCCTTTGGTAGTGTACAGGTGAGGCTCTTTCTCCAAGGCGCCCCTGGCCCCTGTGCCCCAGCCTGGGTGGGATGCCTGGGATGTATGTGTGTCTAGGGACCCAGACCACCAAGACCCCCCTCCCTCCCTCCTCCCCCCTCTCTTTGTGTTGGTGGCTGTCTGTCTGGCTGCTGGGGGAAGGGAGGGGAGGCTCCCTCCCGCATTGCTCTCTCTCCTCTCAGGCACTGCGGTAGTAAAAGACAATAGGCAGGTAACCGCTTGCCTACAAGTGTTCCAAATCCTACCCTAGCTGAGGTGAGAGTCCGGACTGTACCAGGAGGAGTCCTCGCCCGCGCAGGGGCACAGGCCATTGGGTGGTGGCTGCCCTTAGCAACGATCTCTCTGCCCAGATGGGCTCCCCTGGCCCTCTCCCCCGGCCCCTTTAGCCCCCAGGTCACCGGGCAGCCAGCTCAGCCCCTCTCGCTCCCTCCCTCTGCCTCCCTGGGCCAAAATCCCATTTCGTGTCAGGGCTCTGCTTCCTCCTGGTGGACAGAGTGGTCCTGCAAGACTGCAGGCGAAACGGCACTTCAAGGGGAAAGCGCAGATGCCGTCTGGAGACAGTAAATACCCACTCTCCACTCCCGGAGAAAGGAGAAAGGGAAAAGAGGCCGCCGTTCCTGGGCACTGCATGAAATGAGAGGCAAATGAATGGTTGGGTGGGCGAGCCATCATGTGCTGAGCCAGGGATGCCAATCTGCCTGCCCAAAGAGCAACCCTCTGCGCTGTGGGTCTGAGGGCCAGAGAGCTGGCATGTCTACAGACTGAAAGCGGAGTGAAGTCGAAGGCTTTCATGGCCGGCATCCATAGTTTTTTGTTGGGTTTTTGGGGGGGTACTGAACTCCCCCCTCCCCGGGCCTTCGCGGCGCTTGCGGTTGTGTTGTTGTGTCTGCAGTCTTACGCTGAGTGGGGGGCGGTTGTGAGTCAGAGCAGTCTGGCTGCTGCAATGGCGGGGGTTGTGAGTCAGGCTGCCAGCAGTTGTGGTGCCAAAATGGAGTGTTTTGCCAGCAAGTGCCAAGGAAGCATCCTGGCAGCCGCCTCCGCAGCGCCGCCGGTTGTTCTTTTGGGGCTCCTGGGTCCCCGAAGTCGCCCTAGGAGGGAAGAGGGTCGGGGCCCAGGCCTCAACCCTCCCCTGTTCGTGGCCGAGGCCTCAGGGCTGGGGAACCGTCCTCTTGCTCTTGGCACAAACTGGCCTCGATCCTGGAGGGTGCTGCGTCAGCTGGGAGCGGGGCTGGGGCTTGCCTGTTTGCCAATACAGACAGGGAGCCAGTCTGGCCTGGCATGGATGGCGCCTTGGCAAGAAGAGGGCTTGGCCCATAGAAAGGGATGTTGCTCCGGAGCATTCTAGGGAGTTAGGAGGGGGATGGGGGTTGGGGTGGAGGGACCCTCCCCTTGGCAGGAGCCTGGCAAAGAAAGGGGCCTGGCTGACACTCTATGCCAGCCTGGGGGCTGCTGAGGCTGGTCCAGAGGAAGCCCCCCACCCCGGCAGGCAGCAGGTGTATGGGGTGGTGGGGTGCTTTGGGTCTGGCCTTTGCCAAAGCAAAACCAGGCTGCCCAGTTGAGGCCTGGCTGGCCCTTTCAGGAAGAGGGGGGGCCCAGAGGGGCTTCTGTCACCCCATAAGCAGAGGGATCCTAGGCTGAACCCCCTTAACCTATGGGAGGGGATGCCTCCTTTGGACCAGGAGCACATGCGCAGGCCTCATATTGTTGTTGTTAGCTGCCCTCGGGTGGACTTTGCCTGGCAATGCCACAAGTGAGACCTCTGAGAGCCCCCTTGTCTTCCCCTGCTCTGCTCAGGCTCTTAGCCTCCTTGACTGAATCTATTCATCTAACATTCCCTCCCCCCCAATATTGTCCCCCCCCAAGTGCCTTTTCTCTCCCCCCAGCAGGTGTGGATAATCTTCCTGGTCCCCCTCCTTCTGCTCCTGCTGCTGGCACTGCATCCTGGAGGGATGGCTCTGAGGAGAGGCCCAGCCACATTGCCCCCGGCCACTGCTAGCCCTGGGGTCCTGCTGCTGCTGCTGCTGCTACTACTCCTGGCTTATGCTGCTCTCCCTGCAGAGGGGTAAGATGGCCCCAGGCCCTGGGAAAGGGAGCATGTGGGGCTGGGGGGCAGAGGGGGCTCCAGTTCCCACCTCCTCCTCTGGGATGGGGGTGCTTCCATACGGAAGGCTCTAAGTGCCCCTGCCCCTTCTCCAACCGCATTGGGCCAGATGTGCCTCTGGAAAGACACAAGAGGGAAGAAGCCTTGGAAAAAACTCAGGGCATTCGCTGAGGAAGGTGCTGCTGTCTAACCGTGCCACAGGTGTGTGTGTGTGTGGGGGGGGGGCTGCCTTGTGAAGGTCTGCCTGCTGGGAACCCACCTGGGTGGCTCTGGCCCTCCTCCGCCTCCACTCTGAGAGGCCTCTGGCCAAGTCCAGTCCCTTAAAGGCTGCTGTTGATGGCGCTGGTGCTGGTCATGCATCCTGGCGTGTGTATAACTTGCCAGCAGACCCAGCCTTCCTGGGGCTTTTCTGGATTTTCTCAGATGCTGGCACCCATGACACCATTGTGTGGGGGGTGGGTGGGGTGGGGGGCAGGGTTTGGGTGGTTTTCCCTCCCCTGCTCACTGGGTGAAAGTGTGAAGCTTTCTGGCAGGAAGGGCTTTCAAAGGAAAAAATCTGCTGGTATTTTGGCCTTCCCCACTCATTACAGAAACATTTCCCCTGCTACCTTTGGAGGGAATTCCAGATGTTTTGGGGGTGGTCCCTGCTCGTCTGTGGCTGCATCCTGGGGTGGGCATCGGCTCTGCTGGACTTTGGTAGTGCACTCACTGTCAGCGACAGCGTGGGCAGCCATTTTTTACTTCACTAATACTTTCTGGCTGGCTAAGGCATGTGTGTTTGGAAGATGTCGCAAGCAAATTAAGCCTTTAGTCTAAAAGAGGTTCCTGCCCACTGCATGGCCTTGGAGGGCCCACCATCCTTGGGCACCCTCTCCCTGGCCCTCATGGCAGGCTTCTTGACCCCCAAGCCCCCCTGTTTCCTCTTGGAGTTTCTCCAGTGAGCCCTTTGGGGGAGTCATATGCCAGGGCTGGGCCGGGGGCCGGGGGGGGGGGATATCCAAAACAGCCTTGGCACAGCCTGACCTTAACTGCTCCTTCTTCCTCTCCTAACCTGGCAGCCTTGCCCAGAAGCATGGCCCAGACATCATCGATGATGACAGCAAGGACAACATCACCATCTTCACCCGCATCCTGGACCGCCTGCTGGACGGGTATGACAACCGGTTGCGGCCCGGCCTGGGAGGTCAGTCACTCTCTTGCGTAGGGTCCCATGAGTAGGGAAGGTTCAGCTGGGCTCCCAGGATGGCTCACGGCTTCCTTTCTCCTCTTCCCCTGGGTGTGTTTATCTGGGCACCTGTGCCTTCTCTTCCCAGCCTGCAGGACCACTAAAAGACCCCTGTGGGCCCTGACACACCACACTGCCAGAGCTCCAGTGGATGTTTGACTAGACAAGCCTTAAACAGTTTTGTGCTGAAATGGGAACTGGTGTGCACATAAATGTTGTACTGGGTTGGGAGTCCCTGTTGGGGCTCTTGCTGCTCCAGGAGGCCCTGGGCAGCTGGAAAGGGCAGCGGGAGGGATCTCTCCCAGGACAGGACCTGGAGTGTTCAGGGGCTACTGCCCTCCTGCTCCCCAGCCTTCTCCTTGGACCTGCCTGGGTTTGCCTCATGGCCTAGATGGAGAGGAGGTTGCTGTGACAACATAGCTGCTCACCAGAGAGAGGGAGAGGGAGAGACGCTGAGAGTCTGTGCCCCATCTTGCAGAATTGGAGGGGAAGTATTTTTGGTGGTGAGAGAGATTGGGCCAAACTTGCATTGAGCCCTTGACAGGGAAGGAGACGCATGAGCATGCAGACTTGCATTATTCTGCCTCTGCAGAAAAAAAAAAGGAAAGAGAAGGCACTGCTCCATCATCCTCTCCCCCCTCGCAGGGAAAGGGTGACCCTAAGGGTCTTCTGCAGGTACCAAGTCCCCACTCACACCCCCAAGCCTTCCTCTCCCTTGTGGGGCCTGCCCTCAACAGAAGGTTTGGCCTCTGCTTGCCTTGAGGAGGGCAGACAGCCCCTTCTTAGGCCAGAGGTGGAGAAGCAAGGGACTTGCAGTGGGAAGGCAGTGAGCAGAGCAGCGATAGGGCCACTGGGGCCAGTAGAGAACCTCCTGGGTTTGCAGCAATCACTTGAGTCCAGATTATCCACCAGGGGAACCACGTCAGCCAGTCCAAGACTGGGTTGGTCCAAGATTTTGTGAGGGATGTTTTGGGAGGAGGAGAGGCTGAGGAAGGCCCAGAAGAGTCACCTCTTAGCCCATTTCTTGGGGCCAGACTCACTGCCACCCAGAAACAGAGACTGATAATTCATGCACCTTGCCTTCCTGCCCCCACCAGACACACGGTGGCTGCTGGCCCCTTCTTCTTTGTGGGATTGGTGGAGGACATCCAGAGAGGCAGAAGGGGGGCTGTGGCCCTTTGGTTCTTTTGGGTGATGGCAGCAATGGGGGCAACCCACCAAAAGAGCATCCCTGAGAGGTAGCCGTGATGCAGACTGCTTAAGGAACTCCACTAGAAGCAAACATGGAGTGTGTCGGATGTGGCCCACTGTTCACAATGGGGCAGCTGGGTGTGGTGGCCGCTGGGAATTTGATCAGCACAAGAAGAAGCAGATTTTTGCTTTTGCTTCACTTTTGGATTGGATCTAAGCCAAGGAGAGGAGAGTGGGCACAGGCACGGGTGGGATGGGCTTCGGCCGAGGAAGAGGGGCAGGCCCCACCATGGAGACAGATGGATAGGTGACCAGTCAGGAAGCCTTCAGCTCAGAGTCACCTTGTGGGTGTGATTCATGACTGCAGGAAAAGAAATAAATCTCTCCCCCCCCCCCCATCAATGGCTTCTGCCAAGAGTTTCTGCCCTTGGGAAGGACGTTGGGAAGCCTCTTTCTCCAGCCTGGGAGGGAATTTTGGTGGCCAAAGCAGCAGGTTGGACTCTTGTCTTGGGCTGGGGCCCTCGCAGCAAGGAGGGTCTAGGGCTCGTGGGGCCCACTGTCACCCCCTCCTCATGCTGAGCACAGGGCCCAGTCCTGGCGGGGAGGAGAGGAGGGTAACTCATGCAAAGCACAAACAGGTCAAGGGAGCCAGTGGGACAAGAGGGCACAGCTGCTGGCACAGATTCCAAACTCTTCGGGAAGGACCGCTTGACCTCCAGGCACATGGCAGGCATCCAGGTTGAGGGCAGCTGGGTGGAGAGAGCCTGGGGGTGAATGGAGGAGCCCCCATGCCCCACCCCATGCCCTCTGCCCTTTGGGGGCTTAAGAAGGGGGCTCTTCTTTGGTGTGCATGCCTGAGAGCAGCATAACAACCCAGGGGGCAAACTCAAGTGCAAATCACCCATGGAAAACAAAGCCCCACCAACAGCCCCCTGTCCTCCTTTTTTGCAGATACAGTGACAGAGGTCAAGACAAACATTTATGTGACCAGTTTTGGACCTGTCTCAGACACCGACATGGTAGGCGCTGGTGCAGCTGCTGCCCTCAAGAGACCAGGGTGTGAGTGTATTTTTGTGTGTGTGTTTGTGTATGAGAGAGAGAGAGAAAGAGAGAGAGAGAGAGAGAGAGAGAAAGAGAGAAAACCAAGGCTTCCCGGGAGTGCTTAAATGCACTGATAAGCGGTATAGAAATGTACTTGCTATTACTATTGCTATTGCTGATCGGCAGCTCCCCCCCCCCTGGCAGAGACTTCTTCAGAAAACCCACCTATTTGTGGATGGAGGCGGATGGGCTTCTTTCCAGGGAGGAAAGGCAGCTGCCCCCAGAGTCTAACCCAGGGGCGGGGGGGGGAATCAGTACCAGCAGCCCCCTCACCCACTATAAAGAGAGCAGCTCCCCTCCTTCTCCCCATTTTCACATGGCAAGGAGGGTGCCACAGTGGCATTGGGGTCTCTGCCAGCACTCGCAGCCCACTCTCCTTGCATCCCATAAAACAGTGTGCACAAGGCCCTTGGGATGTTTTGGACATCAGTTCCCATACCCTGGGCTTGCAAGTGGGAGTGACGGGAGTGGTAGTCCAACACACCCAGAGAGCACTCACTTGGAAAAGACCCTGCCTCCTTCACTGACAGCAGAGGGGAGAAGGGGCTCAAATGTCCCTTGGAGAGAAGAATCTGGGAAGGGGGTGAAGGAGGAGCCAGAGGGCTTAATTGAGGCACAAGAGGTTTACTAATTAAAACAGCCCGGTGGAGCACAGTTAATTGGAAGAAGCAGCCACGTAAAGGGACTCACTTTCTGTTCCAAAGGACTAGGTTCCATAAAGCCCAGCAACCCAACCTCAATGTGCCCTCCATCCAGAAGCTGCAGCCAAAGGAATCCTATGGTTCCTCAGGAGAACCCTCCCCATGCCTCCAGGACCCTTCTCTGCTGAACAAGGGGTGTCCATGTGCGTCTCCTTTGTTGTCCTCAGTTTCCCCTGGGCCCCCACCCAGCAGCACTTCCCACAGTGCAAGCAGCCCCAGCCTCATCTCCGTGGCCTGTGTGTCCTCCCAGAGCCAAACCTGTGGACCTGGGGGTCCCTAGTTGTGCCACTGCAATTGACTGGCCTCCCAGACCACCAGTAGGGGAGGGGGGAAGATGCCAGCCTCTGATCACCCCCCATGCCAGGCAGGAATGGGGTGAATGGGCCCAGCAGGCTGAGGGCTGGTAAGGAATGTCCCCTGACATTCTGCCTTGGTGAGTTCCCAGTCGGTTGGCCCTTTCTGGCAGTGGGGTAGTGGTGGTGCTGGTGGTGATCCTGCAGCTGCTTTTCCTTCCCTGCTTTGCTGGGCCCTCCCTCCTCACTTTCTGCTGGAAGGGAACCCTGGCTCCCCCCTCTTCCTTTTCTCTCTTTCACATGCTAGCAAAGCATCTTAATATATGCAGCAGTTTGGCCCTCAGGGAGTATCTCATAATTACTTCTAAGGTGGAGCACATTTGATTAAGGGAGCGTGGATAATGAACTGTGAAAGGGGGGAAATGGAGAAGACATGCACAGGGTGGGGGATACTGCCTTCTGCGCCAGGTGGTATGTGCTTACATGTGTCCCATGCGCGCAGAGAAAGTGTGTGTGTGTGGCACACATGTGTGTATGTGCACACATGCACACACATTGGCCTTCATGCCAAGAAAAGCTGATGCTGTGGGGTGGGGGTTGCAAGGGGGTCTTTATTGCCTCTTCCTCTCTTTGACACCCCCCCCCATGAAAGTTCAGGTTCTCCCTTTCCTGTTGCAGCCTCTGAAAGAGACAGGAGGGGCAGCAGCAGCTCAGCGTTCTCTGTGTGTGCGCATGTGCTTGTGTTAAGAAAGTGTGGGGACATCTGTTTATCCATGTGTGGATGCAACTGTTGAGGGAAAGTGTGTGCATCTGTAGGCATTTATGTGGGAGAGGAAATGTGTTTTTGTGATGGGAATTTGTGTATGTGAGAGAGAGAGGAATGGGGGCAGTACTAGAGGTTCCTCTCTAGAGCAGCAGTTCCTTGTACACTTTTCTGCTCAGGCAAGTGCCTCTGAGTTCAATGGCCCTTGCTCCCAAGTAAAAGGTCTGCAAGACTGCAACTCCTGTAGCATCTAAAGGCTGGTGGAACACATCCAGCTCCTAATAGTAATCATTTCCCCCCAGCAATATGTAATTGAATGAATTCTGTCCCATTTACTTTGTGGAGCTAAAGGACTTACTCCCACCTTTTGTTGTAACACTGCTGTGCAGTAGATTAGACTGTAAGGCCACCATTACCTCAGGGAAGTACATTTGTGAACCTCATGCCTAAGGTGAACTGAGCAGATGAGGCAGACTGAACAAAGAGCTTAGCCTTCTAATTCCAGTGGCTGTTATGCAGGTGCCCTGGACTGTATTTATGAACATGCTGTGGACAGAGGTACAATCTTATATTTATTGATTTAGAGTTTTCTCTCCCCCCCCTCCAGCTCAGTACCTAAATCTAGAGGCGTCACTGCTTAAAACACCCATTTTCAGTGTTTTTCTTCATGAATAACTTTTGCACTGGGCCAGATCCTGTGAGTGGCTCCTCCTGGGGTCCCTCAGCCCAGACGCCTTACAGACTGACCCAGGGGGCTGTCCCCATCTTCCCCTGTGAAACCTTGGAGGGTATGTGAGACTGATGCTCCCCCTCCATCCAGGTCCAGCCACAGAGGCCAGGGTGGGGGCCGGGCTCATATGCCATATGTCCAGCTGGCCAACACAGGGTAGATCCTCCAGCCAGTCTGCCCTTTCAGAGGGCTCTGTGCCTCGTCCAGCCCCCCTGCCCTCCCCTCATGTCTAGCAGTGTCACCTTCCACCAGGCCACCTTCATCGCCATGGCAGCCATTACTGGAGCTTCCACTACCAATTCCTCTGCTTGCCGGGCTGCTGCTTGCTGGCACTAATTGCCCGGTTCTGCTGGGTGTCTGCAACCACTTTTCCTTTGGCTCAGGGAAGCACTGTCTGACCCATACTCAGCTCTGCAGCCTTTCCCTGTGCCAGCCCCAGTGCTTGTGGTGTTGGCATGGAGAGACTGTGGGTAGGAGAAGGGGCAGAAAATCCCTGGGGAGATTGCCACAGACACCCACACGAATGTACACAGTCATAGTCACACATACACAGACTGTTCTGGTCTCTTTCTTTGGAATGACTACAGAGGAATGGCAACAGCTGATGGACAGGCATGGCCTGTGGCACCCCAGCATCCAAATGCAGGTTCTGATTGCCACTCTCTGTGGGCTGGCATGAGATGCTTGAGTGAAGGGCCCCAGAATGGCCTGGCAGAGGCAGAATAGAGGCCTCAGCCCTCAAGTGCAGTGAGTCCCTCTCCTGCCATGGCTTCCTCTGGGCTGCTGCTGCTGGGCTCTTTTCAAGGTCCACAGTCCTCCCCCTCCTTCCTGTGTGCGCGCACACATGCAGCCACATGTGAATGTGTGATCCTGGCAAGAGGACTTGGGGCTGCCAGGGAGGCCAAGCCAATCTGTGGGGGGTGGGATGGTGCTCTGAATCCCCCCCCCGAACCAGCTTTGCCTCCCCCACTCCCCAGCACCACCACCATCTCCTTCTCTCCAGTCTTTCTTTTCTCCCTCCTCAGCAGTTCCTTTGCCTGTTTGCTGTTGGAAGGAGAACAGGCGAACGAAGGAATTGCTGAGGAGGGAGAAAAGCAAAGGACTTGTGGGAAGGAGGTGGGGGGGCAGCCTGGGGGCAAAGCTGTTGGCAGTACCAGCGCAAAGGGGGGGGGGCAGGATAACCAGATCAAGATGGGAGAGGAAGGTTGGTGTAAGATGCCTGTAAAGGGAGGCGATAATCCTCCCTGGGGCATTTTATTCTGTGTGGAGAGAGAGTGGGATAAAGTAAACATGAAAGCCCTGCTTAAATATTTGAAGAGATGTCATACTGAGGATGGAGCAAGCTTGTTTTCTGCTACTCCAGAGACTGGGACATGGAGCAATGGATGCAAGCTACAAGAAAAGAGATTCCACTTAAACCTTACAAAGAATTTCCTGAGGGCAAGAGCTGTTTGACAGTGGAAGATGCTGCTCCTCGGTGGAGGGTGGTGGAGTCTCCTCCTTTGCAGGCTTTTAAGCAGAGGCTGGATGGCCATGGAAGGCTTAGATCTTTGTGCATGGCACAAGGGGTTTGGACTCAATGGTTCTTGAGGTTTCTATGATTCTAAGTGTTTTGATAATTAAGCAAAGAAAGAAAAGTACATGAACTGGGAGCAGAGAGTGGGACGTGGGTGTCTCGCTGCCCCTTTCACTGTATGAGACACGCATGGGATAGGTGTGATCTCCTGGCCATTGAGTGGGCAGCCCCTCAAAATGTTGCCTGCTGGCCATTGGGCATTAGGAATGTCTTCTGGGCTTCTCCTGCCTCTCCTTGCTCCTCTGACCATGGAGGGGTGCACTGAGGGTATCCATCTTGCCCCCCCCCCACTGCCTCCCCACTGCCTGCAAAGGGCTTCCTTGGCTGTGGGCAGGATGGCCATGGTAGGCGTGAGAATCAGTTGCTCCTCCCCTGCATCCCACTTTGGCCGTTGAAAAGTTGTGGGCTGAACCATGGTTCAGGAACCAAAGGGCTGGGCACTGGGTGGGAAGCCATCCTGTGCTGATCAAGGAAGCCAAGCATGTGAGCTACCTGACCTCCCCAGCTCCTCAGCAACAGTCTGTGCCCCCTTGGCATCCCCATTCCCTCCATCTCATCATGCCCATGTGCTGTCCCTGCGTTGGGTATGGTGAGATGCATGGGGGGGCTCAGCTGCCCCCTAAGAGATTGAAGAAGAGCTGAGACACTTTGAGGCCCCTTCCAGTGACGCTCATAGGCATTGCTGTGGATTCTCAATATCACCAGGCCATTAGAAAGAGAAGCATACTCTAATGGAAATGTCTGTGCTCTCACCATTGGTCTCTTTTCTGACAGGAATACACCATTGATGTGTTTTTCCGGCAGTCCTGGAGAGATGAGAGGCTCAAGTTCGATGGCCCCATGAAGGTCCTTCCACTGAACAATCTGCTGGCCAGTAAGATCTGGACCCCAGACACCTTCTTCCACAATGGCAAGAAGTCTGTTGCGCACAACATGACAACACCCAACAAACTCCTCCGACTGGTGGACAACGGGACCCTCCTCTACACCATGAGGTGGGCATGGGATGGGTGTGCACACCCCCTTTCCTTGCCATGCAGTTTCCGTGCCACTGGACATCTCTGCCTCGTTCCCCTTGGAAGGAGAGCTGGGCAGAGTGCTCAGAGTCTCGACCGCCCCTCTCAGTCCTCCTGACACTCCCTCGCAGGCTTCCTGGGAGTGTGCCCAGTGATAGGCAGGTAGCTGGATGCTTCTCTGCTGCCTTGGACTCCTGTGATGGGCAGAAGGGAGGAAGGCAAGGGCAGAGTGGAGTAAAGCAGACTTCCATACTCAGTCTCATCATGGAGGATCATGGCCCCTCTTTTACTGGTGGTTCTGGTCACTCTCAGCACCCTCCAACCCATGCCAGGCCGGTCTTTTTCCCTGGCCTCGCAGGAGGCTTAACCCTTCCAGTGATCATGCAGCACTCATGAGTCAGTTTGCCCTCAAGGCATATGGTGCCAATGGGCTCAACTGGTGCCTCAACTGCCAAGGGCCCATATCAACATGATCTCTCCAGAAGTAGAGGGTGAGGGGCATTCATGGGGGTCTTGCACAAACATTTGTTCCTGAAACAGTTCTGGGGGTGAAAATGGGCATCATTCTGTGGGTTTGGCCCTCGGCTGTTCACAGGCAAGCAGCCCTTCTCTTTTGCAGGCTCACCATTCATGCAGAATGCCCTATGCACCTAGAGGACTTCCCCATGGATGTGCACGCGTGCCCATTGAAGTTTGGGAGCTGTGAGTTCTCTGCTGCCAGGGGCGGGGGCATCCTGCCTCCCTCCCTTCCTCCCATCAGGGCTCCCTGTGTGTGCGCGTGTGCGTGCACACATGTGTGTACATGTGCATGTGCAGAATTGCTTGCTTGTGTTTTGTGTTTCCCCATCGCATTCACAGCTTCCCCATTGCTCCTCCAAGAGGGTGCCTTCAGAACCTGTGAGCAGGTCCTCACCCCATTTCTGCCCTGCATTTGGCTGGATGGCTGGGTGACCACTCTGCCCCCTCCCTCCCTCCCCTCCAGATGCCTACACCAAGACAGAGGTGATCTACACCTGGACGCTGGGGAAAGTGGAGGTGGCTGAAGGGGGGTCCCGCCTCAACCAGTATGACCTGCTTGGACACAACGTGGGCAGAGACTCCATTGAGTCGAGCACAGGTGAGAGGCCAGGAGGGAAGTGATAGGAGAACAGCAAGTTCCCCGGGGGCGGGGGGACTGAGCCAGACCTTGATTGGGTCATTCTGCCCCCCCCCAGTTGGGAGCCAGGGCTGCCCCTGAAAGACCCCCCACTGCAAGGGGACAGTTGCTCTGGCCTCTGCTGTGCCCCAGCTACGAAGGCCTGCCATCCCTTGCAACCTCTCCCAGAGCCATTTGGGGGCTGGGTCCCCTCCTGCTGCCCCCCATGACTCTCTGCCCACTTGGCACCCCATAGCAGGGGCCTGGAAAAAAGAGAGACTCCTGCATGCACAGGAACTAGGAACTTGTGCTGTGGGCTTAAGCCCTGTGGAAGGAGTTACTGGGGTCTCCTCCTTCCATCTCTCATTGCCCATAGACAGACCAGTCCCTCCTGGCCCACAAATGTGGAGGTGAGAGGGAGCCATTTTTAGCAATGTGTCTTCCCACCTGCCTAGGGACCTACATTGTGATGACCACCTACTTCCACCTCAAGAGGAAGATTGGCTACTTTGTGATCCAGACGTACTTGCCCTGCATCATGACCGTCATCCTCTCCCAAGTTTCCTTCTGGCTCAACCGGGAAAGTGTCCCGGCACGGACCGTCTTTGGTGAGGTTTGGGTCCCAGGGGCAACGAGAAGAGGGTGGGTGTAGGGCAGGCTAGGGGGCTGCATTAGCCTTCTAGGAAACCTTGGGGGCTGCCCCCCATTGCCCCCACTAGCAGCAAGGTAAATGTGCCTGAGGTTTTAGGTGGCTTTGTGGGTGATCTCCAAGGTGCCTGACCCTCCTCCAGGGAGGCGGTCTTGCTCTGTGGCGAACTCTTTTAAAGTCTGAATGAAAACCTGGGTGGGAGCCCTGTTGCCATTCTCCATGGATGGACCCAGGTGCCCTTCAGCCCCTAATGGAGAGATGGCATCGCTCGGGAAGGGGAATGTAGTTTCAGTGTTTTCAAAAGTTTCCTTCCTGATGAGTGAGACTGCAAGAGTTTGGGCACATTTTAATGAATTTCTGTATTTCAGAGCCCTTTTCTTTTGGTACCAATTCCCAGTTGTTTTGAAGGTTTTTTGGTTTTTTTAAAAACAAAGATAGGTCTTTTTGCATGAAAAATGACGGACTATATGTGCACAAAACCTGACTTTTTTGCTGCTGGTGCTGTTGGTGCTGGTGCTGAAGAAGAAGCTGGGCTGAGGTTCTAGAGGCCGTGTGCCAGCTGGATCCAGGAAGCTGCTGCCACCACAGGGCCCACCTTTCCAGCTGTTGAAGTGCTGGGAGGGAGAGGCATGGCAGGGACGCACCCAACTGTGGATACCTCCTTTCCTCCCTGGCGTCCGTTTGATAGAGAGCAGGGAAGAGGAGCAGCGGTGGCTGCACTGAAGGTGCACCTGGGAGAGCACCGGCCGGCAGCTCAGGGCAGTCTCTTCCTCCTCCCCAGAGTCACGTCCCAATCCCTCTCTCCCTGGCTTGGCAGCTGCCAGGGCAAAAGAAAGGCATAGGGCTCTGTGGCTGGAGGGCTGTGCTGTGTCTGCCGTGTGACCCAAGACCTGGGCTAGCATTTATTTGCAGCCCCTCACCAAGCCATCCTCAGGCATGTGCATGCCTGCCACGGGGGCCACTGGCTGCTGACCTGAGCAGTTGACCAGGAAAAGGCAGGGAGGAGGAAGGTTTGCGTGGGCCTTTCTTTCAGAAGGGGGCCTTAGGCTCACTTTGAGCACAAGAGAGGGTCAAACTGTCGCAGAGCCACAGGAACAAGGACACGAACAGCCAGAGTGTATACTCTTGTGATTTTTCCTGTTTCTGTATCCTACCCAATCTCCCACCAGCGGTTTTAGCCATAACAGATCCTGCTGCGTTCATCTTAGGCTCCCCTCGCCTGTGTTTTTACAAAGAAAGCTTCTGTTTTTCTGGAGGCAATTTAAGCTTACTGTTTTCCCTTGGCCCAGTCTCCTAGAGCTTCCCTGGTCTTCTGTGCTGGGCAGGGAGACCTCTCATCCCTTTTTGCAAGCCTTTCAGATCCCAGGCCCACAGTTGGGCTTTCTGGTCCTGGCCCCCCTCCTCTCCCAGATCCCAGAAAAGCATGGGTCTGTGTAGGGGAGGGCTGGGAAGGTGCTGGGTCTCCGGGAAATGGTGGCTTCTTTTGTGGGGGCAAATCTCTGCTCATTTGTGTCATATACACGAGAATGAAAAATGCCAAAAGTTTGCCCTTCTGGGGCAAAATTACTGTATAAGAGTTTTTATATACTTTATTATTTTAACTTTGTTTTTGCATTTCTGGAGTCTTTCATGAAATTTTGTGAAGCCTTTTTATACAAACAGCCAAAGGACTGATCTTTTCTTTTTCACATTCAGAGATGAATGAAGAATATTCTGACCACAGATGTTAATCTATAATGAGAGTGAAGTCGAAGGCTTTCATGGCCGGCATGCATAGTTATTTGTGGGTTTTTCGGGCTATGTTCTAGAAGAGTTCCTTCCTGACGTTTCGCCAGCATCTGTGGTGTCTGGAAGAAACTCTTCTAGAACATGACCACAGAGCCCGAAAAACCCACAATAAACTATAATGAGAGTGTCTTCATGTGTCACAGCATCCTCTTTGAATGAGACAAGTTGTGCTTTGTCTCAAGTCACACTCAGAATCCACCATGAATGAATTACCTTCTCCCTTTGAACCATTTCTCAGTGAAAACGCAGGCTTTTTGTTTAACAAAGACAGAGGTGTTACTGTTCCTTCCCATGACTTTGGAAGGGGCATCTCCCTTTTTGGAAAAGGGGTCACCCCAGCAGCGCACCTCTGCCCCCCATTTCCTAGCTCATATCATGACCCCCAACCCAGGGGTGAGCATGTTAGGGCCCAGGGATTGTCCCAGGCAGAACCTGGATGGGGGTCTCCTGCTCCCCACCAGGCCACCCTCTCCCTTCCACGAGGCCTTGCTGGCTGACACCAGATGCCTTTTGGCCAGAGGCGCTGGAGGCAGGCCTGGGCACTGCCCCACTGGCATTGTTTCCAGTGAGACTGTGTCCAGCAATGCCACCGGTTCTTCTGGTCTCCTTGGGCCCTTGCCACAGCATCCAGTGATGGTCCAGCCGGCTCAGTGGCCAAAGGGGGCATGTGCTGGCCTTGCAAGGTGGTCCTTCCCCTGAGGGAGGAGGGCCTTTCTGTGTCCCACTCCCACCAGACTCTTCTTGGTCTTGTTTCCACAGGGGTCACCACCGTCCTGACCATGACCACATTGAGCATCAGCGCCAGAAACTCCTTGCCCAAAGTGGCATATGCGACGGCCATGGACTGGTTCATAGCCGTCTGTTATGCCTTTGTCTTTTCTGCGCTGATTGAGTTTGCTGCTGTCAACTACTTCACCAAGCGGAGCTGGGCCTGGGACGGAAAGAAGGTGCTGGAAGCCCAGGAGATGAAGGTGAGGAGGTGCAGTGGATATGTGAGAGGGGAGCAGCCTGGGGATCAGGGGGGCAGTGGGTGTGTGCACGCATGTGTGCTCATGCATGGAAGACTGGCTGAAATCTGGCCCTGGGGCATAACTGTTGCAGCCTAGAGATGACCATTTTACAGCAGAAAGAGCCACTGCTGACAACCCCCCCCCCCCAGGCTGGGCTGCTCCATCCCTGATCCACCATAAATCCTGCTGCTGCTTCCCATGGGGCCAGGAGGCAGAGGGAGAGGCAACTGGTCTGGTCTGGGGGGCTCACAAAGGGAGTCCTTCCTCCTCCTTCCCTTTTGGACTGGCAGCCACTGAGTGTCTCCCAAAGGTGTGTGCAGCCTTTCTGCTTGGTTGTGTCACTTGCAAATAAGGGCAGCGACTGGTACACCAGCTACAGCTCCCAAGTTGTCTCTGAGGGCAGCCCCTCATGCAGCACATGGCTGTAATCCAGACAGCCGTTTTACAGGAGTGTGAATTGCTGTGTCCAGGAGGTCCCTGGCCAGGAATGGGCTTAGTGGGCGAACGAGCTCCAGCTGGCCCAAGGGGCTCCTAGTCACCATCAAGAGGCAGAGGGGGATGAAGGGGATGCCCTCCACCCCAGCCCACAGCTGCCTTTGCAAAGGGGCTGCAGCTGCACCTTGAACAGAGGGAAAATGGTCCAGTCCTGAACATTCGGATGCTGGCCTTACCATTGTGGTGCAGCCTGGTGGGGGCATGGGGGCCAATAGGGATCTCTGGCACCGACTGCATGATGACCATGCCCCCCCCAGAGCTGCCCTCTGATGTGGGGTGGTAGAGGCAAAGCGCCGTGGGCCTCCAAGAGCCTCACCAGTCACTCACTGCAAGGCATTTCTGGCTCTCCTTCCAGGCATCATTTTTCTTCTGTAGGGACCCAAAGTTGTTTCTTTCCTTTCTTAGAAGAAAGAGCCAGTCACCTTGGCAAAGAAAACCAACAACACCTACAACATTGTGGGCACAACTTATGCCCTGAACATCACCAAGGAGCCTGGCCTGCCCACCATTGCCAAGAGCGCAGCCACCACCACGCCGGCCACGCCAGCCACAGTGGTAATGCCCCCCAAGGCGCCCCGGCTGGAGGAAAAGCCCCCCGAGAACAAGAAGACCTACAATAGTGTCAGCAAGGTAGACAAAATGTCCCGCATCGTCTTTCCGGTCCTGTTCGCCATTTTTAATATGGTCTACTGGGCGACATACGTCAACCGGGAGTCGGCCATCAAGAGCACGATCCCCAAGGATTGAGGCCAGCTGTGCAGCCCCCTGCCCACCCTTTTGCCCGCCCTTTTGCCCGCCCGCCTGTTTGTGTGGCCCCCGGCAGGGAGATCTGGCAGGGCCCCCTCTTCTGCCTCCTCTCTGGTGGTTCAGTATTCCTCATTTTATCTTTTATTCTGATTGATTTTGTTCAGCTGACTCCCTTTCTCTCTCATACAAATCAAACTGTGATTTTTTTAAACAAGGAAAGAACCCAAGAACATATGTTTGTTTTCCTTCATTTCTATTGGGGGGGGAGGTGGGGGTTGGGGGGAGCTCTCTAGAAAGAACGCCTCTCCTGTGGCACCTTCCTGGCACCACGCTCCCTCTGCCCCATGCCCCCCAGACACCCAGCCCACCCTCTGTGTCCCCACAGAAGACACTTCTCTTTTGGTGGCCTATTTCTTCCTGCCATCCGATGCCTTCCCCATGGATTGTACTGGGGGGGGGGG
>NC_056528.1:30116293-30121694 GCF_019175285.1 Sceloporus undulatus
GGGACAAACCGTTACGCTCCAACCAGTGCAAAAGGGATCAGAGCGAAAGACCAGACGCTCCCCCTGTCGGCGTGTCTGTCCTGTTCCTGTTGGGGGGGATTCTCCCCTGGAATTTAAAAACCAACACCCCACAGACAGACAGACAGACAGACAGACAGACAGGAGAGCTGGCTCCTTTCCTGCTCTGATCCTTTTGCAATGGTGAGAGAAAGGTGTCTCCAGTCTGGAGACCCAGTTAGCCCCCTCCCCTCCCCTCCTGCTCCTTGGGATCATCTTATGAAAAAGCAGAGAGGGGTCTGGACCGGACTCTGGGTCCAGCAGAGAGATCTCAGGCAGGCACTGGGCTCTGCCAGAGGCAAATGCCAAGGTGCACAGACGGCGGGGGCTTTGCATGAGCAGGTGGCGGCAGCATTGCACGCACATTTGTCCTGCGGTTCGGAGGGTTATCACTACATGCCATGTTTCCCTTGGAGATGCTTACGGTGTTTCTTCCCTGGGGCTGCTTTCTAGATTTCATGGTTGTCCGTGTCCTGATCACAGTCATAGATTGGCACCCTGTGGGAAAGTTATCTGCCATTACGCTGGACTGGATGCCCAGGTTTTGTGACTATTCCTGCACATGTGTAGCTGGCTTTTGTGGCAGTTCTCCTTTCCTTCGGGACAGCAGCTATGGGGGTAGTTTTCCTTCTCTTCCACATTAATTTTTGGACCTAGGCCTAAACACCTGTGGAAACATTGAGCTCAGGTAATTTTTTTGGGAGAGCTTCTTTGTGCAGTTGAGACCATTGATGGGGGTACTCAAAGTTTGCTGCATTGTTAATAGCCATATGCTGCTTGTATGTGTCTTGAAATACCAGGCCATAAACCTTTTTGAAAGAGAAGCATTTGCATTTGGGAAAAAAGAGAGGACTCACTGGATCTCTCCCTCTTTGTCCCATTCAGAAAAACCAAGAGCACTCGTCTTCTCAGGACAGAGCAAGAGGCAGGCCCTTCCCTTTCTGCCCACAGCAAGGGCCCTTTAAGGTCCTGGGATGGAGAGGGGGGCAAGGGCCTTGGGTGGCCGCTGGTCAGGCTGACCTGGGCTGGACATCCAAGAGGGCAGGAGCTTCAGGGAAGCCCTTCCTTTCTCCTGCAGCATTGAATGAGGCATGGAGGGCTCCTTTATTTGCACTCCCGCCAGCCTCCTCCATGTGACAGTGCCACCCTTTGCTCAGAGGTGTAACCATGCATCCGTCCAGGCATGCAGGCCCTTGGCCACCGCCATCAGCTCTGCCTTCTTTGTCAGCAGTGGCATCACCATCGCCTGCAGCTGCTCCTCCCACTTGGGGGTTGGGGGTACTTCTCCTGATGTATGTGGGCATGTGTACCCCATCTGACATGCGCTGTTGCTTCCCCTTGCGTTCCAGTTTAAGCTGCACAATTTCCATAAGAATGGATTCTCCCATGCATTGGTTGCTTTGCTGCCTGTGGATTAAGGAAGGCATGGAGGGAGGGGAGCCACACACGTGCATGTTCCAAAACTAAACCTCCTCCTCCATGTGAGCAGAATCCAGGACAGAGCCATGCACAGGCGCATGGGTTTTTGTTTGTGGAACAGAAGCTCTGGGGTGGGGCTTTGCTCCTCCGTCTTGGGATCCTGGTGCTGCTTCTCGTCACCAGTGCTCTTTTTCCGGCTTGTGGCAACCCCTCCACCTGCATGCCAGCACTTCAGTTGCACAACTGGGGCAGGATTACAACCAGGGCTGCTTCAGCATCCCACCCCCACCCCACCGCATTGAATGGGGCAGAAGTGGCTGTGGCTCCACCGCAGTGGGCCCACCTAGGAGCAAGGAGGCCACTGTCTCTATCTGTTCCACTGGCCCAGAAAGTGGAAGAGGCTGGCTCCCCAGATGCCTTTCACTGTGCATGACCGCGAAGGGCTTTCCTGGAAAGAACAGCCTTCAGTCACCAAGGACAGGCAAGTGCCTGGCTGACCATTAACCCAGCACCTTTGGTGCCTAAGGAGGACTGACTGGAAGACTGGGAAGCCAGGGTCGCCTGTCTTTTTCCTGCCTCTGCTCAGGTTTCCAGAAGGCGTTGAAGTAGGACACTCCCCAGGGGCCCCCAGGGCCAACACAGCCTCCGATCCCAAGTGCCCAAGAAGGTCCAGGGCAGCTTCAGCCAATCCCCGGGTTTCACATCCTGCCATCTCTGTCATGTGAAAGGTAGTTTGTGAGTGTGGATGTGAGTGCATGAAAGAGAGAGAGACTCTCAGATTGTCCCATAGCTGAGGTCTTCTATCTCCCCAAAGTCCTGCAGCTATCACCCCTTGGCATCTTCATTAATGGAGGTCCATCCTTGGAACACTTTCAGTCCTTTTGGAAACAGAAGTTCTGCTGTGGGGGCTTTGGTGCTGTCTGGAGGTGGTTTTGCTGTTGTTTTGTTTGGTTCTTTGGGAGCAGAAATGAACTGCGCAGATGATGATCCTGCCGAACAGCCAATCCTCTGGTGAAAGGGACGGAAGTCAGTGGAGGAGCCGCATGGGGCTCTGTGGGCAATTTGGGAAACTGGGGCAGGACTTTGAGTGACTATCAGTGTCAGCAGTACGTCAGCAATTAAATTTGACTTTTTAACAAGTTGCCTCTGGAATTAAAAGCAGAGGAATCTTTTAAGATTAAATGGGAATCAATGTCTCATGGATTAATTTCATGGCATTGAATTCTCAGTCTCAGCAGGCCAGATTCAAGGATTTTATGCTTCATTTTCTCCACCAAACCCTGCTGAGAAGCAACCTGGCCTCACAGTGATTCCTTGGCCCCTTGGTCCAGGGCCTGCTGGACTATGGGGCTGGCAGAGGCTGCCAGGGACAAGCAGGGCCTCAGGGCCGGCTGCTGCGAGGGTCTCCTGCCTGGCCAGCCAAAGTGGTAGACCTCCGGAGAAAAGGAGGCCAACTCTGCCTCTTGGACAGGACTTTCTGTGGGAAGGGGAATGGGGGGGGAGGGAAACCCAGGGCCCAAAAGGTTGTCTGACTCCCAAGCTGTCAAATGCTTCCAAGGGACCCATGCCTGCATGGATGCAGGGTAAGGAACAGCCTGTGGCAGCTCCAGACAAACAGGGCAGAAGTGTGTGATACTTTGGCTTCCTTAGTTTCCCTCCTGAGGTTCAACCCTGCAGCTCACAAAATGAGGCTGTCAACATGAGTGAGTCAGTCTGGGCCATTCATCCAGCAGTGTTTGCTCAGTCCCAGCCTCTCCCTTTCCATCCACCCAGGCTCTCCTGCTCATGCTGAAGAGGCACCGGGGAGGATCTTCTTGAGGGACAAGTCTGAGGAGCAATTGCCATCAGAGGCACAGCACGAGAGGAAAGTGTTGAACCCCCTTTAGGCTTGTGGGACCCCAGTAGTGACCAGTCTGCCTCCCCAGCCCCCAACTGCAGCTCTTTGCCTTTAAAGGCCAACCTGTGCATAATAAAGCCTCCTCTCCCTTCTCAAGTCTCACCTTCCTGGAGGAGTCCCTTGTCCTCTGTTCCTGGCAGGCTGTCCAGCATCCCCATGTGCTTGGACCCTGCTGGAGGGATAGTTTGGGCTCATCCTGCCAGGGGATCCTGACATTCCTCACCCACTAGAGGAGGAGAGGCAGGCCCTTTCCTGGCTGGCCGGCTTTGGAGAATAATGCTCTTAGGAGGATATCTCTGCTTCCAAGACCATGGCTTTCAAGGGATCTCTTTGCAGACAGAGGGAGGAGGAGTGTGGCAGACTGGAGAAGAGTGCTACCATGGTTGATTTTCCTCTATCCACCTTCCTCACCGTCCTGCTGTCACATCCGAACATGGCGATGGGGAATACAGTGACTTGGGCGATTCTGACTTCAATAGTCTGTTGTCTATTCTTTAGTATCTTGACTAGTTCTTTCACGGCTGCCCTTCCCAATCCTACTCTTCATCTGATTTCCTGACTGCAGGCTCCATTCTGATCAGTGTTATGGGAACTCTTTAACTCTTTCCATTTTCTCATGGTCTAGGTTCAATTCTTGTTGTTCCTCATTGGTCATTGTTTTCTTTATGTCCAACATTAAATCTGCTTTTTCAGTTTCTTCTTTTACTTCCTTAAATGAAGCAATTTTTCCAAGTCTGTGATGTTTTCTGCTAGTATTGTGATGAAAGATTGTTCGTGTTCCTTCCTATGGCCTTCAATCCTCCTCCTTCTGATCTAAACCTATTCTTCTGAGGATATTCTCTGCATACAAGTTGAACAAACAGGGTGATAGAATAACAACAACAACAACAACAACAACAACAACAACAATAATAATAATAACTTATTTTTAATAACTTATTTATTTATAGCCTGCCCAGTCAGGAGGAATCCAAGCAGAATGCAGCCTGACCTGAGCTCCTTGCTAATTGGGAACCATTATGTTTCTCTGTGCTGTCTTCTGACATCAGGCCTCCCATAAGTGCCACCCATAGTTTTTCATGGTCTGTGCAGTCAAATGTTTTGCTATAGTCTATAAAGCACATGCCGGTTTTCTTCTGAATTCCTTGATGTGCTCCACCACACTTGGACCTCTGAGATTTCCCTCTCTATCTATGACTGGAGTCTGTGTTGCAGAATTTTGAGAATGGTTTTACTTGCATGGGAGATTAATGCTATGGTCCCATAGTTGCTGCAGTCTTCTGTGTCTCCTTTTTTGTGGATGGGGATGTATATGGATCGTGTCCAATCCGTTGGCCACCCTTTTGTTTCCCGCATTTGTTGGCACTTGTATATGTAGCAGTACAGGTCGAAGAAGGATGGCGCCCATTGCCCTGGCCAAAAGCTCCTCCACCATCGTCTCCCTTTTGGGGGGGGGGGAGGCAACGCCTTTCCTAGCCCCTCTTTCTCTCCTGAAGCTGTGTGTCAAGGGAGCCCCCCAGATAGGGGTCAGGAGGGAGAGTCCCCTCCAGAGACGATGGGAAGAGGGGCCTGGAAGCTGTGGGCGGCGGGTGACAGCGGAGGAAGACGAAGGAGCAGCAGAGAGCAGCCGGGCGGGCGTCCTGGGGTCAGGCTGGATTAGGGGCTGGAAGGAGCGGCCGAGGGGGAAAGCGAGGGGCGGCGGGAGCAGGCAGGGCCTGGACGAGGGATTTGGCCGCAGGGGGAAAGCGAGGCTGGCGGAGATCAAGCGGGGAAAGGCTGGCAGATCAAAGCCGGAGGGAGAGGAGAGCCGCTCGGGAAGGATTTGGTTGTCAGACAGAAAGTAAGGCCGATCAGCCACGGCCTCGAGCTCGAAGGGCAAGAGCGGAACCGAAGGGGACCGAAGCCTCTTTAAAGGGCGGAGAGTGACAGCTGGAGTCGGAGGAGGAAGAGGACCGGGGGAAAGATACCTCTGTTCTCCCCCCGTCGCCCCCGACAAAGGGCTCGGGAGCATTTGGGTCGCAGTATGAG
>NC_056528.1:30124694-30165035 GCF_019175285.1 Sceloporus undulatus
TCTCTCAGTCCAGCTGAAGCAAGCCAATAAAATTAGTATTTTACCAGAAAGTGGCCTGTGTCTGGAAACGCTGCGCAGAGGAGAGACCCTCGGCCAGGCTCCGCTTCCTCTCCGTCTGGAAGGCCGTGTGTGTGTGTGTGTGTGTGTGTGTGTGTGTGAAAGAGTGTGCTCAGCACCCCAAGAACAAAGTGTGGCTCCCTGACCCAGCCTGCCCTCCCTGCCTCCCTCCCAGTGAAGGGACTGGGAAGGAGCTTCTGGGGAAGAGGTCAGGCAGCCTTCGAGGGCGAGGGGCCGTGTCCCCTCTGGGTGCCACCCCTCAAGGGCAACGCAGCCCAGTCCCTGCCCTGATCTGGACCCCCTCTGGGCCCCCACCTCTTTCTGGATCCCCTGGAAGCTCATCCTCCGGGTCTTGCTACCAGTTTGGCTGGCAAAAAGCATGTCCTGCAAGCCAGCAAGCCGTGTGTCACTCCTGCCCCCAGCACTGTGTGTTCCCTTCCACAAAACCCCAGAGCACTGCTGGACTGGCATTTGAAGGGTGTGAGGAAGTGGGAGGGGGGAGGGCTGGCACTCAGCAACTGGCTGGTGAGGAAAGAGCACCCCCAGGCCCTGTTGGTCTCCTGGGGCCAGAAGGCCTCTGGCCTGAACAAAGCCTTCCAGAGAAGAGAAAGAGGGGCCAGTGGAACAGCAAAGGCACTGCCAGCCCCCCTGCCCCCCTGCCCCCCTGTGCCTTTCAAATGTGCCCAGAGGCATTTAGCCTGCCAGCCTTTGGGTCCTGAGCCTTCAGGAAGGGCTGGACCTGGGAGTGGTGATTTGCATGGAATCGCACTGGCTCTTCTTCACCGAAGGGCAAAATGCCAAATGGGATGCTGCCCTCCTTCCCCAAATCCATGTCCGACTCCTACTTCTGCTTCTTTCTATGCAGCTGATGGGTCGAGTGAGAAGCAACTGGGACCCTGCAGTCTGTCTCTTCTGTACGGCCAAACAAGTTATTACGGGATCTCAACATAAATCAAAATGTCAACAAATAAAACCAAGAATTAAACACACACATTTTAAAAAAGGGAAGGCACCTGGCCCCGACTTCCCCCAAATCACACAACTGCACACTCCCACAGATAAACGCAAGCACAGCCTGATCTCGCTCCTCTTGTTTCAGATGGCATCACTGCCAAGCCACCCAGACTGATGCCGCACTACAAAATTAATGCAGTTTGACTCTGCTTTAGCTGTCATGGCCCCACTCTATGGACTCTTGGGATTTGTAGTTTCTTGCAGCACCAGAGCTCTGTGACAGAGAAGGATAAATATCTCACAAAACTACAAATCCCAGAATTCCACAGCATTAAGCTGCCATGGCAGTTAATGTGGTGTCAAACTGCATCAGTTCTACCATTTGGTGGCATCCCAAGACACACGTTTCCTTCCTTCCTTCCTTCCTTCCTTCCTTGGAAGGCCAAGAAGAGCCTAAGGAGATTGGCTAATGAGAGTGCAATCGACGCCAGGAACAGGAAATGCAACCTCCGCATTTGAGCCCATGCTGTTTAACACCTTGCGAAAATGTCAGTTTCTGTTTCTCCAGTGAGGTTGGGATGGATGGAGGCTGGAGTGTATTCACAGGTCACAGGAAGCCATGTGCAGCTTGATCGCGATTGCTTCCTCTGTCTAAGAACCCACCAGTGGCCATGCCTCTCCTTTCCACCGCTGCCATGCCGGACTGTCCCTCTGCCGCATTGGTCAAGTGGGCAGTGGAGAAGCCACCCAGGGACCAGCAAGCGGTCAGATGGACTTATGCCACAAACTGGGCTTTCACGAAGCTAGAGTCCACTAGCTGAGGGCCACAAACCCTGTGCTCTGAATATGGCTTGTGCTTGGTAACAAAAGCCAAAAGCCTTGGCTTGCGAGGAGCGATGGCTGTCCACCTTGTGAACAGAGGCCTACATGCCATCGGCACTTGCAGGAACATCTAGGCATGTGGGAACGCTCCAATCGCGCCCGCTCTGGCATGTTGAGGTGGGCCAGGTTTCCTCGGGAGGCAAGGCTCACTGGCCCTGGTTTGCCCTGTTTTTCTCTTCTCCACTCTCCCTCCTGCTCTTCTTTGGGGAGAAAGGGGCCCTTGGACACTGGGCAGCCACTACCAGCGATGTCAGCTGAGAGAGGACTTTATGTATCTGTGTGGAGGGGAAAGCAGTCTAATTTAGCTGGAAGGGGGGGGGGGTCTCTCCGTCCCACATCATGACTGCTCCCGGAGCATCCTGGGAGACCTGGGCCCCGTCAAGAGTTTAGCCATCGCCTGATGGGTGTGCTGAAATGGGGGCGGTCTGCTGGGGGGGTCATTTTCACCTGGCCTGCCCCCTTCTGATGTCGCCCCATTCATCCTCTGACCCCCCCCCTCATCAGAGGGAGAGGGAGAGGGAGAGGGAGGGAGGGATGGAGGGGAAGGGTCAGCTGCAGGGGAAAGACCGACAACACAAACTAGGAAGACTGGTTTCACAGTTCGCTATGGTACTTTGATACCAGCTTCACTGCCAGGACTCTGGCCCAAGGAATCCTGGGATTTGTGGTTTGTGGAAGCACTAGAACTCCCTCTCAAGGAACTCTGAATATTTCAAGAAATTGCTCAACCTAGGAATCTATGGGTGGCAAAGAAAACTTTGTAGGCCAGAATGTGTATGTTATTAAAATAAAGGTGTGTGTGGGGGGTGTCGTTGGGGGGGGGGGGAAGAAGATATGCATGTCCCCCTCCCCGGTGGAGTTTTTATCTTGAAAACCCAAAGGAGCCAATTGCTGGTACAGTTCCAGTGCTGTCAGTTCAGAAAACCCTGGGGAAAATTCAGAGATAATCTGTGGGATAATCCCAGGATAATCTGTGGGGATTACCCACAGAATCGAGCATGGAAATTCTACAAGCCCCCGTTGCCCAGAGATAAGAAGCGAGCTGGCCACTTGCGAGGCGTCCGGAGGGGAAAGCGGCGCCCCCCCACCGCCCCCTCCAGCTCCAAGGCCGGACCCACAGTGCCGAGGGGCGGCTGGGGGCCGGTGGCCGGGACCCTCCAGACCGGGGCGAGAGCGTCTCGGGAGAGCCCTGGGGGAGGAAGAAGGGCTCTGACGCTGGCTGGCCCTGGAAAGGCCATGGCAGTCCTTTCTTGCGGGCATCTTTCAGCCCCTTTCCTTTCGGCTGTCACCTGGACTGATGGGTCTCTCTGGCAACCTCACAACAAAGGGAAGCCAAGTGTGTAATTTTGCACCCACAGAGTCCCCATGCCACCTGCAGAGGCACCCCGCTGGGCTTTCTTTCATGTTGGGCATCAAAGCGACAGGGAGGAGGAGGAGGACTAGGAGGAGTAGGAGGAGTATGGGGGTGCAGTCATGCACAGGGCAAGGGCTCTCGCAAGTGGTGACGGAGCGCCTCTTCCCAAGAGAGGAAGCCCTGCATTGCCCCAGGCCTCACATTCCCCGAAGAGGAACCTCCAGAGAGAGACTGGTGCTCCGGGACATGGCTTGGCGAAGGGGGCCGCGAGGGCCAGCTTCCAGGGCCTTCATGTGTCCTGACCCACTGGGGCGAGGAGGTCCCTGCGCCACGCAAACGCGGAGGGACCCCAGGAGGCCCCAGGACCGCTTCCGGCTTCGCCCCACAGGAAGCAATGCCATCTACCTCACCCAACACACACACACACACACACAGGGAACAATCCAACAAGCCAGACCCCTGCAAAGATGCCTCAACACCAGCACTATATGACCCTCCTGTATCCAGCAAGCCTTCTGGCCACTTGTTGGACGGAAGGAGAAGGGGCCGCTGTGTGTGTGTATGTGGGGGTGGGGGGCTCATGGGGAAGGGTCTCCTGGCCCTAGCCTGCCTGACCTGCATTTCGGAGGTGAGGCAGATGCTCCCCAGTCTCTCTCTGGAGCTCAGCGGCTCTTGCTTGGGCCGGAGGCGCCCTGGCAGCAGCGGGAACAGAAGGGGCCTCGGGCCGAGAAGCGGCGGCGGGGAGGGGGGCAGCAGCAGGGAAGGACCGGGGAGGCTCGGCGTCCGGTCAGGCCGCGCTGGCCCGAGGACAGAGCGGCTGCGAAGGGAGGGGAAAGGCGGGCCCCTTTGGACTCCCCCCCAAGAGGCGTCCCTTCCCCATCGGTGACCTTGCCCCCTCCCCTTCAGTCAGCTCTCCCCCGTCCCTTGAAACCGGTGGGACTGAGGGACAGGCATTCCGCGCTCCGTCTCTCCGGACGACGTCCAGCACTTCGGACAGCTCCTTTGGGCCCCACCCGGGACCTGAGGAGGACTGCTGGCCTCCCTGACTCTGAAAGGGGGCTGCTTGTTCCGACGCCCTCCAGGCGCCTCCCCAGCCCCACGGCCGCCCTGCGCTCTCCTCCGACCGAACAAGGCCCTTATTTGCCCCAAACGGCCAAGCGCAGCCACAGGGGCCACTACGGGTTCCTCCCACATTTGTGGGGTTTGCAAACGCTCCATATTGCCTGTCGCCTCTCTTGGAGGTGAAAAACAGTCCCTTCAGACTTCTGCGGTTTGGGGAGAGAAGACTGAGGAGGGTCCTCTTCCGAGACCCCAAGGGCTCCCCACTGGGCGCTGCCTTGGCTACTTGCCGCCCTGCCTTGCTAGCCTCCGCCCTCCGGTGCCACGGAGGGTGCAGACGTCCCTCGCCCCCCCCCCTCAGAGCCCCTCCGGAGGAGCGGTGCCAGAGTCGGGGGCCTTAGGACCCAGCAGCCTGGGAGCGCGCCTCTCTCTCTCGGGCACGCGCTCCCCCCACTTGCTGCTCCTGGACTAAGGCGAGGAAGAGGAGGAGGAGGAGGCGACCAGGCAGCGGCGATGCCCACCTCCGGCCGCCTCTCTTGATCCGGAGCGAAGGGAGCCCGAGTGGCCCTTCCCGGGCGCCAGCTGCTGACCGGCCTCGGGCGGCGCCTCCCGGTGGGCCGCCTCGCCCCCTCCTGGTCCCGCGGCCGTCCTTGCCCCGCCGCTGCTGGGTCGCCCCACTTCTCGGCCGGAGGAGCGTCGGGCGACGACGAGGAGCAGGGCCCCCCCGCTGCCCCATGCCGAAGGAGGAGGAGCAGGAGGCGGAGGAGGGGAAGGGGAGCGGCCCGCGGGCGGAGGATGTGCGCCCGACTCCTTCTCCTCGGCCTGATGCTCGCCCCGGCCTTCCAGAGCAGGTCAGCGACCTCCAAGACAGCCAGCTCTTCCGGTTCCCCTTCCTCTGGAGACCCCTCTGCTCTGTGTGGGGGCTTGGGGTCTGTCGGGCTCCCAGGAAGAGCTCCGGGAGGAGGCGGCGGGAGGGGGGCGGCGGCGGCAGCTCGTCCAGACTCCGCAGGACCTCCCCGGTGGTCTCCCCTTCTCTCGCCCCTTCCTCGGCTGCGGAGCTCCCTCGGGCACGGGTCGCTCTCGTGGGGTCACCCCAGATGCCCCGCCTCCGCCTTCTCCGCCGACCCCAGTCTCTAGGCTGCCTGAGGCGAGGAGGAAAAGAGGCGCTTCTCTCGCTCAGACCCCCAACTTGGACAGCGGCCGAGAGACCGGCGGGACCCCCCTAGGACTCAGGCCACCTTGGCGCCCCTTCCAGAGCCACAGCGCCCCCGCCCCCCTCTGGTCCGGTGGCCGCGGCGAGGGAGGGAAACCGGTTGGCGGGCTGCCGGTCCGGCCCTTCTGGCGCCGAGGGAGGAAGGGCCCCCTTGGCTTGGATTCCCCGGCAAAAGAGGGCGGCCGCTTCGCCCTCCGAGGACCCAGGAGGCCTCGCTCCTCCGTGACCCGCCGGCACCAAGGAAGCCGAACTGCGACCCACGCCCTCCGCCGCTTCCTCCGTCGGGGCCCCAGGCTGGAGCAGGGGGGCAGAGAAGGAAAGGCGCGGGGGGAGAGGCCAAGCTTTGTCCGGGGTCCCCGAGGCTCTTTTCCCTTCAGAGGAGGCTGCGAAGGGGGCACCAGCCAAATTCTCCAAAGAGAAGAGGACCCCCCCCCCACGTGCGCGGGTTGAGGACTCTCCTCCCGAGGCGGCCCTGAGAGGGAGTTGGGGGGGGGCTGAAGGGGGAGCTCTGGGAGCAGCGGCGCCCCCTCCCACTGGCACCAGCCCCGCCTTCGCTCGCTGCCTCCGCCGCCCCTGCCCTCTTCGAGAGGAAGCGGGATCGGACGCGGGGGAGCTAACGGACAGAAGGAGGCCGCTTCGGGCCCCGCGAGTAGTTCTGGGGGGGAGGGGAGGGGCACTCTTAGCAGCCGGGGGCACTTTGGGCTGCCTGTCACGTCGGCACCGCCCCACCCCGGCCGGTCAGTCACCCTTTGCGAGCGTTAAGCCTCCTGGATGTATGCCTATACCCGATTGCCCATCGCCAGAGAGAGGGAGGGGGTGTCTTCCTCCTGGGGGCTTCTTGCGAGGGTCCCTCCTGGAAACCCTCCCAAAGGAAGGCAGGGAGACCCGCCGGGAAGAAGCCGTTCCCAGCATGGGCGCTCAAGGGGGCAGGAGAAGGGGTGAAAAGCCATGGAAATGCAAAGCAGGCTGGAGGGGCGGATAGTCGTCAAGAGCAGTTAAAGGGACAAAAGGAGTAGACAGGTTTTGCATTCAAGCTCAAATTGTCAAGTAAGTATATGCAAGGCGGAAGGAAGCCTGTCCAGGGATTTGATTTGGGGGCAAGGCCAGCCTAAACACCCGAAAGGCTCAGGCCTGGAACTGGCAAAATCAGCCCTCGCTTAAGGAAACCACGTAGACAGGTGGCTGGAAGGCACACATCTGCCCACATCCACAGGACCAGCAAAATATTGGAATAAAGCAGGCAGTGGGAACTCCTGTGCCCTACTCTGCTTTGGCCAGGCCCCACCTGGGACACTGAGTCCAGTTCTGGGCACCACAATTCAAGAAGGACATTGGCAAGCTGGAGGGCAACCAAAATGAGGAAGGTTTATGAAACCGTGCCCTTTGAGAAGCAGCTTAGGGAACTGGGTGCATTTAGCCTGAAGAAGCAAAGGGGTGACCTAGGAGCCATGTTCAGATATTTGAAGGAATGAGGATGGAGCAAACTTGTTTTCTGCTGCTCCAGAGGCTAGGACATTGAGCAGTGGGTCGAAGCGACAGGAACCATTGCCAGATCGTTCTTTGGGCCTCTCCCAAAACTTGCTCAGTCCTGCCTACAGCTCTGCTTAAACTCAGATCCCTTCCTTCTCTTGTGGACCTGAGCCCCAGATGAGTCCCATTTCTTGAGCACATTTTGAACAAATAGGAAATGGCAGGAACCTTGAATATCCAGAGACCCCTCCTGTTCCTTGCCTACTTTGGGAGAGAGGTGACGCTCCATGCACCCACCCCATCTTGCTTTCTCTTTCAATTCCTCTGTTCATTCCAGAGTCACAAGAGAGGAGGGTTGATTGGTGGCAACTGCAGATAACAGCGAGCTAATGGTCAATATTTGTCAACTTACTAAGTTCTTATGGAAGCCTTACAGAAGTTTTCTGAAATGTCTTTTCTACAGCTGGAACCTCCTAGGTCTCTGGAGTGGCCAACTGATCACCTCTCTTTCTCTCCCTTTTCTTCCTATGTCTGTTTCTGCATGGCAGCTAGGAACAAAGGCCAGGTGTCCCCAAATGCAAATGGGGCTGCTGAGACTGCCATGCTCTTGGGAGAATACCAAGCATTGCCCTAGGAAGGGATGTTAAATTTTGCCAGTCCTCTCCTGGACCTGGTCATTAATGTGGCTGGCAGATCCTTTGGCTCCTTGCTCCTCTCAGGCCATTGCACAGGCCTCTCTCTCTCTCTTCTGTAGACAGACAGACAAGTACACAGGACCATAAAGAGCTCCAGGACCTATTGGCATCATTGCCTGGGCAAGAAAGAGGGTTGCTTTGACAAGAGGGTTTGCAAATGCCAGGTGCAGATACCTGCTCCCTGGCTCTGGCCTGATCCAGGTGGGAGTAGTGCTGCACCTTCCTGAGGTTGGTAAACTGAAAGGCTCACCCTCTACCGTGGCAACTGTCTCTTCCTCTCTGTTTTGTGCTGGCCGGCAAAATGCTTTCTGTGGGTGACATTTCCATTAATGGGTGTGAGGCAGCCACTAGCCCCCCCCCCCCTAATTGCTTGGTGCCTGCAGGAGCTGAGATGTCATGCGTTACACCTGGGAAATGGAAGAGCTCCCTGAGCTTGTTGCTGGGAAAGTAGAGGCGGGGGGGACACTAGTCTGCCTGTCGCTGACACTCAGCCGAGAAGGACACAGGAGGCAGGAGAGGCAAGCAGTGCTCTCCCCCAAGGGCCAAGAGGGACCGGGGTGAGCCTCTTCTCAGTCTGCCTGCTTGCCTTTGTGTGTGTGCGCGTGTGCGTGTGCAAGGGGGGGGGCAGTGTCAGAGCATGTCTTGACAGGTAGCCAATGGCCAGCCAGACTGGAAAAGGTCCCATGGATCCCCCTGAGTTGCAGCTTCTCCTTTGGCTCAGCCCTTCACCACATCTGACCAACTGTCCATATCTGGGAAGGACAGGAAAGCAGCCCCAAGGGCCACATACTCTGGCTGTCAGAGCCGATGAACTCTTATCCCAATGCACAGCCAATCAGTCTTAGTGAAGTGAAAACAAAAAGACCTTTATTGCAGACATCAGAAACAGAAGCCACCAGTAACACCTTTAGGTCAGATCTAACAGGTCCCACCCACTACAATACTAAAAGTACAATATCTATTAATTGCCCCCCTCCTATGTGGCATGCAAACTGTATTCCCACCGCTAAGCCTAAAGATCTTTTCTATCTCCCTCCATCATAACTACATGCCTTTCCCAAGCAGCAAAGTTCCTCCAGCACTCTTCCGTAGCAGACTCCACTGCCAGGCAGATTAACCCATGACGGTACAATGCCTTGGCCCTTTATTAATCCACCTCATACATTAGGGCAAACCCATCCTCCCCATTAAAAGCATCCCTCCTTGCAAACCACCCATAAATTATGGCAGAACCTTTTATAGGTTCTGACAGTTCCCTTGGGTCACTGAGGCAAGCGGGCCCCTCTCCCAGGGGCTCCTGGGAGTTGCCAGCACCCCCTTTCTGCTAGAGCTGCTTCTGGGCTTGAACCTGTGAGGAGGCTGGCACAAAGCAGGCTGGTATGGCAGCCCCCTCCAAACCCCCCCCCCCCCATTGTGCACAGTGGGATTCCCCATTGGCCCTCATGCTCATTTGCCCCTCTTCTCCAGGGTGGAGAGTGTGGAGGAGTATGACGACGACTACCTGAGCATCAACAAGACCTGGATCCTGACACCTAAAGCTCAGGAGACTGATGCCACCCAGATCCTCAATGCTCTGCTCCGGAACTACGACAACAAGCTGCGGCCGGACATTGGGAGTAAGTGCTCCCCACCCAAATCCTCCCTCAGCTGGGATGGGAGGCAGTGGCATTGCTCCTGAGTCTTGAGAAGGGAGACCCTCACCAGCATTGGCAATGGCAGCAGAAGGAGGCTGCACAGATATCACACACACACAGCCCTACGCCAAGCGCATCATGCATGGGGTTCCCAAGGGCAGTGTGAGAAAATGGCAAAGTGGTGAGGGCAAGATATTTGAGCGGGAGGTCTTCTCAGCCTTCTTAAAACAAGGAGCAGAATCTGGGGGAGAGTGCCGAAGGGGTGGGGGAACCTCTCCCCTGTGGGTCCTGAACGATGAGGGGGGGGGGCTTTCATGCTCACTTGCTTGGAGGCACTGCAAATTGGGCATTAAAAAGAAAAGAAAATTGGACAGTTGGCCTTTTTAAATGGCTCCGCACCCATTGCTGCTCTTTGTTCCATGGCTCGGCATTTTTGTGGCATTTTATTTGACTGTGGAGGTGGGTGGCTTTGGATTGTGTCAGCTGCTCTGTGTACAGGTATATTTTCAGATAAATGGCAGAAAAACATATCAAAAGCGCCTCTCCTGGCTGATCCATCTCTCTCTCTGGTTTCCTTCCGCCAGTCAAGCCCACCTTCATTGATGTTGACATCTATGTGAACAGCATTGGGCCGGTCTCTGTGATCCACATGGTGAGTGTTGCTCTTGGGGCATTGGAGGGGAGGCCTGCCTGGGAAAGCTGGAATGGAGAACTCTCTCTCTCTCTCTCTCTCTGTGTGTGTGTGTGTGTGTGTGTGTGTATACATGTGTGCCTGCCTGCCTGCCTGTCCTGCACCAGACTAAAGTGTGGAGGAAGATTTTGACTGGAAGGGTAGACCCACTGCATTCATGGGATTAACAAGAAGCTGGGTCAGCATTCAACCTGCAGTTTAGTGGGGCAATCTGAGCTGGACTGACCAACAGGCCTCAAGCCAAAGTCTTGGCTTTGACCACCACCACCCTGCTCTCAGTGTCCAGAAGCTGGCCTCACACATCCTGGACTGTTGGCCAGGAGGGGAGCTAGGAGCTCAGTCCAATCCATGGCTGCTGTCCAGCCAGTCTGTCCCCAAGATGAAGGAAGGAAGGGCAGGGCCCCTCCACTCCCCCTGGGTCCAGAGTCCCAGCTGCTGCCCGGAGGGACTGAGAAGAAGCCCCCCCCCACCCCTCCCTTCTTGGCAAATCCCACCCTCTCAGCCTCCCTTGTTTTTCTCTGTGAGGAGGCACTTGCCAAATGCATGCCTCCCTGAGTCTACTTGTGTCCACTTGGGTGGATGGCTGCAGGGTGAGGGTCCTTTGAGGGGCTTCCTTCCTGCTTAACTTTCCCCAGGCCAAAGCCTTCACACCACAAGTATGGCATCATAATGGGGCAAACCTCACAGGTCCTCCACTGGGGCAAAACCCAAGCAATGCCAGCTGGCTCCATGCCCCCTGGGCAATAGTGGAAAACCTTCTCTGCCCCACACCAACCCAGTCCTGGCTTCTTCTCTGGCCCAGCATCTGGTGCTGGAGTGAACTGGGTTGGCAGCAGGATTCTCCCAGCCATTCTGAGTGGGAAAGGAGTCACCTGGGGGGACCCTCTGTGTCCCCTCCTTGCAATATATTCAGCTGCGGTCAAGGAGCCTTCTTCAGTCTCAGAGAATGAGCTCCCTTTGGCCTCACTGCCTTCAACCAGAGCAGGCAGAATGAATCAATTTCCTGCAGTGGGTCACTTATTTAGGGGGCAAAGAGACCCCATTGCTGCCCATTTGCAGTGAGCCCTCCATGTCCCTTCTGCACACGAGGAGACCCTCCTTCTCCTTGGACGCTGCTGCCTTGGAAGGAAAGGCTGCAGCGCATCCTAATGAAGTGGGGGAGAGGCTGTCTGAGTCTGTAGAGCAGCAGGCGGCGGGGGGGGGGGCATGCCTGTCTTCTCAAAAGAGGAGGAAAGGTGACCCCTCTGTCTCGCTCCTCCTCCCCTAGAAAAGGTTCCTCTTGTTCTCCTTCAAGGACTAACTTCAACAGTTTGCTTTAGTATTCCACAAACCGCTTCACAGGAAGGAGAGCTCAGAGGACAAAGGGTGGGAGAGGTTTGCAACTTAAAGGTTGCGGCAGAACTACCTAAATATGGAAGCTTTGCATGATGAAGGTGACAGATTTGGAGCTGAGGAGTTCAGAAGCTCAGAGGAGGTGGTGGCAGTGGCAGGTCCCCCCACAGGCAAGGGGTCAGGGGTCAGGGCCAAGGATCGGGGCCCAGAGGAAGGTTTGGAGGAGTAGCAGGAGCAGCAGGAGGAGGAAGAGCGTATCCTGCTCCAGATTGGTGTAACTAGAAGGCCACCAAAGAACATGGATGAAGACACTGAAGGAACTGGCCACACAAGGAGACCTTTGGGGCAGGAAGGCCCCTCCCTGGTACACTGTTAGGCAGCCTCTTGGAAGACAAGAGGCAGAGGGATGGGTCTCCTCTGTGGGCCAGTCTTTGCTGATGGCAGTGCTTTTGAAGGGCTAGATGGAGGAAGTGGGCGGGCAGCATCACCTGGCGCTCTGTCTGCTTCTCCCCATCCATGCACAAAGGAGGGATGCTTTGCGTTTGAGTCAGGCAATGTTGAGCGGGTTGGGACCCTCTTCCTAGGCCCTGTCTCTCAGTCCATCTGGGACCCCAGCTGCAGTCCAGGGAGGGGAACGAAGCCCCTGGCCACAATCAGGGTGCTCAGTGCAGAGGAGGAAGAGGGAGACACAGGGAAGCCAGGATCTCTCACCTTCCAAGAACCCAGTCGCTTCTGAAGAGCCCACTTCAACCTCCCCATTTGAACCTGAAGGGTCAATACCTGGTCTACAGTGGTGGCTGCCCACACTGTATCTGCTGAGGCCTTGATGGGCCAAAGTAGGGCATCTCCTGAGGCCCTGCATTTTGGGACTGGAGGGAGCAAACAAAGTGTTGGCCCACCTGAAGTCCCCCCTTCCCCTCACAGCTCGTGTTGCATAGATGATGTAAGGAAAAGGGCTAACTAGCAGGGGAACCCTGAGGCTTTGTGGCCTCCACAGTGACCACCTTTTCCTATCCCCATCCCTCTGCTATCCCCAACTCCAGCTAACTGCCTTCCTGGGGAGTCCTGCCACCACCTCCTTTTCCTTTTCCTCTCTTTACAACCTGAGTCTCACCTTCTGGAGAGCAGACAGGTTGTTCTCCTCCGAGCAGTACCTGGCTGATGTCACGTCTTGGAGCAAAGACTGTCCTTGTCCTCCAGGGAAGGAAGGACGGCTAATCGTGAGCTAAACAGATGCATCTAGGCCGGCATGATCTGGCGCGAAGGATGTGAAGCTGCTCTCTCTTTGTCTCTGCTTAGAGTGGGACTGAGAGACAATAACATCCAAACAATTATACCTTTATTGGGACAACCAAAACACAAAATTACATGTTGCAAGCTTTCAAAGTCACACTGGCGTCTTCTTCATCAGGCAAACAGGAGAAAAAAAAATTGAAGATGTTAGTCATAGGCCTGCATTTTCTGTTTCTGGTATTAGTGCAGATGGTAGGGAGGGCTATCTGCAGGCTGACACCTCCCGCTTTGGCCATGTGGTTGCTGGTAGATTTTCAGAGTCAAGGAAATTTAATGTCCATTTGCAATTCAAAAAAGACGGTTCCTTGGAATCCAGCATGTCTCCTTCCTTTGTGGAGCTACAGACTCCTATGTAGGTGGAGAACAGTGAATTTCTCAAGAAGTCTGAGTGTTTTGCATCAGGAAAACTTCAGGTGGTGTAAATGTAAAGCATACCAAACTGTCCCAGTATTAGAAAAAATTGCTTTACCTTTGTTGGAGGCAGAAGCCTCAGATGGCAAGGTACCAGTGCACTGGCTGTCTCTTTAAGATTCCCCTGCGACAGCTAAAATGCAGTATCTTGAAATCCAAAAAACACCCAAAAACATTGAGAGAGACAGAGAGAGATGGGATGCTGAAGGAGGATTGACTGGACTCCTTGCAGCCTTAGTGACCTCAGTGCAATGGAGGGGGGTGGAATTCTCAAAGAGCCCCCCCATGAGAGCTGATAAATGTGCCTTTGCCAGAGCATATTTTAAAGTCTGGTGGCCTTAACAGAGGGATGGGTCAGACCCTCCATTGGGTCACCCCTTGAGCTTGGCCTGCTTGGCCTAGCTGTAGGTGCTTTCACTTCAGGTGGGCTTTACCTGACTGGCTGAACACCTCCACCTCCCAGAATATAGCTGTCGGCAGGCAGGCAGGCAGGGTGCCCTGCCCCATTCTCCCAAGACCAGCCTCCAGGTGGTGACAGGGGCAGTTTCTAGGGGGGGGGCACCATGACTGGGGCTGAGGGGGGACAGTGAAGAACCAAAGTGCAAGAAGGCAGGTGGCCACATTTGATCTGTAGCAAGCTCTGCAGCTGATGGCCAGCCAGTGTTCATCCAGTGGCTCATAGGCCAGCCATGATAGTCTTGCTCTCTTCTATGGGGAATTCAACCAAACCAAAGTCAAAGCCAAACTGTCCTTCGGGGGGGGGGGGGCTCTCTATGGTGCTGAAGCCATCTTGGCCATGGAGATTTCAAGTCCTTTTACAGCTAGAATAAATCTCCTCTTAGATGGAAGCTACCAGTTGTCTTTTTTGCCTTGTCTAATCAGTTCCATAAGGTCTGGGGAAGCTTTAATTCTTGGTCTTCTCTTTGTACTAAAGCTTATTTTGTTGTTGGTCTCTAAATTATTGCATCGAATAAAGGATGGGTGTGGATTTGGGGGTCTCAATAAGTTCTAGTGTTTGTCAGGTTCCTCTTTCCTTGCAACTGTGTATGTCTATGCGTGAGGAGGCAGATTGTGGATGGAAGGAAAGTCAGATTGTTGACAAAGGAAGGAGCAGTGAAACCTGCCAAGAACCCTTGTGTGTTTTGACTGAACTGCATTTAGTAACACATTTCCAATGAATTATATGCATCTAGATGGCTGAAGGCCCAGCCTGGACTTGGTGTGAATGGGAGATGTGTGCCTAGCATTGGCTGAGCTGTGCCAATCTCAGCTGTGCCCACCATGCCTCTCCCAGTACCCCCAGCATGCTTTTGAAAGCCTCCTCCCTGGGCTTGCTTGCTCTGTAAATGGTGCTCTTTGGACTCCGCCACAACTCTCCCCTTCCAGTGCCTCTGCAATGCATGTAACCGCACACACTACCGGATCTCTTCTGACCAGTCCTTTGAAGCAGCCCTTGCTTCGGTTGGGGCAAAGAACAATAAGGGCATGGGTTGCCTGGGTTCAAGGTGCTCCTCTGGCAGAGGATAGGATGACTCTAATTACCCAACATGCTTAGGAATGGGTGACAGGGTCAGCCTCCTCTTCCCAAAAGGGCTCAGATGCCTTGGGGAAAGGGCTCTCCTGCAGGAGGAACGGATGGAGGGATGATTCCTGGCAGGAGTCAGTCACACATCTGGGCTGCCCCATCCCAGCTTCCAGGCCCCTGACAGGGCACCCTCAGGGGGGCATGGGCTGGGGCTGCTTGTGGAGACCCTGGCTCTGTGCCCTCCTCACCAGGCTTCTCCACTTGGTTCTTCTGCCCTAGGAAGAGACACCCAGGAGTCACCTAAAAAGTACAGGGAGGAGCCCTGAGTGCCGTGTTTGCATTGGCCCTGCTCTGGTGGGGATGGACACTGCCACCCACTGGCCAGCCCCTGAGCCTGAACCCACTGGGGCTCACTTGCTACCCCCCTGTGCCCCTCTGTGCAGGAGTACACCATCGACATCTTCTTTGCCCAGACCTGGTATGACCGGCGCCTGCGCTTCAACAGCTCCCTCCAGGCCCTGACCCTCAACACCAACATGGTCAGCCGCATCTGGATCCCGGACACCTTCTTCCGGAACTCCAAGAGGGCCGACTCTCACTGGATCACCACCCCCAACCAGCTCCTCCGGATCTGGAATGACGGGAAAGTCCTCTACACCCTCAGGTGCCTCCAGCCCTCCCAGGCAGATGTTTAACCAGGGGCAGGGGAACACAGAAAACCCCTGGGTTCAGGAGGGGGGGATTTGGCCATCCAGGGGGGCTGCTCTTAGGTGATGCAGCTGGGGACCCTGCCTTGCGGGTGGATGCCATGGTGAGGAAAGATCCCAGGGCAGTGGCTGAAATGTGGGCAGAGGCTGCGCCAGCAGTGGGTCTGGGTGTAGAGGGGCTTCCATGGCCCCTTGCGGTAGGGCTGGGGTACATCTCAGTGTGGGGATGTAGCCCAGGCACCACATCAGGCCTGCTGCAATGGTCACCAGTCAGCTAACTTCCCTCTCCTCTCAGGCTGACCATTGAGGCTGAGTGTCTACTCCAGTTGCAAAACTTCCCCATGGACACCCACTCCTGCCCACTGGTATTCTCCAGCTGTGAGTACTGCCCACCCAGGAGAACTCAAGGGGTTAAGGCTCCCTGTGAACCCTGCCCAGAGAGTACACTGCTGTTGCCCCTGTTCTGATTGGGGGGGGGGGGCTTGGCTGGAAGATCCTTGAAGGGGCAACCTCACCCAGGATGATGAAGGGGGTAGTCCTTTGGACTCAGGCATGCCTGGTGGTCTGTAGCTGAGCCAAGCCCTTTGTCCTCCCCAAGCCTTTGCTCTTGCCCTGCTAAGCAAGTGTCCTGTCTGTGTGCAAAGAGAGAGCATGAGCAAGAATGAGGGGTGGGGGGAGAGCGCATGTGCAGCCACGCAGCCCTGTCAGCTCCTCTGCTCCCTGAGGCCTATTCTTTGATGACTGATACAATGACAGCCACCTCCCAGCAAGTCACATCCATGTTAACATGCGCTCATGCACAGCCCAACCACTGGGGGCCTCAGGGAGGGCTGGAAGGCCAGGCAAATAGCCCCCCTTCCCACTCCCCCTTCAAGCTTCAGGCCCTCCCCAAAATCCTCCCTGGTTTACTTTCCAATACAGGGGTTTTTGGGAGGGGGGATACCTGTGGCTCTTTCCATCTTCCTGTGGCTGCCTTTCTAGGGCTCCAGCCCACCCAGCACAGTGGGGCCTCCCCCCCACCCCAAACCTCCCGGTTCACATCTGTGAGAGCAGCAACACTGCCAGCCACAGCATAGCCTCCCCCCTTCCTCCCTCCTATTCTGGGCCCAATTAACAGTACATGCCACACTCGCTTGGCAATTAATTAGAAACATAGTGGAGCAGCGCTGTGAGGTTTCTCCTGCCCCCCCCCCCTCACAGAGGCATCAAAGTTGCCGCTTCCAAGTAGTTTTGACATTTCGTTTTGCAGATGAAACCAGGCAGACAACTTGCTGGGAGTCCCATCCCTGCTCTGAGTGGGAATTGGCCTCCACGCTGCCATCCTCCCCCAAGGCCTGGGGAAAACTAGGGTATATGGGGGACAGGAAAAGGGGCAAAGCACCTCTGAGGACTCTAATATCACCACACACACATACCGTGGCCTTGCCAGTGTACTTTGGGGTTTGTCTTGGTGATGGAGGATCACTTGGTTTGCCATCTCCTTGGGTGGGAAGTGGGCAAGTAGGGCCACTTGGAGTAAAGCAGATGCCATCTCCTCAGTGCCAGAATCTGCTGACCCCCAAAAGGAGAGATGGGGTGCTTAAGAGGAAGCCAAAGGAGGTGGCAGGAGGGCACAGGCACACAGTCTTTTCAGTGCCAGCTGCTGGATCCCCTGTCAGTGGGGCAGGAGGGAACCCACACTGGTGGAGCTCTTAGTTTTGCATTCACTCGCAGGGGGCTAAGCGCTTCCCCCCAAATAGGCTCAGTGCCTTGGAGAGCTCCTGGGCCTGGAGCAGATTGGCCATTGCCTTGGATGAGGATGTTTTTGTGCAAAACAGAATTCACTGCACATTCTTCCCAGTCCAAGAGTGCAAAGTGGTGGAAGGAACCACAGGACGACAAGTGTGTGTGTGTGTGTGTGTGGTCTCTTTCCCCTCCTTCTCGCCTTCCTTCTGCTTCCCCCCCCCCCTGACCTGCCTCTCTTGCCTGGGCTCCCTCCCTTCCAGATGGCTACCCACGAGAGGAAATCATCTACCGCTGGAGGAGGTACTCCATTGAAGTCTCTGACCAGCGCACCTGGAGGCTGTACCAGTTTGACTTCACAGGCCTGAGGAACACGTCCGAAGTGCTGCGGACAGGTGCAGGTAAGGCCTCTCCTCCAACATGGGCATCCAGGTGGGGTGCAGGACCACTCCTGCCCTTGCCAAGCCAGGAAATGGTCAAGGTGCAGTGAGCAGTGAGAGGGAGAGAGAGGGCAGGAGGGGTGGGGGATCCCCAGAACAAGGCCAAGTGCTGAAGCAGACTCCCTACCTGCCCACTCCCAATTCCCCCTGGGCCCCAAGCCAGCCCCTCTTGCTTCCAAAAGGAGATGAGGCCAAGAGGTCCAGCCCCCAGGTTGGGAGGGGCAGAGTCCTGGGTTGGGGGAGGAGGTGGCTGGAAGCCATGCACATCAGCTCATCTGCTCCCCTCTTAGGCACTCTTCCTTTGGGGCAAAGGCCAGAGGCCCAGCTGGACTCAACCCTATGGTTGCACTGGGCTTCTGAAGATGGAGCCTACAAGCCTCCGAGGCCCATGGGTTACCCAGGCTGGGTCAGAGCAGGGCCTGTGAGGCGATGGGGTTGGTCTGCCCAGTCCTTCTGAGCATCCTTGGCTGCCTTCCTAGGGGACTACATGGTTATGACAGTCTCCTTCGACCTGAGCAGGAGGATGGGCTACTTTGCCATCCAGACCTACATCCCCTGCATCCTCACCGTCGTCCTATCCTGGGTCTCTTTCTGGATCAAGAGGGACTCCACACCAGCCAGGACATCGCTGGGTAAGGCAGTCTACCCTATTTCCTCCTCCTCCTCCTGGGCTGGGGCTACCGCCAAGGATAAATCCAGCTGAGTCTTGACATTGTGGCTCTTGAAATCAGCAAGGGCTCCACTAGCCAAACTCAGCCATTTCTCTGCACGTGGAGCATCCCTCCCAATTAGACTTGCATGATGGTGTTGGGGACCAAGGAGAGTGTCACTATGAGAGCCTGTAAACCAAGCCCAGTCCTTTCAGGATTTGCTGGAGAATCTTCTCCCAGCTCACAGAAGTCCTGCTTAACACTTCTCCTCCCACAATGGAGAGTTTCCCTCCACACTCCAGACACAGATACTGCCTCCCCAGGCCTGGGGAAGGGGGTCCTAGCATCATGCTCCATGCTAAGACCAGTGGGGAAGCCCTCAGCCCTATGGGGCTGCTAGAATGGCCTTGGGGTCCAGCCGGCCCACTGGCTCTTCTACTCACCCCCTCCTCAGGGATCACCACTGTGCTGACCATGACCACGTTGAGCACTATCTCCCGCAAGCACCTACCCCGGGTCTCCTACATCACGGCCATGGACCTCTTTGTCTCTGTCTGCTTCATCTTTGTCTTTGCTGCCCTCATGGAATATGCCACCCTCAACTACCTGGTGGGGAACAAGAAGTCCCTTAAGCAGAGCGGCGGCAGCATCAGCTGCACTGGGAGACCCCGGCTGGTGAGTGGGTGGCCAGTGGGGCAGGGGAGGCTTTTGAACCAGACCAGGCCTCTGAGACCACCCAATGGATTCATGCAGGAACTGGAGATGGCAAGGGATGTGCGTGCGCGTGTGTCCCTCCTGCTCTGCAAGAGTGATCTGTTGGAGGTGGAGGAACAGGGGTCAGACTAGTGGTCACAGGGGATCCCCAGGTGGAGAGAAGAGAGAATGGCCAGCAATACACCTGGGATGGGGAGGGGGCTGAGGGAAGGGGGCAGCAGCCCCTCCCATTCCATCCTGAACCTGCAAGGTGGGGGCAGGATTCCCAAGTCACAGGATGGTCACCTGGGCTTCCTATTCTCCCTTGAAGGCCAGCTGTTATCCTGTGTGATGACTTGTTGGGACCAAGAGTATGGGCATCAGCTGTGGGGGCATGGAGTGCCAGAGCAGTGAGAGACCTTCACCCACTCTGAGCTACAGTTGCTCCTGGTTGGCCCAGCTGTTGAGGCTGGGAGGTTTGGGGTGTCAAGGGCCCTGCCACTTCCCTGCCTGCCTTCCCTGACTTGCCTTTTGCTCTTCCCAGCTGACCAGCCATGCTCGCCTGGTGCCCTCCTACACAGCCATCCACATCAACAGCCTGGTGACGTGGCCACCTGACATGGATGAGGAAAGCGAGGATATGGAACCCTCTTCGCCTTGCCCTTGCTTGGAGGGCAAGGAGTGCCGGCGGTTTTTTTGCTGCATCGACGACTGCCGGACGGGTGCCTGGCGCCAAGGGCACCTTCGCATCCACATCTCCCGCCTGGACTCCTACTCCCGGGTCTTCTTCCCCACTGCCTTCCTCCTCTTCAACATTGTCTACTGGGTCGCCTACCTCTACCTCTAGCTCCATCCTCCAAGAAAGACCTGCCTGCCTGCCTACCTGCCTGCCAGGGCGAAAAGGAAGACAGAGCTGGTGGAGCTGGACGGTCACTTCATCACCTACCAGAGGGTCTGGTGGCCTGGCAGTGAGGAGGGAGCATGGCCTGTGGAAGGGACCCTAGAGGTCATTTGAACCAGCTCTCTGCCTGTGTAGACGATACTTCAGCACAGGCTCTTCTGCCCCCCCCCCCCCCCCCCTAAAATTGTCTCCTGAAGAGAAGAGGCACCCCACTCCATCCCTGAGTAGACACACTCCTTCCAAGGCAGCCTGTTCCACTGGCGAAGCACCCTTCATGCCACTGGGAGGGGGGATCTGCCTTATCACTGAGCGTCCATGGCAACTGGAAAAACCACCCACAACTCTCTATGCACCACTCTGGCTCTGTTGTGGGTTAATGACTGCTTGTGTCCAAATTCCCACCACTGCGGCCAATGGAGAGGGCTTTGCTGGATGATGGACACATTGGTTCTACTAGGCATGGGCAAAGGAAAGGGCGAGAAGCTGTGAGATTCATGGTCTCTCTGCCTTTGGAAGGGAGAGTCATTTGGGGGTCCACAGAACTCACATAGGGAGGGAAGGCCTGGCAGCAGGAGCCCCTCCCTGAAGGGTGAAGTCCCAGAGGGAGCCAATAGGGTCCGGGTGGGGGGCTGCCACCTCATTAAACCTTACAAGCCGCTCTGGTTTGCTCCTAGCCTCATCCCATTAATATTTACTCATGATGTAAATTGCAAATAAATGTTTTAAAGAGGAGAGACTTTCAGAGTGAGTGTCAGATTAAAGGCCTGTCGAGGGAGGAGATGCGTGTGGCAGAAAAGAGTTCTGACAGGGCCAGCTGGGCCCTATTCTTGGAGCGCAAATCCCATCAAGGCCTGGGAGATGGGCTCCGACACTGCGGAATATGATCCGAATAATGAGGTGTCATGTTTAATTCATTCAGAAGTTTTGCCTGGTGCAGTGTTGGGAAGCGGAGGGTGAGAGCCTTGCAAGGCTGGCATCGTTGGCACGTGGGCATCCACACAGGAGCCCCAAGCAGGGCCGAGCCAAGCTGCAGGTGTGAGGTGAGGGAAGGGATGAGGGTGGCCTACCTGGAAGGGCTCCACTGGACGTGGCGGGGAGTGGGGGCAGTCAGGTGGCCAGTGTACTCACAGTGGGACTCTGCACTTACCTGTGGGGTGCAGGAGGCATGCCCATCTGAGCAGCTGCCCACTGGGGAAGGGTGATGCAAACTCCACTCCCTCCTTCTCCATGTCTTCTGCAAGAGTCACATAGACCTCCCCTCATGGTTGCCCTTTGCTTCGGTGCCACGTTTGCTGCCTGTCACGGGAAGGAGAATGTGGGTGGCGAAATGGGTGGGGAGGCAGGAGGCTTTGTGGCGACTGCTCATGCTGGGCATCCACACATGCTAGGCATGTTTCTCCTGCATTCTGGCCATTGTTGAATCTGCATCTCTTGGTCATACCTCACTAAAGAAACCTTCTGTTTTAGCAGTTTGGTCTGCTTTTACTGTTATCTTGTCTCCAGTACCAGCTCCTTTGAGACAATGCAGCAGACATTCTGAAACCAGACCAGGTGGGTCGAATGGGCCTTTCCAAGACAAGGACTCTGTCGAAGCAAGGAAGACGATACCTCCAAAGGCAAAGGGGAGATGCTTTGCTCTGCTCCTGAACTCTGGCCGTTGCCTTCTGTTTTCTACACAATGGCATGTACACACGAACACATACAGAGACACACCGGCAGCCATGACCCCTTTGTGTACTCCTCCCAACATACTTTTGGGGTATACTTGCATTTTCTTTTTTAAAAAGCAAGTCAAAGCACCATTTCAGTCTTTGCAGTTATGAAATGGATATACTGAGAGGGTTTGTGTTGGTGTCAGATCACAGCATCTCCAAATTTATTCATTAAGTCCGTTTGATGGCACATCAAACATGGTGGCATCCAAGAATATCAGAGAAGACTTGGGGATGCTGGCCCTTGAAGGCGCTTTGGCAGGCTGGACTGTTTCACCCCACACAAATACACAACATCCTCCCCTCCTCAAACCAAAGAGAGAGAAAGAGAGAGAGAGAGAGAGAGAGAGAGAGAGCCTTTTCTGTTATGTTTGAAATGGAAACTAGAGGACGGGTATGAAAGGAAAAGAATTTGATGGCAAATGTGTTTGGGGTTACCTGGCACTGAAGCCTAGAAGGTGGGGCACATATTCAAACATTATATGAAGCCCTCTGAGGACATGCCTATCCCCCCACAAAGAGCCCTCTGCAAAAGGCAGGGCCAGGTTGTTCCCTTTGGCTTTGATCAAGGCAGCCCAGGCAAAGCCTCCCTGACCCTTCCTCTGGCCAAGGCCCCCTCCCTCAGTAGGGCCTGGACATGTGGCCCTCTCCCTTCCGCCCTATTGCCACATTTATCCTGGGGGTGGGAGGGAAGGAGTGTGCTGATCTCAGTCTCAAGGTGGTTGATCTGTGCCAAGTGGGGTGGAATAATTGCATTCCCACCCATGTCCACATGCACCTTCTCCTCTCTGGCCTTGTCTGGATCTGCTGGTGCATCGCCACTTCTACACTGGATTCCCCCCCTCACCATCCACTCTTGGAACAGCATCACCTTAGAATCATAGAGTTGGAAGAGACCGCAAGGGCCATCCAGTCCAACCCCATTCTGCCATGCAGGAAATTTAAATCAAAGCATCCCCATTGACAGGTGGCCATCCAGCCTCTGTTTAAAGACCTCTAAGGAAGGAGACTCCACTACGCTCCGAGGAAGGAATGTGTTCCACTGCCAAACAACCCTTACTCTCAGGAAGTTCCTCCTAATGTTGAGGTGGAATCTTGCTCCCACTTAGTTTTTGAACTAAAATGTGATGTTGTTGTTGCTGATGGTGATGATGTTGCAAAACACAAGGTGGCTGTGATCAGCTAAATGGATTTCAGGAACTCAGATTTTGTTAAAAGTGCTTTTTCTGCCCTCCCCTTCCTGCCTCCCTCCTTTGCTGCTTGCTACTTTGAAAGGACAGGCTCCACCTTGGAACAGAACTTGGAAGCCAGGCCTTTGAAATAGGTGGCCAAATGGCAGAGGAGTCCTTCGGTGATTCTTGGACACCCCTTCTCTTTCTCCTGCTTCATAGACATGAAAGCTGGCTCAGTGACAACAGCACTGAGTGCAGCTGAGCAAGAGAGCTGATTGCCCCAAGAGGACTCTGCCCCACTGGGGCTGCCCTCCTCTTTACGGTGGGCCTGAATAGGCAGGGAGCCCCATCTCTGCAGACAGACAGGCATCCCTGGCTGGTTCCCAGACCTCCTGGTATACAGCCTCCAGTTTTGTTCTGACTTCAATTCCTGTGCTCTACGTGTGGACATGGACAGATGCCACTGGTGCTGAATCAGGGCTAGAATCATTAAATGGTTGAATTGTAATAGAGGACAGGGATCCCAAGGGCCATCCATCCCGATCTCTGATGCCACACCGCTTTTGGGAGGTGTCCATCCAACCCTTTTCTCCAAAGGAGGACAGCAACCTCCTCTCCAAGGACGTCCATATTCCACGGATGAGCAGCTCTTACAGCAGAGGCTCTTCCTAATGTTTAGGTGTCATCACTTTTCTTGTCATTTGAATCCATTGGTTTGAGCTGCAGCCTCTGGAGCAGCAGAGAACAGGCCGGCTGCATCAGCCACGTGGCCAATAGCATGAGGAGCAGAGCATTAAAATACAAGGCAGTGGCTCCCCTTCACACACTCTGTGCCTGTGTTCATGGCTACACTCCAGAGGCAGAGAAGGGCCATTGAGAAAGGCAAGGGCCTGCTCTTTCTGTGAATATGAGGTGGGGGGCAGCCTGCATGTTGAAGCCAGCATCAGGCCCACAACAGGGCTGGTCTGAGCCCACTGCCCTGCTAGGTTCTCCCAAGCAAGCGTGTGTCATTTGTCTGCATTTCATCAAAGATCCTCCGTGATATTTTGATTAGCAAACTGATTTATAGATGGAAACATCATCAGATAGATCCATAATTGGTTGGAAAATGGTGCTCAGAGAGTTGTCCTCAGTAGCTCCGCCTGAGACTGGGAGGACCGGAGGGCCTTCGGACCCTCTCCTGGGGCCAACAGTGTTTTATCAATGGTTTAGTTGCAGGTGTGGAGGGAATCTTTTGCAAATTTGCAGACGATACAAAATTGAGAGGGCAGCTAACACTCTGGAAGAAAAGAACAGAATTCAAAAGCACTACAAAACTGAACTGAGCATCTGGCTTCCTTGAGGTGGGCTTGTCCAAGACTGTCCTGGCTGGAAAACAAAGCATCCTCTCCTTCTGCAGCCCAGCAGCTGGACCCGCTGCCAGCAGATTAGGTGGCTGAGATTAATGGGATCAGATCAGATCAGAGGAGAGATTAGGCGTGGTCAATAAAACCAGATTTGGGGAAAGAGATGTGGTCAGGAGGAATCAGGAGAGATTATTACAGGGCGGCAGGCTCTCCTCGGGAACAAAGGGCCCTGATCCTCCTCCTTTTTTTCTCGCGGAAGGGAGAATTTGGCCTTCCCCCTTTGGGCAGCCATGGTAAACCACCTCCAAGAGGGCTTTTTTGACCTGGAAAGACTCCTTGGGCCCTCTGCCTGGGAAAGAAGGCCTTCCTTGGGCTGGAAGGGGCCAGAGGGAGGGAGGGGAGGAGGAGGCAGAGGACTCATCATCCTGGGCAGTGCTGGGAGGGCTGTGCAGAGGTCGCTGCTCTGCAGTGCCAGAGATGTACTTCTCCGCCTTCTGCGCCCACGGCGAGATAAAGGCAGTGCTCGCCTGTCAGCTCCTGCGTCCTTCACCAGAATAAGGAGGAGGAGGAGGAGGAGGAGGGCGCGCTTTCTGCCACCAAGATCTATGGGGGAGTGGGGCTGGGCTGGGGGCGGCTGGTGATGCCTTTGAGTGTGGAAGGCCCTGATGGCAAAAGGCAGCCACCCGTTTAACAAGGAGGTCTCTCCCTTTCGGAGCCCAGCAGAGCACCAAGATTATCAGGGGAGGCCTTTCTCTTTGCCTAGCCCCAGCCCCGTTAAAAAACAACAACACAATCTGACCTGGAACTTTAAAAAATCAGATTTTAGTACTACAGTCTGGAATCATGTTTTGCAAAAGGAGATGTTCTTGTCATTGTGTTCCAAAGCAGTTATCAAAATAAGGCTGTAAGGAGGTGGGTGCTGAGCCCACCTTGGGAGGTCTCTTGCTCTTGCCAGGAATGCCCCAAACAGAGCCCCCCTTCCTGAGGAATTGTGACCACGTGGGGAGGAGAGGGTAGTGCTGGGGGGATGAGAGAAGGGAAAAGAAGAGAGAGGCACACAAGTGGACTCTGTGTGTGTGTGTGTGTGGGGGGGAGGTGGGCACCTGCGGACCCTGAGGCAGTTCAAAGGCAGCTCTGGTGGGAAGCAGAAGGAAAAGAGGAGGAGGGGAGGGAACCCCAGAGCTATAGGGGATCCGGCTGGGCAGAGGAGAGGCAGCCCCTGTTTCAGCAGCCCTGAAGGAGGGAGGTGGGGAGGGAGGTGAGCCTTGTTGAGCTAGGTGGGGAGACCCTCAGGGCTGGGACCCTCCTCCTTTCCTCTAGGGGCTGGTGGGCTGAGGGAGCCAAGGGAGAAGAGCTCTGCCTGAGGGTCCTGCTTGGCCTGGCCCTCCAGGGAGGCCACACGCTGCTTCAGCTTCATCTGGGCCGCATCGTACTCGGCCAGCAGGCGGGAGAAGCGGGCACTGAGTGTCTCCAGGCTGCTCTCCAGCCGGTCCAGTTTCTCACCCACGCTGAGGCCCTCTGTGCTCTTGGCAGCTGCTGCCTCATCCAGCAACCCTTCCTTAGTGAGGATCTCTCGACCGCGTTCCTCCAGGAGCCGCTTGGCCTCTGGGTACTCGGTCACGGCTTCCATGAGGTCCTCCTTGGAGAGACAGAAGAGGTCAGAGTAGCCAATGCTGCGGATATTGGCTGTCCGCCTGTTGCCCATCTTGCTGCCCTTGATGTTAAGAATGCTGATCTCCCCGAAGCAGCAGCCGGCCGTCAGCAGGGCATACTGGGTCACGCCGTCATCGGCCACCACTGCCAGCTTCCCCTCCTTGATGATGTACATCTCCTTCCCAATGTCACCTTTGCGGCAGATGTAATCTCCGGGGCTGAAGACCTGCGGGCGCAGCTTGAGGACCAGTTCCACCAGGAGGCCTGCCTCGCAGTCTTGGAAGATGCGGACCTTTTTCAGGGTGTCCAGGTGGACATTGATGGCGATTTCGGCCCGCAACTTGTCTGGCAGATTCTTTAGTACTTCCCACTCATCCACCGTCTTTTTGTTGGTCCAGAGGTAGTCAAACCACTTGATCACCTTGGCCTCCATCTCCTTGCTGACCTTGCGGAAGTGCATGTAGTGCTTGACGGCATCGATCTTGGCTTGGAACTCGGCACGCGTGGCATTCATGTTGGAAATCATGGAACCCACGTTCCCCACAATGGTGGCAAAGATGAGGACACCAATCAGGAAGTCAAAGATGACGAAGAGGTACTCCTCATCCCGCACGGGCGGAGGGGTCTCTCCGATGGTGGTCAGGGTCAGTGTGGACCAGTAGAGACAGTAGATGTACTCCCTGGTCAGGTAGCCATACTCTGGGTCTGATATATTGGGATACACCCAGGTGTCCTCCCCGAAGCCGATGGCCTTGGAGATGGCATAGTAGATGCAGGCATTCCAGTGGATGATGATCAGAATGTAGAGTACTAGGTTGGAGATCCGGAAGATGTTTGGGTAGCTGGTCCTGGTCTCGGTCCGGTCAAAGAACTCAAACATGCGGGAGAACCGCAACAGCCGGTTGAAGCGCAGCTCAGGGCGGTGCACCCCAAAGGCGAAGTAGCCAAAGTCCGTGGGCAGAATGGAGAGAAGGTCCAGCTTGAACTGGAGGGTGGCTATGTACTTGTCCCGCAGCTTCTTGGGGTCCTTCACGAGCAAGCCCTGCTCCAGAAAGCCTGCCCAGGGAAGAGAGCCAGACCCAATACAATGGGGCATAAAAAGAGCAAATGGGGCTGCTGCATATGTCCCATTTACACCCCCCACTCACACACACAATCTGCCCCTCTTCTCTGCCAGCCAGTGCCCCTCCGCTCACCCGCCTGGAGCCAAACACAAGACAGGCTTCTCCTGGCGCCACCAAGAGGCCAAGGGACACGTTTCCCAGCTTCCCAGGGCTTCAAATGTGTGAGTCTGTCTGTGATGCTCTGAGAATGTTCTGACCCGCATTTTCCTCATTTCGGTCATTTCTTAACTGCTGGATATTATGGCAGAGGCTGTTGCTGTGCCTGAATGCTAATATCCAGGTGGATAATTTTACAAAAAACTATCCAACAGGGAAGAATCATCTCTTTGTCTAGAAATTCTCACTATAGTTTTTTTTAAAATAAATGCTGTTAGTAAGATCCACTTTTTTGGGGCCAGGAAGGAAGGAAGAAAGGAAGGAAGGGGCCACTCTGCTCCAGCTGAACATCTCCAGCACAAGCGCACCCACACCCACACCCACACACACACCTGTGCGCAGCCGGACGACAATGTCAGCAATGTAGATGCTGTCTGCAAGGTAGTCCAAGACAAGCCACCAGACTACATACCTCCTTTGGAGTTCATTGAAACAGGCGCTGTGGAGAAAAGCACCACTGGGTGATCCTTGGGGAAAAGGAGGGTGTCCCCCCACCCTACCCCTAAACACAGGGTCAGAGCCAGAGCCCCAGGAGCACTTCCCATAAGGGTTTTCTCACTTCTGGGACCGGAGGCGGCAGTTAGAGGGCAACCGGGTCCCCCTCACTAAAAAGCTACCATTATAGATAGGGTCACTTGGTGTGGGACAGTGGTAGTGGCAGCAGCAGAGGATGGCCCAGCCCCCCTTCCCTCCACCTCACCCGCTCACTTGGCCAGACCTGAAAGAAACTGGACGGCTTGCTGGACAGGCAAATGGGTGAGCTAGGGGGCAATACTCCGCAACCGGGTCAACCTCCTCCCTTTTGCAGAGTGCCTTGGCTGGTGGCAGTGGTGGGTTTTTAAGATGTTGGCTGACTACCCCTCTGGGAGTTCACCACCTCTGGGCTTTCACCCAGTCCAGGCTGCTCCCCCTGCACCCCTTAGTGATGCCCTACCACCAGGAGCCACGGCTGGGAAATGGCAATGCAGCAGTAGCTGCTTCAGCACCAGAGAGGCAGTTGGAGGACTCCCTGTAGGGTTTCTGAGAGCCAGAAACGCAGCCCAACACCCCCCCCCCCACACTGTATGAGACCGGTTCTGGGACTGTGGAAAACACAATCCCCCCTCCCTGCTGACCTCCTCCAGAGATGGGCATGTGCATGAGGGGGCCTGGGCCTACCAGGAGGCAGGCCTGCTCACCGGGCAACCAGCGTGCTCCAGTTGTAGAGGACAGGGATGGCAATGACCAGGAGCCAGCGGTAGTACAACTCCCCGGCAGGATCTACCACAAAGACCTTTTCCTTCTTCCTGCAAACAGAACCAGAGTGGGGCAGGGAGCAGGGTGGGCAGACCAGCCCTCAGCAGGAAGAGGGGCATCGTAATGGGGGGAGACAGGGCCCACGTCAGCATCAAAACCTCCATGGTCAGGATGGGAGGCAAAAAGGACAGGAGAGGTCCCCCTTCCCTGCTTGGGCACCTGTTGCCAACCCTGTGGACCCTCACACGTCTCTGGCCATTAGCAAGCCCCCTCTGCAGCCCTCTGGGAGGAAGGGCCCCACGTGTTTTCTTTCCTGAGGAAGACCCCATGGGCCCAGCCTCTCCTCCGCTGCCCTTCTCCTCTCCTCTGCAACGGGGGCCCTGGCCAGTGGCAAGGTCTGGATCACCCTGTGGCTAGTCCAGGGTCTATTTCCTGGATGCACACCCACCTCCACCTCCCAGCTGGCATCCTATGGAACAGACACTTTCCACCAAGTGATGAATGGCAAGTCAACACTCAGATAAATTCCATTGCTCCAGTGAATCTACTCTAGTCGAGATTAAACAGGATGAAGGCCCAAGCATGTCCCAAACTGGCAGAGGGAGACAGGTGGACAGCAAAGCGCTTGGGGGTGAATGGGACTCCATCTTAGGGGGTGTTTGCTCACTTCTTTTTTTCATCCTGGTCCGTCAAGGTGTCTCCACTCGCCATGGCAGTTGCCAAGGTGTTTGCATCCGGCCCTCGGAAACGCTCGAGGAAGGAGTCTGTCCGCACATCCTCTTCCCTCTGCAGGCTTTTATTCATCCACCCCCGGAGGGCCATCACCAGCTGGGCTACCCTGCAAGAGAGGGAGGGAAGCATCAAGCTGGAGGGGCAAGTGGGGACCCCTGGCTCCACAGGGAGAGCCCCCCCCCCCCTACAAAGGCCTCCTCCTACATGGAAGTGACCCCCAAGCACCAGCCCTGGAAGAGCACTTGGCCCACAGGGTGGGCCCAGTCGGCTAGAAGGAGGAATCCTGTCCAAAGAGCAGAATCAATCTGGACCAGAGTTGTGCGTAGAGGCAGGAATCATACATGCCATCGGTGTCCAAGGGGTAATTCAACCCCAGAGGGGGCTCCCAATCGGACTGCCCCCCATCCAAAATTGGGAACAGGAGCCACGGGGGGAGTCCAATGGTGAGTGCCTTCAGGGGCAGAGACAGGAGCCCTGATCCATTTCCCAGCTCTACCAAAGAGGCAGCTGGGCAGACAGATGCACTGTGGGCTCAAAGGAGGCCCTCACCCAAGAGAAGAAGCACCCAGGAGCTGTCTGGCCTCTCTCCCCTTAGTGCCTCCCTCATGCTCCGCCACAGAGCCCCAGGCCAGGCCAGCCCCACACATACCTGGAAAGCTCCCTTTTCTTCCGGATGGATCTGTGGGGCTTTGGTCTTGCTTCATCCAAGCTGGCCGACCGCTGCAGCTCTGAGGATGTGTCATTGAGGACACTGGAGGACCCACTGTGCGGAGGAGAAGAGAGGGACCATACACGCCAGTGAAACCTCGAGAGGGGTAGGGAGAGGGGTGAATCCCACCTCCAACACGGGGCAAGGGGAGTGTCTCTGCCTTTGTCCAGATCCTGGGTTTCTCTCATTGACCCCCATAATCCTCCAATTTGTTTGATAGCATGCAGCCTAGGGCATATGCAGAGTGCCTTTGCCTCACCTGCAGCTGCCTTGTCCCCGCCCCCACCTGCTGTTGCGATTGCTGAGCTGGGCCTGCTCTGGCTTATTCTCCGAGGCCCTTCTGGCTGGCGTTGGGGGCTGGTAGTTGGCAGGAAGGGCCTTGGTGCCATTGCTTTTTTTCGTCGTCATTTTCCATGCACAGAAGGGACACTGGCATCCCCCACAACCTGTGAACCTGCACCAGAAGACATTTGGGAACTGAATCAAGTGGTAGAGAATTGCGTCCTAAATACCAGAACAAGTCAGGAGAATTGAGTAACTTTCTTTCTTGTCATACAAGCCATAAAGGTCAGTCAGTGCCCTTTGGCCAAATATTGGGAGCGGGGTGAGGGTGTATTGTCACACATCTGCCAGTGGCCAAGTCACTGAAATGACTGAATGAGGTCATTTTCATTGTGTCTCCAGACCAGATCGGGCCCCTTCCATAGGACCCAGGGCCACCCACACCCCCTGCCCCCACCCTGCTTGGCTTCCTGGCTCTGCCCAGGTACCACATTGGGCCACCACTGCCAATGGCCACAGGGTTCGACCAGGGGCTTGCAGGAAGTGGCTCTCTGGGGTCTGTACACGCATGTGTACCCCCACCCACCCAGCCACCCAGAGGGATCCAGAACAAACCACAAGGACTGCTGGCCATGGTCCAGCCACACTCAGCATTATGGTTGATGGAGGTGGGCAAAATTCCTTTTCCTGAGAATTAAGGGGACAGTGGAAGGGCAGCAATAGAGTTGGTGCCCACCAGGAGCCCCCCACCCATTTTGGCCCTGAGAGTCACCTTCCCAGTCCAAAATCACCCCCATCCACCCTGGGTCCCTCTTGGGCAGATGACCCTTGGTCTCCCATCTGTGTTATGGAGATGCAGCCCAACTGCCTCACAGGATTATCTCAGATGATGATGATAATGATGATAAAGCAAAATGAGAAATGCTATTTGAGGGGAATGTCCCTTCTTCTGGATTGACCCTGCATCCAAAGGTGAAGGATGGAGACTGGCTGAACAAAAAGCCTTACGTGTTCAGCTGCTCATCTGAATTTCAATAACTTGGGGGGGGGGGCAGGCCTCCCACCCTTCTTTCCCCTCGGCCTCTTTTTCTACCCCTCTTTCCGTCTCCCAGGATTTCCTCCCTGTTATTATTATTATTATCATGCAGGGCTTCTCTCAGAGACCTTCATCTCTGTCCCGGTTGCCGTGGCGACAGCATCCGCAGCAGGCCCTTCCCTGGCAACAGGTGCAGGTACTCCCTTCTCCCTCCCAAGAGGCCCACAGCCAAGCCGCCATGAGGACTATGACAAACCCTGCCATGAGTGCCAGCCCTGCATTGTCAAGCCAGAGGCCGTGACAGGGCAGCTCTTAAGAGGTTGCCACAAAATCTCTCATGCCAAGACCTAGTCCTATGCCCCACTGACTGGTTCTGAGGGTCCGGTTTTGAAAGAAGTGGTACATCATCATCTCCATCTAACTCTGAGGCTCATTCATTCTTGAAACTCGAGATCTGTGGCAGAGTGGGGAGGGGATTCTCAGAGTGGTGGGACCCCCAGAAGTCAAGGCCTCTGGCCCTTCAGTGGCTGGGAAAAGTACAGGCGTGGGGTTGGTGGGGTGGTCTGCCTCCTCACAGGCAGCTGAAGGCCTGCTTGTGCCCACGGGGAGCCCACATGTGGACTGGATCCTCCCTGCCCCCACCATGTTGGCAGAGAGTGAGGCCCCAGGGGTCAGGGGAGCAGCAGGAGGCCTCATGTGGAGGAGGAAGCCCTGGCTGCAGGGCTGTGAGACTCCCAAGCAACCATCTCTGGCCTCCCACTGGCACCCAATTCACCTCCTAAAGTCCTCTCCAACTGGGCCCAAACCATAATATTTAGGGGAGGAGGGCAGGAGAGATTGAGAAAAATGCACACAAATAGAATGGCTGTAGCAGGGAGTGGGACACCATGGACCCCCCCACCTTCCAAGAACTGACCTCTCTGTGCTTCAGGGGTACTGTCTCCACTGTGATCTGAAGCTATGCTCCCAGCTCCCTACATGTTTTAAGAAGTTCACAGGGGGGGCTGTAGTTGACAGAGGGGGAATCACAGCCATGCTGGCTTTGCTGGAGTGGATCCCATCGGTTGCCAAGGGGGTCTGAGGTTGATGGAGGAGGAAAGAGGAAGGGAGTCAAGGAGAGAGTATGTCCCTCCAGTCAACCCCTCTGGCCAGGGACAGCCCCCTTGAAGACACCAGGTACCCTCCACAGCCACCCCTCCTGCCCTCTGACACCACCCAGTGCACCTTTGGGGGGTGGGAGGGAGGACAGGGGTCACCTCCAGCAACCTCTGCCTCTGTCTGTGGGACCCAGCCCAAAGCAGGCAGCACTGTGCCAAGGGAAGGACGCAACAGTGGACAGACCCAGATGTGGAGGCCTTCAGCCGAGTGTGTCACAGTCATCTCCGTGTGATGGACAAGAGGAGAACATTCTAGGGCAGTTGGAAGCATCTGTTTGAGCCACACAGAGAGAGGGAGGCTGGGAATGTAGACTACTCTGCCAGTCATGGTCTCCAGACAGTCCATGTTCATTAGTGACACACAGGAATTTCTCACCTCACAAGGCTCCGTGTTGGATGTTCTCAAAAGCCCTCTCCCAATTCCTCAGCTGCCGTCCCCTTGGCAGGGTCCGTTTCTTCAAAGCAGAGTCGCCTCCTGGTCCTCTTTGAGGCTGTGAGAAATTCAGAAGCAAGAGAGATCCCCAGCCCCCACCCTGTGTGCAGAAAATGTCCATCAGGATGAAGAAAAAGAATAAATACACAACACACACTCTGTGCATGTGCAACATTGTCCCATGTTTACTCACTGCTCAGCGCCACTGCACAGACTCCACTTTGAGATCGAATCTAGGTTGGGTGCTGGGCTGGTCAGCAAGGGCAGTGGCCCTTCCAGGTGGCTTTGCTGGCTGGCCAGTGGTGGGCCTCAGTTCCCCTTCCGCTCTTCTGAGCATCTGTCCTCTCTCCGGCTGGGACCCAGGAAATGAGGATGGCCTTTGGCAGACCCTGAGGGGCCCATGAGGTGGGAAAGCGGCTCTCTTGACCCCACACCTGGAGCTCAGCTGGCAGCCCCCTCCCTTTGCTCCAGCCAAGTGGCCTTGGAGTCAAGCAGGTCAAGAGAGAGGCTGCTGCTACCTGCGCACTCCCTCCAGTCCTGAGCAAAGTTGCAGCAGCCACAAGCGCTGGCTCTGCCACACTGCCAGCACCTAGGGACCTTGGTGCTGCTGCTCCTGTTCCCTTGTTGGTTGCCTCAGCCTCCCGCCCACTGCTTAACCCTCCTTCCTGTGCCTCCTGTTGGAAGAGGCAGCCAGGTCCAAAGTGTGTGTGTGTGTGGGGGGGGGGGGGTCAGCTACACCACATCTCTAACAGGGATGGACAGCTTTGCTGCATTAAAAGGTGGGCCTGGATACCCGCCTCCGCCGCCACTCTTTTCTCACCCCTTGGCCTGGCTGGCAGGTGGGGCTGAACATCAGAGGAGCTGCTCAGAGGGACCTGCTGGTCACCAGGGTCTGAGAGAAACCTACTGTTCTCAGTCCGAGGCTAAGGCTGGGCACAGAGGGCCTCTCTCCTGAAAAGATATTCCCCCACCCTGCTTTCCTCCTCCTCGCAATAACAAGCCCTAAAATTCTCTGGCAGCTCACCTTTCCTGGTTAGATAGGGCTATTTGTTAAAAAAAAAATAGCTGATTTTTAAAATTTGTTAAAGCCCATACAATGAATTTATTGATTTTCATCTGAAGCAGGACTTAGAAGGAAAACAACCCCAGCAGCAGGTCTTGGAAGAGGCCTCCTTTGAGAAGATTGCCTTCAGGAGATGCCTGTTGCTGCCTGCAATTGCTGGAGCAGTTGCTAATTAGGAGACCTCTTTGTTCTTCAAAAGGGCCTTTCTGAAAAAAACTAAAATAAGCTAATAATCCATCTCTAGACAACTCCCTTCCTCATTTTATTCTTCAGTGTGCTGTCACTCACCCCACACTCCTGTCACACTCTGGTTGTGAAACAAAGACACCTCCTGCCCAGCAGCGCTGTGGTCTCTGTGTTGTGGCGGGTGCTGGCCAGGGTCACTGGGGGCCTGGCAAAGAAAGGGACTTGGAGGCCTCTTGGCTAGCCCTGGGCTGTGCCAGATCCGCCCAGGATTTGAGAGAGAGCAGGGGGTCCCTGTGACCAGGCAGCAGGTCCTTTATCACAGACTGAACCAGGAGCCTCTTCCACCTGAGCAAGGCATGCGATTAATGCCCCAGCTCCCAGAAGGCAGCCAGCACATGCTCAGAGGCATGCTTCTCTTCTGAGCACCAGTGCCGGGAAAAACTTCTGCGGTCCCTCCGGTGCATGAGTGTGTGTGTACCAGACTTCCCAAAGAAACTGCAGGGCCCACCTCTGAAATGGTCCAGCCAGGAGCAGCCATTGGGTGGCGGACTCCGCTCTTCAGCCAAGCAGTCAATGTAGCCTGGAAAGACACTTGTGGCTGTGTAAGGAAATCACAGGCAGCTTGCAGGAGCAAAGCCACTCAGCCCACAGGCCCATCGCTCTGGAACAAACGGAGGAGGTTGGAGAAGTGCCAGCCACCGCTGCTCCTTGGAAAGCTCCCCGGTGTGTCTCTGTTGCAAAACATGCAACCACCAAACCCACAAGAGTCCTTTCTGGGGCAGAGGCAGGTGAGCGGTGTATGTGTATGGGTGTGTGTGTGTGTGTGTTGAGAGAACCAAACTGCCAGCTCCAGGAGGAAGGGCATAGGGGGGCAAAGGGCTGGTGTTAACCCCAATTGTCACCTCCGCCTCAAGGACCCATGCTGGAACTGTGAAGATGGATTGTAGGGACCAAACAGGGGCAGGGGGGGTCTCTGTCTGTCCCCAGATCATTCCCCACACAGACAAACATGGGTCCATTTACCAGGCATTTTATTAGGATTTGGTCATGCCAAGCTCCTTCACATGCTGTCAGTTGAACACCAGCACTGCAGATTCTGTTGGGTGGGTGGGGACTAGTAGAGAAGCCCCTCCAGAGTTCCCCAAAGGCCCAGCTGGAGCTGCTGTCGGGGGCTGTGGAACCTCACAGAGATGGCTTGGTTCAGTCCTCCACAGCAAAATCCCAGCAGAAACCAATGGGAAAAGCAGCAGCTGCTCTCAAACATTTTACTAAGAAAAGCTTTACCTGGGAGTCATGGACAAATCCTTAATCCGGCTGTGCATCAGTGCACACCAGCCCTGCAAGGTAGGAGCCTCTCCCTTCACTGTAGAGTCATCCCTGTAGCTGGATGACAATGGGCATTTGGAAATGTGTGGGCACACACAGCAGTCTGGTCAGCTCAATGACCCCTTGTACTACTGCAAAGTCCATCCACTGGGGCTTCCTTGGCCCTGAGTGTAAGGAGATCTGCCCCAAAAGCATGCCATCATACCATGCCAGCTGGCCTTTCAAAGAGACTCACCCCAACTGTAAACTAGCCTCTGGGGCGATGGAAAGGGGGCTACTCTGCCCAGTTGTCATCACTGTGGCATCTCTGGAGGCCTCCCAGCATCACTCGTGCTGTTCGTAATTGTGCCCTCTTTCCTTTTCTGCCCCATGGCCCTTCTGGGTCACAGCCCTTTCCTACTTCCTTTCCCACCTCAGGCTCCCCTCCCTCCTTCACTCTCTGGGTCTCCTCCCAGGACATCTATGCAGCAACAGGTGGGCTACTAACAAAGTGGAGGGACAGAGGGGTGCGAAGTCATCTCCGAAGCCAAAGCCACATGTTGAGGACGCAAGCTGAGACCAGGATCGAGTAGAAGAGCAGCTGCTTCTGGCGCCAGCCCATGCTCTGCTCCTCCAGCGCCTGCAGCCGCCCAGAGATCCTCATCAGCTGCATTTCAGAGAAAGAAAAGGGGAGACAGGGGATGACCAGTGCCTGCATCCCAAGGACACAGACAGAGCCCCAGGAAAGGCAAGGAGCAAAAGTCAGGCCGCTGGGGGTGGGGGGCAGCTTTGGTACCTGCTTCCGCATTGCCAGGATGTCAGTGGGGCCAAACTCCTCCAGGGAGCTCTCCAGAACCAGGGTCACCTCCCGAGAACTAAGAAGGGAAAAGCAGACAGGACCCATCATCCCTGGCTGTCATCCCTAAACATTTCATCTCACTTCCCTGCACCTGAGCAAAGCCATCCTTTTAATAGTTCCCCCATTATTTGCTTGCTAAATGTTTACGCCATTTCCACCTTCCTTCCACCCCACCTTTGCCTCCTTCTTCCCCGCTGGTTAAAGCTATGCTATGTAAAGCCTATGGCGCTATATGAATAGACATAATAACAACAACAACATGTGGCGGGGGTATTCACAGTATCTGTCTCAACCCCTCTGGGGGAGTTCATATTCCAGCACCCAGAATCCCCAACTGTTGGCGGTGTGAGGGAGCCTTGGGGAGGTGCAGTCCAGCCCCATCTCTCTTGTTGGAGGTGAGCCAAGGTGCCAGTCTCCCTTCCCCTCCCCATTCTGCCTAAGGGGAGCCATCCTGGTTGCAGGTTGGAGGGGAGCCGAGGGCTGGGGGGGGGGCAACGTAGCTGTGGCTGGACTGGGGCAGAGTGCAAAGGAAAGGCCAGCCCAACACATGCATTGACTCCCAAGATTAGCCCCTACTGCAGAAAGACGGCACACAAAGCCCAAACACACACCCAGAGGTTAGGAAGCTGCCCCAATCTGCAGCACATCAGGCTGAGCAAAGCTGGGCAGCCCCAGCGTCACCTGGGGAAGGGGGCTGGGAGAGGCCTCCAGAAGAGCTGGACCAGCAGCTGACCCAGGAAACGCAGCACCTGGAAGACGTTCTGTGGGGAGTAGATCCGGGACCCCAGGGGGAAGAGGGGGAACTGGGGGGTTGGGGGCAGAAGAGCCCTTGGCCGGCTCCAGCCACCGGGGGCCATGCTGTGCTCCAGCCTGCAGGGCACAGGGACACAACCAGGCCCTGTTACTCCCTCTGGTGGCAGAAGGGGCAGAACCATACTGAAGCCCCCCATTCACCCCACTGTGGCCCTTGGCTCTGCAGGGCTGGGCCCAGAGAGAGGCCCTGCATCTCTGCCAGCCAAATCGCCTCCCTCACCACTTGTGCTAGTCTTTCTTTCTCTTACCAGTCCTGCCTCTGCCGGGCAGCAGCCTCCATGGCCAGATGGGGAGCATCCATGGGGCACTCACCTCTCTCCTTCCGGGCTCGGCTGAGATGTCCCTGTGGGGAGTGAGAGGCCATCAGTCCCACTGAGATAGAAGATTTTTAAAGTTTAATATTTAGTATGCATAAATGTAGTGTGTAGAAATAAAGGTACATATGTATAAGCATTTGAAAGGCCCCAAGAATGCAGGCAAAAGATAGAGCTGAGGCATCAGAGCTCAAGATGATGCAGGGGGTTGACCTCGAGGATCTGGATTTTGTTATGAGTGAGGAGACATAAATCCTGGAAGAGAGATATCTCCGCAAGGCCTGTAAGGGGGGTGAGGCAGATAGGGTAAACGGAATGTGGCTAAAGTGTACCTTTAACGTATTCATGAGCCAGGTGCTTCGCTCCTTGCTGCCGGGCTGCTGCTTGCGCTGCGGGTGAGAAGAGAGGGACGGCGAGGAAACACGGGAAACAAGCATGGCCCACCGACTGGAAAGGCCGAGTGGCCTCCAGCCCCAGGGAGAGCAGTGGCCACAGGCCCCGGCCCTAGTTTCCCCGGGCAAAAAACAATGCTCCAAGGTCTGCAGCAAAGACTTTACTCTATACAGTATATATATATAACATACATACAGGCACATGGCTATAGGGATAGAATGTGCAATGGGCTCAGGAAAGGAAAAGGTGCCTAAAGCTGGAGACTTTATGAAAACAACGAAGACAGGGCCACAGATAATTACGTCACTTTAGAAAGAAGAAGATGATGAAGGCACTTCGGTTTCTTTTGCTGAAGACAATTCAGTCCAACTTCGACCTGAAAAACCCTCCGTTGGCTTCCAAAGTATGGCTGCATGCTTTCCCTCTTTGTCCTCCTGGGCCCCTCAAGCCTTTTTCCGCTGATGATGGAGGCCCTTCCCGGGGGTTTTCCGAGGCGGAGAGAGTGTGACTCGCCCAAGGCCACGCTTGAGCAGCGGGGACTCGAACCCTGGTCTCCGGAGCCCGCCCTCCGAGGACCCTCTCTGGCCGTCCCTGCCTCCCCTTCCGCCCCCAACGACTGACCCTTCAGGCGGCGCCGCGCAACGGACGAGCAGCCCTGGGGGCGGGCAACCCTGGCCAATGGGCCGGCGCTGGGCCTCGCTGACGTCATCGGGGCGGACAGTGCCGGCGGCCCGGCGAGTACCGGGAACTCCCCCCAAAGGCAAGGGAACGGGGCCGAGGGGGAGGGAGATTGAAGCGCGGAGAGGTCAACCCAACTCTCGGCCCAACCCCCCCCCGGAGTCCGGCCGAGGGCCCTCCCGCTCCCCCCCGGGACGGGCCGTGGCTTGACATGGACGAGTGCAGAGCCCCCACCCCCCCCCACGTACCTGGGGCGGGCGGCGGGGCTTCTCCTCTTCCCTCGCCCGACCAGGGGAGGGAGTCCCGGGGGCCGGTCTGGGGGAGCCTCGGCGGAGAGGCCCGGGTGCCCCCGGCTGGGGGGGCAGGGGAGCGGCCCCCGCCTGGCGACCATGGTCCACAGAGGCGCCGTGCCTCCAGCAAGGGCCAGAAAAGTGGAAGAGTCAGGCCGGCCCTGGCGTCGGGCTTCGCGGAGGGAAGCATGCAGGCCCTCCAGCCCCGCTTCAACCTGGGGCCTTGCTCCCCAGGCGGCGGACGAGGAGGGGGAGGAGCGTCCGCGGCGGCCCCGATCCCCTCCTCGGCTGCCCTCCAGGCATGTGGTCGCGGTGGGGCCCACCGAAGTGCCCCCGGCGACGACGCGGCCTCACGACGGCCATAGCCGGGGATGCAGGTCCGGGTCCGGCTGCGGCTCCTGGGGTGCCTGGAGGGGTCCGGGGCCTCGGAGCCGGAGGGGTCCCCCGCCGCCCACCAGATGCAGGTCCCCCCGGCTCTGCCTGGCAGGTAAGGGACGGGAAGGCCCCCTGCCGCCCCTCTCCCTCGTGGGGCTCACGCCAGCCCCCCCCCCCCAGGAAAGAGGGTCCCTGGGCTCCCCCGCCCTCTTTCAGGCGAGCATTGGCTGAGGGGGGCAAGGGGGGCCGTGGGAGGAGGGGGCTCCTGGACTCTTCGAGGACCGAGAAGGAGAACCACTTGACTCCCTCCCTTCCTCCCTGCCGGTTTTTGTAGAAATGCTGGAGGTGCTTCCAGGTCTCTCTCGGGTCCGTGGCCCCCTTCGGCGGCGATGCCTCCTGGATCTGGCCCCCAGGCGGCGATTGAGGGCAGGAGCCCTTCCTGAGCCTCTCTCCTCCTCCGGGGCCCAGAAACGCAAACGCCCGGTAGGCCTCCGGCGCAACAGGGACGCTTCTCCTTGCCAGGGAGGAGGGTGCTGTTTTCGGGCCACCCGTGGCTTCCGAGGGAACCCCCCCCAAAACACACACTGAAGAGCCAGGGGTCGTTGCCCCCACCCATACACAGGAGAGGCCTTCGATGCCATTGCGCCAGCTGTGTTGCAAATGGGACATTTCCGGGCAGATGTGGGGGGCGGAAAAAGAGAGGCCATGCTGCATGCCAAGAGGACTCTTGGTAACCAGACTTCGTCACATGACCAGGTAATTACCAGTTCTCTAGAATGACCGTCACCTGGGCCTTTGCTCCCTGGTGCACAGCATCAGGACAGCTACCAGCCCCAATGCCAGCTGGCATTTTGGGTTGCCTGCGGTGGGCAGGAGGGCCCAGTTCGAGGCGACTGGGAGTCTTGGGGGGGTGTGGCGCAGTGTTCTCCCCCCCCCCGCCACCTGCCAAGTGGGGTGGGCTTCCTACTGATATAAAGTTTGTGCATGATGCTGGGGAAGGAGGATTTTCTCTATGAACCCAAACAATGCCCTGGTTTCCCTGCTTCTCACTGCCCAGGCTCTGAAAGCACAGACCTCTGTGATCTGGAACACGGCACTGTTGGTCCTAATGGAGATGTGATAGGTAATGGCAGTGGCAGAGAGTCCCTTAGGCAGTTCTTCTTGTAGGATCACGTCCCTGGACTGTTGTGGGGTGGGGGTCCTCGGCTACTGCCCCGTGCCCGCAGGCCGGCCTTCCAACCGCCACTTGACAAAAGGGGTCTCCCCAGGAGGCTTTCTGGGAGAGGCCTTGCAGCAAGTAGTAGGTTGTAGAAAACTGCTACTGTGACTTTATAACACTGTGAGTTCTCTCACTAAACTCACAGGCAGACTTCGTCTGACAGAGACGAAAAGAGGGACCAAGGTCGTTTTAAAAACACAGATTTGTTTATTTTTCGCAGCTGCCACTCCAGGAGGAATTCACATTCCAAAATTATAAGGGCCCAGAATAAAGAAAATGGCTGCTTTTTATAGGGTTTAGAGTAGACAAAGAACCCCACTGCATATTTCATTGGACATAGGAAAAGTAAATATACTGTGTATAGGATTTTCATACAATCAGGGTACAGATTCAGATACGTTAAGGTACACTTTTA
>NC_056528.1:30167008-30214186 GCF_019175285.1 Sceloporus undulatus
CAGAGGCCGCCTGCAGGGAGGGGCCCCTTTAAACACACAAAAGGAAGAGGCCGCATTTGCAGCTTCCCAGGACCAGGCACACCTGGATGGCTTTATCCCACCTGCTGCCTGATACCATCCCAAAACCCTTGTGGAGGGGGCATTAGGGCCAGGCGGGAAGGTGGTCTTGGGACGAAGCCTCAACGCAGATGCCATGTGGAGCCTGGCAGTGTGCCCCCTCCGAGGAATGGCTTCCCATGACCAGCTCTTTCCAGCCCGTCCAGGGAGAGCAACTGGCCCCAAAGCGATCTGGGCCCCTGAAGCCCAGGGCACTGCCTTCACCCTCCACATCAAAGGTCCACTTCAGATGGGTTGCTGTCCTTGGGGGTCTCCAGGGTCTTCTCAACCGGAGGTCTCACCTCAGTCTCCTCTGCAGCTGCATCGTGGGGGGAAACCCACTAGCCAGACTGGTTCCATGTTTCGGTTTAAAACCAGCTCGAAGTGTGAGAGGAACAAGAAAATCAGGAGGACCAGGCCTGGCTTTGTGTCTGCCCCCACATTAGCAGGCAAGCCCCCTCCCAAACGTGCAAATCGAGGGGCCTCTGGCCTCCACAGAGCTAACCCCCCAACCCTCCCCCCCCGGTTTTTCGTAACCCTCACTTTAACATGTTGCCCCCCAAACCACCACCTGGTTTCCATACAGGCTTGATTTGCCCGCATTAGCTTTCCAGCACATGCCTGGAATAACCCACTGACCTCTCACTTTAAATTAACATTTCTCTTGGTTTAAACAAACTGTATAAATACAACAAAGCAGCACACATGAAGAGACAACAGGTATTATCTGGCTATGCCTTAGCACCATTGAGAAGGATGTGTGTCTGTGAGAGGGCATGCACGCGCATGTGCAAAGAGGTGCTGGGAAGGGAAGGTGGGGCGCCCAAGTTACAGATCGGATCCTCCTGGGGGCATCTCCTTTTCGCAGGTCTTCCAGCAAAGGACTGCTCCACGGACCTGGGAGACAGTGGCAGCCCCTCCCACCAAGGATTGTGGGGCTGCGGCCCCTTCCCAGAAGGGGCAGGGGGCCCCATCTTTGGAGAAATGGAGGACACGTGTGGGGGGGGGCAGAGGGGTGCCCTCCTCTCTTTCCTTTGCCACCCAGGTGAGGGAGAGATGAGTGACTCAAGTGCATGGGGTCCTTGGCCTTTCCCAGGACACTCACAGTCCCTTCCTCTGCCCCACACATGAGGAGGGGGAGGGTGGGAAAGATCCCTTGCTGACCAGAGGAGCCCTCCACTCACAAACAGAAGTGCTATTCCCTTCCTGGAGGGCCAGGAACATTGCATCCAGCCCCACCTCCCGGCTGAGGGGGCAGTGGTCCAAGGGGGAGGCCGGGAGGCACGGAGGGGACAGTTCTCCTTGCTTTCCATGAGATCCCGCAAGTGAAGGAGGCATGCGGAGTCCAGGCACCACTGGGACTTTGGCGAGGGGACGATAAGGCTGCTCTGTGATGGCATCAGCTGGTCAGTCCAAAAGACTGGGACAGAGAGTTGGCAGTGCCCACACAGTCATTTCACCGGGGCAGAGGCAGCGGCAGCCACAATCTCCTCATACTTGGGAGGTGGGTCACTGTAGGAGGGGCTGGACTCTTCGCAGGCGCTGCTGCTGCCACTGCCTGCCCTCGGGTGCCTGGTCACCTCCTCATAGGAAGGGGGAGGGGTAGCGCTGGACAGTCTGGAGGCGGGCAGGTTGGAGGGGGGCTGCAGGGAACTGTCTGAATGGCTGGTGGGGCCAAGACCCCATCGGCTTTCGCCAGTCCCTCGTCGGCTGCTGCCGGCCCCGGTACCAGGGTCCCGCTGCTGCCCATGGGCATCACTCTGGCTGTGGTGGGAGGCCTCGCGGTAGACCATCACCCTGGGCAGGCCACGTCCAGTGCGCCCAGCCAGGTAGTGGCTCTGGGTGTAGGAGGGCCGGTGGCGAGTGGCCTTCTGCAGCTGGCATCGCCAGATGATGAAAAGGCCGATGACGATGAGGAGGGCCACGCCGAGCAAGGGTACCACCACATACATGGCGTCTGAGCGGCCAGAGCCCTCGCCGGGGTCCTTGACCGAGTAGGCATAGCCTTTCCAGAACTCCATCTGCAGCCGGCGGGGAGAGAAAACAAGTGTTGGGTTAACTGTGCCCTCAGGTGCATTGTGGGTCTTGGTGCAAAGGATTCTGGGACAGCAGCAAGCAGCCTGGGAAGGAAGCAGCCCCTAACTGGGGGGAGGAGGAGGTGGTGCAAGGTGTGTGCCAATTCCAGAGCCTCTTCCCTGCCCAAATGCTTGTGTGGATCTGCCCCACTCACAATCTGTGCTACCAAAAAGTCATTCCTGTGGGCAAGTATTACACAGAACAGAGCCATATGCCTTTGCCTGAGAGGCACATCTTCCTAAACATTCACTTTTAACTTTACATGACAAAAACAAAATTCTCACCCCAAATGCCTGTCTGATGTTATTGTCTACATTGACCCCCCCCCCTTTCCCCAGTGTATTTCAACCTTTCCCCCGCAATCCTTGTTGGCTTCAGGAGGGCTTCCTCTCTCCCTGCCCAGTTTGTAGGGTGCTTGACGTGGGCCAGGGCCCTTTAGTCCCAGCAGCATCCTGGGTGCAATGGGAAGGGGCTTAACACAGGGCAGCTGAGGCCTCCAGGGCCAGGGTTTTCCTTTGGGCCAAGGGGTACATCGGTCAGCAGAGGCCCCATGCCTCCCTCGCCCACCATGGCCCTGAGCGGGACCCTGACCCCCACGGGTGCAGCCATCTCAGGGGCAGGGGACGGGGACACAGCCATCACACGCAGGACCCCCGCCCCACTGGCCGGCCGGCTGGACCCCTACCGTCTTCTCCTTGTTCTCAAAGACCTCCTTGGCCTCCTCGTAGCTGCAGATCTCCTCCACACATTCACGCTCGATGGTGCCCTGGCGGAACTCCTCCAGGAAGGCATTGGCCCGAGGGAGGCGCTTGAGCAGCGAGTGCGCATTCTGGGCCGCTAGGAAGGCTGTAAGCAAGGAAGGAAAGGGCAGGAGAGGGATGGGGAGCCATGGGGGGCAGGCAGGAGGAAGCCCCTGGGAACCCCCGGCCCCCTCCCCTCGCTCCTGGTGGCCCCAGAGGAGACCCTGCCCCTGGCACCCCCAAATGAGCCCATGGGCAGGGGGGGCTCCTTGCTCCTGGTCTACCCCCCTGCCTTCTGCCAGGGTCCCAGGGAAGGAAGCATGGCATGCCCCCCATCCCCGGCCCCTGGCAAGAGAGGTTGGGGGAAGGAGCGCTTTCTCTCCTCTCGCCCCCATCTTGTTTTTTTTTCCGAGGGGGTTATTACTTACTTGCCATGTTCGTCCTGCTTACCCACCGGTCACTCGAGGGTCATTCATCCGTCGGAAAGAGAAGGAGGGGTCAGCGGGAGAGGTCTCCAGAAGGGACCCCCAGAGGCCCCGATTCGCCTCTTGCTGGAAGGGAAGCTGGATGGGACCCCGATCCCTCGGAGGCGGCAGAGGCTGGAGGCAGAGGGGCCCCCGAGGGGCCCCGGCGGCCCGGGAAGACTCCCTCCCTCCCCATGGAGACCCCCCAGAGCAAACCCCCGCCCCCCGCTTCCGCCTCTATAAATACCCCGCCGTCCTAGGAGGTTGCCATGGCAACAGCGAAGAGGGAGGGGGCGATGCTCCGCTGCTGACGTCAGGCGCCCCGCACCCACGAATTGGGGGGATCTCCGAAGGGAGGGAAGGAGGGGGCCCCTTCCTTCCTTCCTTCCAGCAGCGACGGCGACGCCCCCCGCCCCGAGACCCTTCCGCCGGCCGAGGAGGAGCGCCCCTTCTCCCAAGGCCCCTCCTCACCCTCTTGGCCCTTTTTTCCAGTCGGTGGGTCGGGGGCCGCTCAGAGCCAGCAGCGGCGCCGGGGGTCTTGGAGGAGGCGCCCCTCGAGGGGGGCGGCGGAGGGGCGGGGCTGAGGCGCTCGTCCGGCCAATCACGCTCTCGGGGCCCGCCTCCCCTTTACGTCAGAGCAGAGGCAGGGAGGGGGAGGGGAGACGCGAAGGCTTCTGGGGACTGTAGTCCAGGCTCAGTCCCCCGACGGTCAGAGGGAGCGAAGAGGAGGAGAAGGAGGGGGCGGCTTCGGGGGGGCGGCAGCCGGGAAAGGGGCTGGTCGGGGAGGAGGCTCCTGCGGGGCCGTTCTTCTTTGTGTCCCCCGCCAACAGTCTGCGCCTTATGGGGGTCTTTGAACGGTCCCATGAGCCTTTGCGGCCGAAGAGCCGAGTAGAAATGCTCTGGATTAATTATTGGAGGGATGAATGAAGCCTCACGCGGCTGCAGGGGTCTCCAGTCCCACAGACCTCTGGTCTCCGCAGCTGAGCCCCAAAACACGGCTGGCAGCAGCTCCAGATGCGGAGCGAAAGCCCTCGAACAAAAGGAGGCTCCAACGAAGGAGCCAAAGCCGGCTTCCCGCCGCTCTCCCCGACAGAGACGCCTTCAGCACCGCGGGCAGCGACCCTGGACCCTCGCCCCTGGCCCTTGAGGGCCCCCGGACGCCCCTCCGCCCCAAAGGGGCCCCAGATCAGGGGGAAGAGGCGGGGGGTCACCTGGAGAGCCCCTTGGGCCCAGAGGCAGGCAGAGAGAGGGAGAGGGGGGACCTCGGGCGATGGACCCCGTCGGCCGACAGGTGGCGCCCTCGCAGCGCCTGTGAGGCTGGGGGGGGGCGCTGGGAAAGTTCCTTTGCTTTGGGGGGCAGGAAGGTTGTGCGCCCAAGAAGTAACTTTTCCCAGTTGCGAGACGGAATCTTTTCGCGGGGGGGGCCGGGCCCTCCCTTCCTTCTTGTGCGACTGACGGTGACGTTAGGATTTGCTACTCGGGAAGGAGTGGTTTGAAACTGGGGGGCGGAGAGGGAGGACTGCCCCCCCACGTTCCCAAAACAAGGGGCTGAGGCTCTCGCCCCCCACCCCCAGCCCTCCAAGAAGAGGGTGGGCGCTATCAAGAAAGATAGAGGGACGGCCCAGGTTTGTGAAGGGGGAGTCAAGACTAAGTGCCACCATTTGAGAGGCTAAGAGCCCCCCGCAAGACACAAAAAGAGGGTCGAGCGTTTACCCTCGACACCTCGATGGCACCACTTTAACTTCCGTTATGGCTTCATGCTATGGAATCTTGGGATCTGTAGTTTTGAGGACCTGTTGAGTCATCTGTCAGGTGCCACAACAAACTACAAATCCCAGCATTTCACAACATGGAGCCAAGGGCAGTTAAAGTGGCATCAAACTGGATTATTTTTTCACTGCAGATGTAAACTGAGTCCTTCCTCTGAAGGTGTTTACATCAGATAAATTCAGCTCGATAAAGCAAAGTGCAGCTGCTTGAGCAATGAGCGGCAGCCACTCTGTTCATGCTCAGAGACACTCTGCTCATGCTTTGAGACACTGCATTCCAACTTCTGAGCTGAGCTAAGAACCCAGGCTGCATCCACACAACATTTCATTCCCACTTCCAAGAGGGATTTTTAATTCCAAGACATACACACACACACACACACAATTTTTAATTCCAAGACTCATCTATCTATCTATCTATCTATCTATCTATCTATCTATCTATCTATCATAATTTTAAATTCCAAGACATTATACCTTCCTTTCTTTTTATGAAAAACAAACTCCTTTAAGAGAATCCTATTTTGGGAGAAAGGCAGGGTATAAAATCAACCAATAAAAAATTATAGTGCAATAGTCCATCAGTGCATGGCTTGCATTATAAGACTTTATACCTTTATACATTTAAAAACAATTAAAATCACAGTAGGCTCAGAGTGCTACAGAATCATGGAATCATGGAGTTGGAAGAGACCCCAAGAATGGCCATCCAGTCCAACCCCATTCTGCCATGCAGGAACTCTCCATCAAAGCACCCCCATTGACATGCTAAAAAGGGGCCAGCTAACTGTATTTTATTATCTTTGTCTTTTAAAAGAGAGAAGAAACAAGGCTGGAAGGAAGCCTCTTGCCTTTTTGCATCACAGACCCTCCTCTTTTTTGTTGTTGCAAAAATCCAGAAATGACTGTTTTTGAAAACATGAGTCCATTCTCAGGAGAAATGTCCAGAGTAGAGTCTGAGTCTCCTTTCTCTGGACTTCCAAAACCCCAAACTGACCCTGAGAGCATCTGGTCTGACCCCAACTCAAGGACACCTGGGAATCCTGAAGGTTTAGAGAAATTACTGAATTATTGAATTATACAAGGAATAGTGGTCTCAGGGTTTTGCTGAAGCTCAGTGTACAGAAGCACAACATTATTTTAAAAATATTGTGTATTAAATTACCTTCAGTCTATGTCCATGAGATGCATATGAGACATACATGGATCCCATCTCCCATTATATCCCATTAGACATACTGTATATAAATATACCAAACTCTGAAAAACTCCAAAATCCAAAATACATCTAGTCCTCAGCATTTTGGGTAAGGGGTATTATTATTATTATTATTATTTTACTATATTGTATATGGATATAACTGCTGAAAGGAAAGTTAAAAGTCACATTTTCTTTCTTTTATATTTCCCTTTAGAAGCTTCCTTCCTTCCTTTTTCTTTCTTCCTTTCTCCCCTTCCTCTTCCTCCCTTTCTTTTCCTTCTTTTCTTCAGTTCTCCCTCCCTCCCTCCCTATCATTCTTCCTTCCTTTTTCCCCTTCCTTCCCTTCTAGAGACTTTTATTCTGGCAAAAGCACAAGGGAGAAGGGGGGAGGAGGCGGAGGAGTGGAAGCCGGACTCCGATGGAAACGAAAGAGAAAGAAATCACAAGGACCCCCTCCCTCCCCCTCCTCTCTCTCTCTCTCTCTCTCTGAGCTTGCAACTTTTGTCTTAACACTTTTCCCTCTTCGAGTTCTCCGTGGTTTTGATGGAGGGGAGGAGGGGGGAGGAAGGAGCTTGAAGGCCCCCAGGGCCTGAAGGGGGGGGTCCGGACCCCCAAACCCCCCCTTCCCTACGTCCCTGAGAGTAGGGGGCTGCCTTAGCACCCCCAAGACCTTGGAGGGTCGCTGCACCCCCCACAAGACCCCAGCTTTTTGTTCCCAAATGCCCTCTAAGGTAGAAGGGGCCATTCTCCCCACTTCAGGCTCAGGAGAGGCCTTCTTTCTTCTTATCTTCAGTAAATGAGCAGAGGTGCCCCTCCCTCTGGACCAGTGGCAGACCCTGCAGGGGGCAGAGGGCCCAAAGGGTCTGCCAGGCAAAAGCAAAGGAGCCCAGAGATAAGGTTTCCCCGGTCCTGGCTGCACCCCACACCTACAGACCCACAAGTGGGGCTGAAGTCCTGGCAAGGCCCACTGTGTGTGGAGGGGGGGATCAGGGTCTTGCATCTTGGGCCCTGGCATGGGAGACCCCAGCCCTCCTTTCACCCAAATACTTCAGAGCAAGTGGAGAGGCCTGCCATGGCTGGGAAGGAAGGGCTGGGCCCTCTGCAAACCAGTCCTCAGAGTCCTCTGGCACTTTCCTCGTGGGCTGCCAGTCAGGGCAATTGGCCCAGAGATAAGGCGGCCTTGTCAGATGAAAGAGAGCCCTTTGGACACTGCGCAGTCAGCACCGGCAAAGGCTGCTCCTCTCTTTCCTTGTTGGGCGCTGCCTGGGAAAATGCTACAAGGGCTCCTCCAGGAGTCAGGGGGCAAATGGTCCCCCCCAAACACACACACACACAAACACCAGGGTGGTCCCCATCCTCACATTCCCATGTTCAGGGCCTGAGGGCCAGGGAGCAGCCGGCCTCTCTCTCCTTCCTCCTGCCCAGAGGATCAGCTTCTACAAGTGGGTGCCAGCTGGTCAGTGTCCCCCTCCTCCCCTCTGTACCCACACAGGAACGCACACACACACCCCTGACCCCATGCCAAATCCCCCTAACCCCTCAAGGAATGCCACCCGGCCCACGTGGGAACAGGCCTTCCTTTCAGCCTGCCTGCCTGGCACGGCCACAGCCAGAACGGAGCGCTCCAGAAATGCAGAAAAGCCTTGCACATGTGGGTCTCACCCCACATCCCCACATCTACCCAGACTCCTGAAGAGACTCTGGGAGGGGAATCCACCCTTGCTATTTCCTGCCAAAATCTAGCCCTAGGGTGGGCCTGGTCATGGCAGCAACTGTCAGTTGGTGTGTCAGTCTCCCCTTGCCCACCCGCTTTCCTGAAATTGCCCCCCACCCCAACTCCACAGTCTCGATGTCTGTCCGAAGGAGACAGTGTGTCCCTTTGTAACACATCCAACCCTTGGGACCCTGCTTCAGCAGCACCTACAAGGCTCCTGCAAGGGCTGCTCCCCTTGGCTTCTCATTTGGGACAGGAGCAGCCTTGGGGCAGCCCCACAGTGGTTGCGCAGGGAGTGAAGGGGGAGAGCCCCTCTCTGCTTTCTCCTCCTCCTCTTCGTGGTTTCCAGAAGCCCCTTGACTCTTTTCTGGGCCCATCATCCAACTGAGCAAACCCTCTTGGCCAAAGTAGGGCAAATCAGTGGATCAGTTAAATTTTTTTAACAAACCAGTATCCCCCAGGTTTGCTCTGTTGCAGGCAGCCCTCTGAGGTAACCCAGAAGTTAATTAAACTTCTGACCCCCACCCAACAGAGCCACCCACCCACAGACCCCACCTCACTGGCATCCTCCCAAATTCCTGGCTGGGGAGGACAACTTGCAACCTGCCAAATGTTGCTGGGCTGCAATTCCCCTCATCCCCAAGCACTGTTGGCTTTGCTAGTGAAGGCCCAGGCTGTCCAGCAAAATCGGGGGTGGCCTCTACTTGCTCCCTGCCATCTAGAATTTTCAGTCCTGGTTTCTGAACACCTCACAATATATGGAAACAACATAGTCCCCAAACCTACCAAACCCCTGAATTAGGAATGTCTGTGGTTTAATCGTGGCTGCCTCCAGATGCTCCAGCGCCTCCTTGTAGGTCTAGTGCTGCTGAAAAAAGGTTTCTCTTCTGAACACAGAGGCACCCATTTGCTGGATGGTTGCCACACCTGAGGCCCCAGAACTCCCTCCCCAGGTTCCCCAGGTTCCTCCGGCTGCTCAACCCCTGTCCACTCCTGGCACCCCCAAGCGCCCCCAAGGCCCCTACAAGGCCTCAGTGTGAGGAGACCATGTGAATGTCACCAGTGGGAGAGCAAGAAGGAGAAACTTCCAGGGCCAGATGCGAGCTTTTCCCCTCCTCCCATAAATGCCCCCCCAGACATTCACAACGGCCCAAGCCCCTGTGATGGGGGGCAGAGGCTGGCAGGCAAGGGGCTGGGTACTGTGTCTCCCTGATCTCCCAGAGCCCTTAAAGGGTTTAATTGTGATCTAGACTAAGCCTCTGCCCCCAAGCAACGATTTGCGGATGGATTTGGCAAAGCTGCAGTGAAAAATTAGAAAGCCCTTCTCAGCCTTGCTCCGGCCCCTGCTCTGAGGAGGCCCCTGGGCATCTGGACATCTGACCAACCCCCAGCCACCAGAGCCCCTCTGCCCACAGAAGCCCAGCGGCAGCAAGCATGGCCTCCTGAGGTAAGCCCCCCACTGCGGTCCCTCAGGTGTCCCTGGGTCCCTGTCTGTCCGTCTGTTCCCTGAACCCTTGCCCTTGCTCCCATTGGTCTGAATGCCATGTGGGGCCAGGTCACATCCAGGTTCTCTAGAAATAGCTTCACTTCTTTGCCTCCTTCCTCCTACTCAGCATCTGGACCTCCTCTCTATCCGCACCCATGAGGAGATTCAAGCTGCCTGCTATCTGGCTGGCAGAGAACATGGATACTAGGGACAGCCAAGGCCTCTGGGGTCACTTGCTTTGCAGAAAAAGAGAAAAGAGAGAAAGGTACGGTGGTTTAGGACTGGCACCAGGAAGCCTTTGGGGGTTTAGCCCTACGCTTTCAAGGACCGCGGTCCCCCTGATCTTGGTACTCTCCCTGCCTCTGCTGAAGGGGCCTAAAGCCCAGGGAAGCTCCATAGCCTTTTCAAAGAGGACTGGAGAAGCAGGAGGAGAAAGTGGCTGTCTATCCACAGGTCGGTTTCAGGCCTGGAGGTTCATGCAGATACAGAGGCAGTGGCCCACTGACCACCAGTCAAGGGTGGAGGAGGCGGGTTCCCTGGTCTCCAAGAACTCCTTCTGGGCTTCCAATTGAGGCCTTCCAGTGCTGCTCCTCCCATCCCCGGGATCCCGAATCAGACACCGAATCGTTCCCATTCAGATACAGCGATTCATAGCTCGGGTTCAGAAATAACCCGCGTTATAACCTACTACTATTTTAAACCAATTTATAGGCTGATAATTCGATTTATTCATTTTAATTCGATTCTGATTCGAAATGCAGTGGGAACGATTCCAAGGTAATGCAGATCTAATTCGGGTTTCAGTGGGAACGATACCCCCTAAATTCGGATCATGAACCGCTTTATAGGCGAATGGGAACAGCCTCACAGAGGCATGCCACATACTGGAGGAGGTGGCCCAATCTGTCCCAGCAACAGCAATCCCCACACATTCATGTTATCTACTTGGGGGAGAGGATGATGGACCCTCAACGCTCAAGGAGAGTCTCTTTCAGACTCTCAGGCACTTAATGCCCTCCTGCTCCTGGGCTTCCTTTCCAGGGATGGGTGGCATCTGGAGGTGGAGGATTTGGGTGGCTGTTTTACGAGGAAGCAGGAGGATGCTGGGCACTCAGGGGTGCAGCCCCTGTCCAGCCATTGCCCGGGCTCTTGGGATGCTGTTGGGGAGGGGGGCTTTGGACCACGGATGGGCAGCCTGCCGACAGCCCTTGGCCTAGTTTCCAAAGCCCATTCTGCAGGCGATTATTAGCTCAGCACTCTGGCAAGGCCTCCTTCTCTCCCTCTCCCCCCCCCCCCCCGTCTTGCTCCAAAATCAGCTGGCAAGAAGGAAGGAGGCAGAACGAGAGGAAACCATGACAGAAAAAGAGTGGAGGGGAGAGAAGACAGAGCCTTCTAGTTTTGGAAGGCTGTTGTTCTAAGGGGGACTCAACCCTTAAGGATATTGGAGGCCAGGATATTGGCCCTGGGGGTCCACTCCTGTCTGTGCCATGTTCCTCTGCGCATACGCACACACACACTCACTCACTCATGGTTCTCGAGACTCCTGGACTCTGTATTCTCAGAAGGGACCAAAGGAGACTGGCCATGCATGATGAGAAACCACCAAAGAAGCAAAGGTTTTGTTCTGTCATTGAGCAAGAGGAGTGGAGCAGTGCCCGTTTCCATGCAGAAGCTCTTGGGCTGAATCCCTAGACGCCTCCTTGAGTGGGGCTGGGAAAGGTCCCTGTCTCTTGTTCAAAGATCACTGTCCACTAGTAGCCACAAGGTGGCCTTGTCTGGATGGTCAACAGCCTGGCACAGAAGGGTGGTAGGTGCCTCCTGCGCTCTTGAAGTGCCCATGGCAGCTTTGGAGGGGTCGCTTTTGCTGCCAAGGAGAGAAAGAGTTAAAATCCTCATGGTGTCTTAGGCTGTATTTTGCTCAGCACAGCAGCAGCAGTAGCAACAAAGGAATGCATCTTCCTTACACTCAGGCAAGAAAATGTGCATTCAGTTTGGCATCAGAGGCCAACCCACACTGCCACCATCTTTTCCAGTCTCTCAGTGTACATCTTCTTTCCTTAATGCCACAAAGAGTTTTAGCAGCCCTTGGTGGGGAGGAAAGATTCCTCCTCCAAGAGAACAGCTGTGGAAAGCAAGCCTGGGGACATCCCAGTCCTGGTTGTGTGAATCAAGAGCTCTCTCTCTCTCTCTTTTACACACACACACACACACACACACACACACACACACACACACACAAGCTGTTGCCAGACTTTCACCCAGCATTAGAGGGGCATAAAGTACAAATGGGGAAGGGGAGCAGACCCTTGAGACCCTGCCATGCCTTAACCACCACCACCCCTCCCACGGTTCTGTTACTGTGCAAAGAAACAAAGGTGGGTTGTTTCCCAACCCATTTATAATCCCTGGTAGGGTTGGTTTTTTTTTTTATTAGAAAGTTTTCAAAAGATAATTCCTCCAGATAGATAACTGGAGGTGGGAGGCGGAAGGGTGCTCTGCGTTCCTCTGAAGCCATGGGTCAATGATTAATCCGGTGTGCCTCCCCTTCTCCCAGATAACCTTCTCCCTCCCCCCTCTGCACCATCCTCAACTGCTGCCATCCCCAGAAGAGTGCCAACTTACATGAGGAAGGCCAGCTCTCGGGACTTTGGGGGAGGAGGAGGCAGTGGCAGAGTGACCGGCATAGAGGAAGCGGACTGAGGGGCTGGAGATGGCCTCTGTGGGCCTGCAGCTGGTGGGCTACATCCTGGGGCTTCTGGGGCTGCTGGGCACAGTGATTGCCACCCTCCTACCTGGCTGGAAGACCAGCTCCTACATTGGCACCAGCATAGTCACAGCTGTGGGCTTCTCCAAGGGCCTCTGGATGGAGTGTGCCTCCTACAGCACGGGCATCACCCAGTGCGACATCTACAGCTCCCTGCTCAACCTGCCCGCCGACCTCCAGGCCGCCCAGGCCCTGATGTCCACCTCCATCGCTGTCTCCCTGCTGGCCTCCATTGTCTGCGTGATGGGAATGCGCTGCACTGTCTTTGCCCAGGGCTCTCCAACCAAGGACAGGGTGGCTGTGGCGGGAGGGGCGGCCTTCATCCTCGGGGGGGCTCCTCGCCTTCATCCCTGTGGTTTGGAACATCCACGTGGTGCTCCGGGACTTCTACAACCCCGTCATCCCCGACAGCATGAAGTATGAGCTGGGGGAGGCCCTGTACCTGGGCATCCTCTCCTCCTTGGTCTCCCTGGTTGGGGGACTCATCCTCTGCGCCTCCTGCCCACCTCAAGACCGGGTGCCCACCCACTACAGCCCATACCGCTCCCGGACAGTGGCCACACGGAGCCCCCCATCTCCCACGGGAGGGGCAGCCCCCTCCCAAAAAACAAAGAGCGAGTTCAACGCCTACAACCTGACTGGCTATGTATAATGGCAGCTGGACTTGCCAGACTGACAGACCACTGGGGAGCCATGGCTGTCTTGACCCCTGGCCCACCTGGAGGCATCGGACAGGTAAGCAGGCAAGGAGGCAGCTGGGCATGGACCCCACCACCACGCACCTGCGTTTCTACCACTGCCATTGCCAAGACTTCTCCCTCAAGCACCAAGTGGAGCTGCCTTCTTTGGGGCCTCAGAGCCGAATCACTGCTGAAGGAAGCCTCTCCTCATCCTGAAGGGATCAGCCACACTGGACAGTCTCTGAGGTGTCACTGTGGGATCTTCTGGTGGGACTGGCAAGGGTCTGCCTTAGAGACACCTGACCAATCCCCATGGATCCATAGGACTGCACGTCCCTGACGGCAGAGACTGACCAAACGGAGGAGGAGAATGGGTGAAGTGGGGGCCAGCCACTGGCAAGGGGAGAGGGGGACCATGGGTCAAGCAGAACAGTGACTCTGGAAGGCGCTGGCAGGAATCCAGCCTCACAAAGTGCTGGGGGTGGCAGTGGGGAGGAAACAGCAGGCTAGTCCATGATTCTCCTGGGGCCCCAGGAAGATTTGCTGATGGGCACCAATGGAGCAGTGCCACAGCCACCCAGGCCAAGCTTTCTGAGCATCACAGCTGGCCACCCCTTTGGGGACTGGGGGTCCAGCAGCAGCCAGAGTCCCTAGCCCCTCTTCCCCACTGCCAGGCCCTGTGCCTTGGGGGGTTTCTGCCTCCCCCCTTGTGGCAAATGCCAACCGCACAGGGCCCTAAGGGCTGGGCTTGATCAAAACAAGTTTTTCATCTCCATGACCTCAGGGGCCTCTGGCTTTGAAGAGCCGCCTGCCCTCCCCTGTGCTTGCCCCGTGGGTGGATGGTTGGGTGGGTGGAGAGAACAGACTGGCCTTGGCAAGGGGATCTCGGGCACAATAAACCAAGAGGGAGGGGGAGGCTGGGAAGGGGGCAGCTGGCAGGCTGGCACTGGGTGCTTCTTTTTCGGACAGACAGAGGCCACTTCTGTGTGTCTCCCTGCCTTCGCCCGCCATGTTCTTCCCCATGTTCGGCTTCCAGAAGCTGATGAGGGCAAGTCAGTAGCAAGGACTCTGAAGGGCAGGAAGAAGGCCCAGAGGGACCTTCATGGACTGGGGGGGGGGGGGGGTGTGCCCAGGACCCCCAGGGAGGAAAGCAACCCTGGGGGCCTTGGCTCCATGCAGGCTACCCAATGCAAGCAATCCTCTGCCTCCTCCTCTTTTTAGGAATCCTGGGGGGGGGGTTCTCCCCTCCCTTCCCCAAGGAACATGTTGAGCACCCCACATACAGAAGGGAGTCAGGTGGCTGCTCTGGGCTCCCATTTCCCCACCCCAAAGGAAGGAAGTATTCGCTGGAGTATTGCATCAATGCTTGCGTTTATGGAATTGGAAGAAAGGGGGTTGACTTCCTTATAGCTGCACCAGTTACCTCTATGGCCATTTGGTCACTGTAGAGGTCACTTCCTATCCCCCCACTCTACAAAAGGTTTAGAGTTTTTATGACCCTAAGGCTCTTTCCTCCATGCTTGGATTAAAGATGGATGCATCCGCAAGGCTAGGATTCTAAAGATGTTTTTTTTTTCTGTCAGGGATGCTTTGATTTGGATTTCCTGCATGGCAGGGGGTTGGACTGGATGGCCCTAGTGGTCTCTTCCAACTCTATGATTCTATGATTCTATGATTCTCACCTGCATGCATGAGGGTTTACCAGAAGCTCAGATATATACTGTTGGGGCACACGCTACTCCTGCTGGGCTTAAGGTATAAAATACCAGGTTTTTACTACTATACCTTCCAACAATATGCTAAGTGGGAATAAAAGGCAGGGGTGGAGATGGGGGTGGGAGGACAAGCCTTGGGCGAGGCCACAGCTAACCCCCTGATCTGACCCTGAGGGGGGCATAGGAGGGCCCTCACACATCCCAGGGCCAAGAGCCCTCCCCCCAGGGCATGAGGCTTGTTCTCATGTGGTTTGGTGGAAGTGTGTGAACAGCTGGACCCCACCCTGAGCTACTACATTTCCCTCTCTTTTGTGCTTTGATTAGGGTTATCCCACGTGGGAAGAATACCAGGTGCAGAGGGGGGCATCAGAAGAAGATATTTGGACCCCCCATGGCCACCCAGGGGCCCCATTGGCCTCAGCTGGGGGGCAGCCAGTTCTGCCAGGAGGCAGCAGCGGGTCAAGGCTGTGGCCTGCAAGATGTGTGTGTGTGTGTTTTCCTCTTCAGCCATACACTGCAGCAGCTGGTGCTGAGCCAAGCTCTCCTGACACAGTCCAAGTCATGCATCACATGCAAATGGTATGTTGAAGGGACCGGCAAGCTTGGTGTAAAATGATTTCCAGCCATAAAGTGATTTAGATTAATGTGGGAGACAAGAGCACCAAGTTCACAGTGGCAACCTAGTCCTTGCCAACTCTCAGGCCTATTTGCTTGTCTCCCCTCTGCCTGAGACAGCAGAGTTGCCACCATAGGTACTCCTTCATCTTCCTCTTCTTTGCCTAGGAGGGGATCCCAAGGCCAGCCAGAGGTCTCCAAGTGGTATGGTGCTGGTGCGGTGAACACATGCTCGGCTTCTCCTCGCAGGGAGGAGGCAGGCAAGGAAGAGCTGGCTGCAGCAGGGTGGACATGCCTTTCAACTCCATCTGACCCTAACCCTAAGCCCCCAACAGACAACAGTTGTACTCTGTTCACCCAACCTGGTGTTTTGCAATCACCTACCATTGAGATGAAGAAATAGGTGCCAGTGAGCGCCAGTCCTCCTGTGATGTGGAGCAAAGATGGGGGGGGGACCCTTCAAAGTAGTCTCAAGAGCAGCCCTCCAAGGGTCACTGAGCCACTGGCTGGACGTGGATGGGTGTTGCAGCCTGGTCTCTGGAGGGTGGCATGCTGCCCATCCCCAGCCAAATGTCCAGTGGCTGCCTCTGCCTCACCTAATCCCCCTCCAGGTGCCTTGGCTGCAGCCCCTTCTTGGCTTTTCCTTCCCCCTTTTATCCGCTGTGTGGGGAAGGTCAGGCCACCAGGAGAGAGGGACCCAAGGGACAGGTGGCACCCCCAGCTGCCTCTCTGGCTCCACCACGTGCCTTCCACCCTCAGCCTGGTTTGGCCGGGACCCTCCCGATTAATCCTCTCTTGCCCCACTTTTTCAGCTCTTTAAAATGTTGAGAGCCAGCACAGTGAACTACAGGGTTGGGGAGGCTGCTTGGGGCCCTTGGGGCTGTTCCTGTGGGACCCAGGGCCACAGAAGCATCTATATATGTGTGTTGGCTCTCAACATTTTAAAAAGCTGAAAAAGTGGGATGACAGAGAATTAATTCAAGGGTCCTGGTCAAGCCAGGATGGGTCTGGAGGGCACACGGTGGAGACAGTGAAGCGGGGAGTGCCACCCCAACACCCCATGCCTTGAGGGCAAGTGGTTTTGCAAATCACACACACCCCTACCTTTGCAACATGGGATCTGCTGTGGGGAACGTTTTATCATGGGTTATCACCTCCCCCCCCACTGGGGAAGAAAGGCAGGGCTGCTAGGGCTGGTCAGGGTGAAGGGCCAAAGCCAGAGGCTTTAGTAAGCACAGCAACTTGCTCTGAGGAAAGGTCACAAGACTTGGGGTTGGGGGGGTCCCTTGACTGGATGCAGACATTGAAATGCCTGCCAACTCCACCTGACCCTAACCCTAAGCCCAAAACAGACAACAGTTGTACTCCGCTCACCCAACCTGGTGTTTTGCAATCACCTGACATAGAGATGAAGAAATAGGTGCCAGTGAGCGCCAGTCCTCCTGTGATGTGGAGCAAAGATGGGGGGGGGGGGAACCCTTCAAAGTACAGTAGTCTCAAGAGTAGCCCTCTCCCTCCCCATCCGAAAGGCCCAGAAGTCTCCTCTGGCAAAGTGGACCGGCACTGCTACCCAGTGGAGAGACTGAGGTATTGCCAGTTCCCAAAGGATGCGTGCTTCGGTGGGAGGAAGGTGCTGGTGGAGCGGTCAGAGAATGGGTCCTGATCCAACCCCCCTCCCCTACTCCAAGACAGACCACCTCCAAATGCTAGGGAATGGGAGGGGGAGAGGAACCACTCATTGGCCCTTGGTTAAGAAGTGGTTAATTTGCTTTGGGGCCTTGCTTGGCTTTTAATTCCCTGCCTGCTTGAGGCAGCAGCAGAACTGGGGGCTCTGCAGGATGCACACACACACTGTTTGGAAAGAAAGAATGAAAGAGTGATGGCAGCAAAGGTCAGGGGACACCAAGTGGCAGCATGGAGCAAGCCCCCCCCCAGTGACCTCCTTGGTTTTGGAGGGGAGTGTCTCTGGGTGCTTATGCTGGACACAGTTTCCAGGCCGACATCCCACCCCACCCCACCCCAAATCCTGGAGCTGCCCAGGAAAACACCTGCGGATAATGCAGATGGCAGGAGGGAGCGCTGGACCCTTAATGTCCTCCTCTTCCTCCTGCAGCTTTGGGGTTCATCAGAGGATAGCAGAGTCCTGAGCAGGAGCTGTAATTAAAGCAGACAGCGCGGCAATCCCTTAATCGGGCCGCTTGCCCTTCTCTCTCAGCAGCCGAGAGGAAAGTTTCACAGCTGAAGTTAAAAAAGGAAAACGGAGGAAGCTCCGGCTGATGCTGCTTTTAATCAGATTTGCCCTCCTAAGCTCTTCTCACTGCCAGCCCAGCCAGCTGCCCTCTCAACCCCGGGGAGCTGCCTGGTGCCAGAGGAGGACAGGAGGACAGACAGACAGAGGGCCTGAGGTGGTGTGGGCCCACTGCGGTCAAGTGGAGGGCCACGGTTCACCTCTCCAGGCGGCGGTGCCACCTTACCAGGTGCAGGGGCTTCCCTGGGGCCAGAGGGGCTCTTTCCTCACAAGGCAAACCCAGCGGCAAACCAAGGCGCCACACGGGTACAGGGGAAGGCTCCTTGGTCAAAACAGGCCCTGCCCTTCCCACCTCACAGCTTCTCAGGCCCTGATCCACTCTGGGGTAGGCAAACACAAAGGGAAGCCAGTCAGGTCAACTAACAAAAAGATTTGACAAGCCTTAGCTGGCCAAAAAGACAATTTTATATGTATAAGCTTAGCTTCAGATCAGGGTGGGCAAAGCATGGCAGGAGGGACAAATGCCCCCCCAAAGGCTGTTTGACCCCCCAATCACTCTGGAGACCCCCTCCCCTCAGGAAAAAATCAGCCAAAGAGCAGACCAGGATTGCCACACCTGGAGGCTTTGATCCAATGTTGTGGTTTTCCAGGATGGAAGCCAATGCCACCCAAAAACTTATGGAGGGGAGATTGGAAGGGGTCATTCTTTCTTTGTTTAGCTGTCAATTTTATTTTGCATTTTTGGGCCAAATGTCATCAACAGAAGATCCCAGTGGCTGAAAACTGTCCCCCGGCCTCCCTTTAAATCTTGGAGGAAATATGTCTCATGTATTTTAGCATTAGGTCCTTCCACTTTTGAGGAAGATGCCCACCCCAAAGCCTAAAGGATGACCTCAAAGAGAAAGAAAAGGGCTGGTCCCTGGGAGCCAGAGGCCTTGCCAGGGCCACCCAGAGGGCAAAGCGGCAACGGAGTGGGGTGGCTACTGAGGCTGACACCAATTTCTCCTCCCCAAAAAAGTCAGGGAGTCAACCGAGAAGCTGCAGCAGTGTCCAGGACTCATTTAGTGAGCTCAGCAACATCAAGTAAGGAGCCTATCTCTCTTGCTCTGCCCCATGTTGGGGGTCCCTCCTGGCCCGATCCTCCGGAGAAAATGGTCTCCTCTATGGACACACTGACGCTGCCCTTTGTGTGCCCTTCGTGGCTCTTCTGAGAAATCTCTATTTGCCTCCATCATGGCTGATTAGGTTGGTTGGGTAGCCCCTATTTTCCTCCTTAGGGGGTGCCGGTTATCCCGGGATTTGACGCAGGCTCTAAGGGGCTGGTAGCATGCCCCTTGCCCTTCCCAAACTCAATCACGAGGGGCTTCCCTAGTAGATGGAACCCATTGGCCAGTTGCAGGGCTGCCTGGGCCATTGAGATGCCTGGAAGCAGAGAGAGAAGAGACTCAGAACTCAAGGAGGAGTTGGAAGGGGTTGGGGATGGGAGGGTCAGGGTCCCAGGAAACGTCCAGGCCTCCACAGTCCATCAAGGAAGGAGAACTGGGGCAGGGGCAGTTTTGGGGGGCAGCTACTCACTGGGGAAGGTGAGGAAGGCCTGGCCCCGCATGCGCCCGCTCAGTAGTCGGAACTGGACCTGGGGGGCCACCCTCCTCCTGGAACCTGGCAAAGATGGACAAGAGGTCCTCCGCTGTCACCCGGCGGCTGAGATTCTTCAGGTAGAGCACCTAAAAGACACACTGGGGTCACCACCGGAAAAGGGTAGTCTGTGATCACATCTGACCACCCCATGGCCGGCACCGTGCCCCCCAACCAGTGGAGGGGAATGAGGAAGAGCAAGGGGAGACCCAGCAGGACGGGATGGTGAATCTGCTCTGCTCAAGAGCTGGGAAGATGAATTTCGTGCAAGGGCAGCATGGGGTCCCCCTCCTCAGGTGCAAAGCAGGGCTGGAGACAGACCCATAACCACCCGTGGGACAGGGGCAAGGAACTTTCACAGTGGGGTGGAAGGGAGGGGGCCCTGAGACAAGAAGGGGGCAGCAGGCCAGGGGAAGGTACCTGGCTCGGTTCTCCTGGGGCATAGGAGGCAAACCGAGGGATCTGGCGGATCTCTTCCTCTGAGAGACGGTTCTGGCAGATCTCCTCCTCTGGGACAAACTGCACCGGCCGCCGCACCACTGTCACAGGGTCAGAAGGCAGGGACGAGTCCAGGGCCACACTGGGGGTCCCCGATGGAGAGGGCGAGAGGGTCCCTGTTGGGGGTGCTGGGCTCAAGACCTCTTGGTAGAGAGTCTCCAGGGGAGTCGTCCTGCCCTCCGCGGGGGGACCATCCTTTGCAACCGCATCTGAGCCCCAGAGAACATGACTCATCATCCTGGGCTCTGAGATCCCACAGAGAGGCAGATGTGCCCCTCCCCTGCATGGCTCCCCCTCAGCGTCCCCCACCCACCCACTCACCCGCCCCCTGGGCCCAGCGGGGCACTTGCCTTGGTGGTAGAGCATCCGGAGGAAGGGGTGGCGGTCGGCACCCTGGAAGAGGGACCGCTCGATCTCCATCTCCCGCCGGCTGAGCTGCTTGCTGCCTGCAAAGCGCTGGGGTAGGGCCAGGATGCGCTGGCGCTCAGAGATCTTCTCCTCGATGGCACGGATCCTGTCCTGTGTGGCTTCAGGGGCAGCCCCGAGCCCAAGGCTCTGGAAGACAGATAGGATTGGGGAAAGGCTGCTGGGGGAAGGAGGGCTGCCCCTTGGCCTCCCACAGGAGGGAGGGCATCAGAAGCTGCAGAGACCCCCATCCCAGTGGCCTCCAAAGAATGGGCACACCAATCCCAGTGTGAAGGCCAGCTGACCCCCACCTTTCCTCTGGAACCAGAAACATGGTAAGAACTGTCCCCCCCCCCAATGAATCGCTACCCCATTCCTGCTCAGCTGCAGCCACAGTTTTGCGCTGGCTGAGCCCACTTTCCATCCCAGAGGTGGGATCTGGGCCTCCTTCAGCCGTCTTTGGAGGTCAAAACTATTGAGGTATGGAGCAGCATGTAAAATGTTCAGATGTGGCAGAAAAAGTGTATATAAGCTCAAACCATCTTTGTACAGTGTGGGTTTTGTAGTTGGTGGATGGTGTATAGCTTTGCTCTCATGTGTGTTTTGCAACCAAAAATAAACAGTGCCTCTTTGGAGAAAAGCCAGCCTACGGTGCTTTCATCTAGCAGCTGTTTTTCCTGGCAGAGCTCCAGTCTGCCAGTTTGTCTATCTACTCAAAAGCTTCCAAGATTACTCTGCATTCATCTCTGCATATTTTCCCAGCAAAAACTGCCCCCTACAAAGTCCCACCTGCCAGCCCAACACTAGCAGCCTGGCAGGCTGGGGATCAGAGCCCAGGGCCCACGGCGCGTGTGTTTGGGGATGGGGCTCCAGAGTCCGCAAGGGGGAGTGAGGGCAGGATGTGTGGGGCTGGCCAGCTGTTCTTGCCCTACCTTCTCCTTGCGTTTGGCTGCGGCCTTGGTGTGGGTCTTCCAGAGGTGGATCTCGGCGTCAGAGAGGCCCAGGTGGTGGAGGGCGTCCATCTCCTGGCTGCGTTCCTGCAGGGCCTGGAACTGGGTCAGGGTGCGAGTCCCGGCGGCCTCCTCCCCGAAGGGCTTGTAGAGCGAGGCTGGGGCAAAGCGGGCCCGCTTGGAGAGGCACCTGTGGGAGGCAGGGAAGTGGGGGGAGGCAGGGGAGGACAGAGGTGGGGGCCCCAAGGGGGTCATTGGCAGCACAGACCCCCCCAAGCACACTGAGTGCAGAAGACAAAGTGCAGGAGCAGCGCAAAGGCCCCCAACCCAAGGGGCCTTCGACTGGGAACTGAGTCCCCTGAGCCCCATACCTTTGGGGGCCCCTCGACCCCCACCAGCCCCGGACTCACCGCTCCAGGGAAGTGGAGGTCTCCAGCTGGTGCCGTAGGAGGGTCCTCAGCTGCCGCTCTCCCTCCGTCTCCAGCGCCTCCGGCGGAGGAGGCTCCTCTGGAAGGGCCCCGGGGCCACTGCTGACCCTGCATGGCATGGCATGGGGGTCAGGAAGGGGGTCAGTGGGGAGGAGGCCGCAGCACGGGGGCCCCTCGAGAGCTCCTGGGGGGAGGGAGGGGGGGCTTCCTTGGAAGGGTCCTGGGGGCAGTGCCCCATTGGATGCTCAAGGGAAGGGTGCCCCATTGGATGGCACCAAGGAAGCCGCCCACAGATGCACTGGTCAAGGGGCTCACGGGAGTGAACCGGCCCCAGGGACCCAGCAGGGGGCGCTGTGCCAGGGACCCAGGGCTGCATCGCGACTGGGGGGCGTTGGCGGAGGGCTGCAAGGGAGCCTCCGTGGGGGAACGGGGGGGATTAGGAACCCCAGCCCTCCCCTTCCCTCCCGTGTTGGGGGTCTTCGGGGGCCCTCTCCCGCCCCAAGCCCCCCCCCCCCCCCCCGAGAGGAGGAGGGCGAGCACCGACCTCTTCATGGCTGAAGGGCCCTGGCGCCTCCCCCGGACTGCGAGGACCGGCATGCTCCGCGAAGGGAGGGAAGGAGGGCGGGGCCTTCGTGCAGGGGCTCCTGGGAGATGTAGGCCGACGAGTCCAGCATTGCCTGCCTTCCCCAGGCGGCAGGGTTTCCTTGTTCCTCTGAAATGGAGCCCCTGCAGCAGCAGCAGCAGGGTCTTCGTGGTCGGTCTCCCACCCAAGCCCCCTGCTTAGCTTACGCTGAGGGTCCCCTGGGCAAGGGAAGGTCCTTTGCTTGTTTGGCTTCAGGGCCTCCCCCCCCCCCGCCTTGCGAGGGAGGCCAGGCCGAGAGAGGGCTGTTTGGCAGTGGATTCTCCCTCCTTGGAGGTCTTTAAACAGAGGCTGGAGAGCCATCTGTCAGTGGGGATGCTTTGACTGAGAGTTCCTGCATGGCAGAAGGGGGTTGGACTGGATGGCCCTTGCAGTCTCTTCCAACTCTATGATTCTAGGGACTCCACCTGCCTCAGGCAAGGCTCCCCTCATGGTCATGAAGTGCCCCCCCCGTGCCCTCTCCACATGGAAAGGGGGCTACAAAGAAGAGCCTCCGAGGCAGCCATTACGGAATCCCTGCCATAGCCCCCATCTGCTCAACTCCCAGAGGCAGCCCTGGGGTTGTGGGTGGGGGGCTGACAGGGCATTCCTGGCCCCCACCCCACGCACAGGCCTGCCACTGACCACCGACCTCCTGGTCTGGCTCATCCTGGATCCACCCTCAGAGGATGGGGGCCAGGGGGCAGACCCCCATTGCCCCTCTTCCCAACAGTAAGGAGCAGGCTGTTCTGGGATAGAAAAGACTTTTATTGTACCCTACAAAAGCACGGGGGGGGGGGGGAGTCATCAGGTCCATCAGTGTGCGCCAGGGGGGGGGGGGTGCACAGGGGCAGGCAGGAGATCGCAGTCAATGGTCAGTCGAAGGTGATCCGGAAGCTGCGCTCCTGCTCTTTGCGGCGGCTCTCACACACCTTGCTCACTTCCTCAACCTTCCTCTGCAGCAGCGCTGAAGCAAGGAACACAAAGATCAGATGCAGGCGGGGGGTGGGTGGGTGGGCATGCAGTGAAACTGTGTGTGTGTGACTGCATACCCCCTTCTCCCCCTAAAAAAAACCCAGGACTCTCCAAAGGACCCCACCCCCAGGAGCAAGTGGGCAGCAGCTGCCCTTCTGGCCAGTCGCACGGTGTCCTGGGTGAGGACTGGCTGAAGGGCACCAGGAGGACACCAGCGCACAGAGAGAGCCTTTGGGAAGGCAGCAGAGGCTCAGGATCCACAAAACGCAAGGAATGTTTCACAGGAACAGCCGTGGGGCTTGCTGTTGCCTCAGCTTTACTATCAGCAGTGCTGGCAGCTGGAGGGGGCTTTTGCACGACTACCTCCTCTTTCCTCTCTGCCTTCCACTGTGGCCTCTTCCCTCCCACTGAAAAAAGAAAAGGCAGTTCCCAGGAAACAAGACAGGGCAAGGGAGGGCTCATACCTGAATTCTGATCAATCCACTGGAGAGAGTCCATGTGTGCATTTAGAATTTTGCATATCTGTTGGAGCTGGGGAGGAAGAGGCAGGAGAAAGTGGGCAGCAATCAGTGGTTGCTCTGGGAGAGGGGAGGCAAGATCCCCCAAATCCTGAGACCAGACAGAAGAAAAGACCCACTGGACACTAACCCCCCCCCCCCCCCCCCAAAGCAGCAGACCTGGCAGAAACAGGAGGGAAGCTCACGTGCCCAAGGAGGCGGCAAGGCACCACGGCTGGGCAGCAGAGTCTGTACTCACTGGGTCACTTGTGTCTGCTGGCCCCCCTGAGGTATTCAGGTGCTCAATGATGTCCTTCAGGTCCTGTGCCATGCGCTTCAGCTGGGCATCAATGTTCTCAGCCAGCTTGTACCTACAACCACAGCACCAGGTGACTACCAGCACAGGGCCTCCGAGAGCCTCTCGCCACCCTCCCTTCTCTGGCTCAGGGGCCATACAACCTCTGGGAAGACACCTCTCAGCCTCTCCTGCGGAAGAGGGGAGCGCCTTGGGGTCCAAGGGGATCTCCAAGCCCTGTTGTTTCCCTCTGTACCATGCATGGCAAATTTAGTGGGGTCTAGCTTACGTCTTCTCCCTCTCCTCATCTGCATGCTGCAAGTAGATGGTCCCACTTTGTTCCTTCACTGATTCTTCCAGTGGGACCAGCAAGTCCTCCAGTTCCTTTTGCTGGGACAGAATGAAATCCAGTTCTTGGTCCAGTCTGAACAGAAAGAAGAAATCAAGCCACAAGTGAGAAGGCTGGGAAGGGGAGAAGAGCTGGACATGCCAACATATCTTCCATCCCCCAAGACAGAGGTGGAAGAGGGTGTCTGCACACATGCATGGCTACAGTGGGGAGGAGAGGGCTGCCACTCAGACTGCCCCACTCCCACGCCCCTGGCAAGCTTCTCCAGTCTTCCTTGCAGCCCACCCACCCCACCTACCTCTTCTGATCCAGCTTCACTTTCTCCACTTCTCTGTGCAAGGAGGTGATCTACAAGAGACACAGGAAGGGTTTATTGCCCCAGCTATAACACCCTCTCCTCCCTGGGGAGAATGCGCAGAAAATGGGCATGAGAACAGCACAATGGCTGTTGCAGAAGAGAACAGCCAGATAATCCCACTGGGATCTAGCATTGTAAGGTGTGTGAGAGAGTCCTTCCTCTCTCCCTTCATCGCATCATGCATCATTTTATTAAGGAGTTCTGTCACCTCACCAAAACAGCCCTAAAGGATACCTTCTCCCCGTTCTCAATCAGTGTCCTGTCCCAGGCGTTGACTTGGGTGGCCTGTTGCAGGAAGTGCTTCTCTTGGTCCTCCAGTTCAAGGCTCCACTTGTTAATCAGGCTCTCCAGCTGGGCATAGGTCATCACTTGGGGAGCCCTGGAAAGCAGAAGGCAAGACCGTGCCAAAGGCAGCAGACAGGGACACCACCCCTCAGCTCCAGCCAAGTCAGAAGGAGGCAAGGGGCTGGCAGCTGGGCTGTGGCTGTCTGTGGTCCCCACAGGGGCTGGGGGCCCTGTGCTGCACCCACAGCCTCACAGCTCACCTGTCAGGTGGCAACCTCCCATACATGTATGGTGAACTTACACGACTGTGGTGGTGGTCACGGTGGATGTGGAGGCCACAGTGGTTGTTGTGGCCATCGGCTTCAGGTTCAAGATGAATCCTGTACTTGGTACAGAGGTGGCACCTGGAGAGAAAATGGGGGAGGAATGTAAACCAGACAGCGGAGGCTGTGGCCAGGCTCAGATTCAAGTACAACTGAAGAGCAAGAGAGCCAGAAGGCTGCGTGCCCCGAACTCCCAACTCCGTGCAGCCCACCTAGGCCACCCAAAAGAAAAATCTATCCAGGAATCACAACACTTTTCCCCTGAAGGAAAAGCCAGATTCCCAGATTTACTGTACTGTATGTGTTGTACTTATCAGCACTTTGGTCGGCTGTTCTGCGTTTCTTTCGTAAGAAAACCCAGTGCGTAATTTAACAAGGATGACAACCAGCAGCATCCCAGACATTCCACTCAAGGTCCTGGAGGAAGGAAGAGGCCACCCCCTCCCTTCCAGTCCACCTCCTCTCCTGCTCCTTACTGGTTATAGTGGGGGCAGCTGCTGCTGTTGTTCCAGGTCCCTTTGAGCCAAACCCTAAGCCCCCAACGGGGGCCGCTGTCCCAGTGGAGGCGGCACCAACTGCAGGAGGAAGGAAGGGAGAACAGCTCCTGAGTGGAAGGGACAGATCCTGCTCAGCCAAGGCTTTTAAAGGTTTCCCCAATTAAGTAACACAGCTGTAAAAACAAATGCCTGAAAACGTTGTAAGATTATTGTGCTGAAGGGAAGTACACAAAACCTGAGTTAAGAAAGGAGAGGTTCAAACTGCAATGCAGGGATGGTGACGAATGCTCTGCTCACTCACCCAGCCCACCAGAAACAAGGCACAAAGGGAGCCCCTCCTCTGCCACTTACGTGAGAGGCCAGTTGGAGCAGATGCAGCTGGCGCTGAGGAGGTTGCGATGGAGGCAAACAGAGTGGGACCAGACAGGCCAAGGAGGGAGTTTGCTGTCGTTGTGGCGGGTGCTGCAGAGGATGCAGGGGCGCCTGCTGGGAGGAAAGGACACGTTTGGGGATTTAGAATAGTCCCAAGAGGAGGAGGATCAGCAGCTGGAGCCCACACCCTTTTTGCCTTCCTCTCTCCTCCAGCAAAGAAAGATACCTTCTGCCTTCAAGCCCCAAATAGTGCAGAACACGTCAAGGCAAAAGCCTCTTTTTACTAAGATAGAGCAGAACGTGATTATGGCAACAAGAAGCAAAAGGACAGAAGTCCCTGTGAAATTGCCTCTTCCAGGACTGAAGGAGGAACAGCATCTGTTCCCATACGTTAGGTTCAGTACAAAGCAGGGCAATAAACCAACAACTGGCCCAGCATTCCAAAGTAAGAGACACAAAAGGAGAAATGGAAGAAGAGAAGCCAGAAAACAAAGCGTAGCTTGATAAAGGAACTACGTTCACTGGACGTTAATTAGAAAGATGCACAGAAGATTTTAGTGAAGAAATTGTTCAAGGAAGTGGTACCAAGAAGGGTGCAGTTGAAGTCCAGAAAGCAGAAGAGGAGAAGGGGAATGCCAGGGAAAGGACCAAATAAGCCACGGTGTCCTCATTTGTCAGGAGGGGGAACTTGGGGCAGGTAATGCATCACAAGGAGGAAGGAAAGAAGGAAGGAAGGGCCATCTGCGACAGGACTCTCTGGGCTACTTAAGGCCAGCAAGGAGGCCCTGCTCTGCCAGCCTCTCCTTCTCCTTCTCTCAGAAAGCCTCCTTCCTGAAGGCCAACCTACCCGTGAGCTTAGCTCCAAAGGACAAGGCCGGTGCCTGGGTCAGCGATCCTGTGGAGGCAGGGGTGGCAGGGGTGGCAGCGGAGGAAGTCAGCAGCCCGAAGCCTGTGGCTGGAAAGGAGACCAAAAACTGCTTGTCTCTGCAGCCCACCTGCCTCTCCCCGCAGTCAGGGACCACTCCAGGCCTCCCCAGGGAGATGGGCAAACGCATGCGGAATGGTGGCCCAGAGAGCCCCCTGCCTTCCAAGGAGCCTTGACCCAACGCTGGTTCTAGGCGTGGGGAGCGGCAGCCTCCCACCTGCGGACTGGGCCCCGAGGCTGAAGACTGTGGGCGCCTGGGATGTGGCTTCTGTGGCGGCGGCATTGGTGGCAGCGGCGCTCCCGGCCGGAGCAACTCCAAACGTCAAGCCGGAGGAGGGCGCCTGCTGCGCTGCATTTGCCACTGAGCCGAGGCTGAAGCCGGGGCCCCCGCTCTGGGCCACCGCCCCACTTCCAAAGCTGAACCCTCCTCCGGTGGCGGGTGGCTGTCCGGCGGCCGAGGAGGATGAGGAGCCGAAGACGAAGCCCGAGGGTGCGGCCGGCTGGCTGGCAGAGGAGGTGGCTGGAGCCCCTCCGCCGACGAGGCCGAAGCCCCCCGTCATGGCGGCCGGCTGCGCGGTGCCCAGGCTCAGCTTGGGTACGTTGCCCCTGAAGGAGGAAGGAAGGGAAGAAGGGAGCCAGTGAGAGGAGTGGGGGGCTGGCGGGTCCTCTCCTGCCCCGGAGCAGCCCCTTCTCCTCACCCCAAGGCGAAGGCGCTCCCGGCCACAGTGGAGGCGGCGGAGGAGGGTGTAGTCCCGAAGCTGAACCCAGAGGCCGGCTGCGCTGAGGAGGAAGAGGAGGGGGCTCCTGCGGGGGCGAAGGAGAAGAGCCCGGACCCCGCCGGAGGGGGCTGGGGCTGGGGGGCCGGCGTCCCGAAGCTGAAGCCCCCTCCTCCTGCTCCTCCTCCTCCGGCGGCAGCGGCGGCTGAGGAGGAGAAGGAGAAGCCCCCGGCCGCCGTCGAGGAAGAGGAGGCGGGCGGCGGGGCGGCGGGCGCCGTCTTGGGGGTCCCGAAGCTGAAGCCTCCTCCGCCGCCAGCAGCAGCAGCAGGAGCCCCTCCGGCCCCCGAGGCCCCGAAGTTGAACTGGCTCATCCTGGGCAAAGCCTGCCTGCGAGGGGGAGAGATAGGATCCTTCCTCCCCTCGCGGCCCAGCCTCCGGAGGCTCAAGTGGGAGCGACGGCGACGAGGGTCTCCTCCGCGGGGCCAGGCGCGCGCCTCCTGCTATTGCTCCCGCTCCGCAGCCTCTCCGCGCGCGCCTCTGACGCACTAGGCCCGCGACGACGCCGGCGCCTTCCGATGACGTCACATCCGGCGCGACGGCAGCAGGGAGGGGCGAGTGGGCGGGGCAGTCGCCATGGTAACGCGAGGATGCGGGGGAAGGCGGCGAGGCCCAGGCGCCATGGAGCCCTCGGTGCGAGCGCTGGCTGCGCTGCTCTCCGCCCCAAAGGACCCCGAGGAGGACCCCGAGGAGGCCGAGGCCGGAGGGGGCCCCCGGGTGAGCCCTGCCCTGGGCCTGAGGGGTCCCTGGGGCCACTGGGGCCCCTCCGCCCGCAGCCAACCGGGCCTCGTTCTTTCCGCAGGGCCCTCCGTGGGCAAGGCGCGCGGGGCCAGGAGACATCGGGCCCTCGGAGGCATCGCCGTCGAGGGCCCCCGGTAAGCAGAGCCTGGGCCCTCGGAAGGGAGGCAGCAGGGCCAAGGCAGCCGGACGGGGCCCAGGGCAGAGCCTTCCTTCGGGTGCCTTGAGGCCTCCCTGCCCTCCAGGCAGGACCTTGGCGGCAGCGTTGCTCTGGAAGGACCTGCCCTCGGGATCCATGGCCCTTGGCCCCGGTCTGCGAGCGGAGCTTCTGAGGCCCTGCTCGCTGGAGGCCTGCCAGCCAGGAAGGCAAGGAGGGCCGGGGCTGTGCGCCAGGGTCCTCGGGGCGGCCTTTGGGCTGCTCCTGCTCTCTGCCCCTGGAGGCAGGTCGGGAGGCCGCGTCTTTTGCCAGAGCAGCTGGACAGGTGAGCTCCTTCCCTCCCTCCCTCCCTTGCAGGAACTTCGGAAGCGGAGCGGAGCCCTGGAGGCAGCAGAGAGATCTGGAGCAGGGAGGAGGTGCCCGAGGGATCCGATTATGAGGACGCCTGGGATCCCCGGGAGCAGCCCCAGTAAGTGCCTCTCAGCAGCAGCCCCTCAATGGAGTTCATGGGGGCAAGGCTTAGGGTTAGGAGAGCCCTCCCAGCAGCCGCCTGCTTTTTAAGCCAGAGAGGCAGGCTGTGCCTTGGGAGACTCATGGCGGCTGCCAGTGCCACATGCGTTGGCACACAGCCAAGAGCTGGGCCTTCACCTGGGCAGCCATTGTGTCAGGGCCCAGCCTCGCTCTTAGTCCGCCTGACAGGATACACGCTCCCTGGGCTTCAAGTGGGGCCCCAGAGAGCGGAAGGAAGCCCCTCCTGGCAAATGTGCTCCCCGGCCGCTTCCCCAGAAGCGTGTTACGCTTGCGTTTCCTAAGAGACCGTCTTCGATGGGCTCTTTGTGCCAGTTTCCCAGACTCTCCTGGGAAGACATGGCTTGACATGTCATTCAGCAGCTTCGGAGGGAGTTTTTCTGACCCTGGCAGAGAAGGAGCAGGACTAGGAAGCATTTCTCATGTGCAGCAGCAACACTGCTACCAAATCTGTAGACCTCCCCTGATTTTGGGGAAATAACTCAATTTATTTTGCTCAGTTATATTAGGCACATTATATGCTCAAAAATGCAGTCTTCAATCATGTTTTCTCATTTGTAAATATCAGCACAAAGGGAACATGCCGTTCTTAAATGTGCTGCATTCTGAGTTAGACAAATTGGCTTGGAGGGAGAGGAAAACCAATGGTTGCCAAACAGTAAATAATTGAAATTGGTTGGAAAAACTCTGCAGCACCAGCCTCCGAGGAGGAATTGGGAGCAGGAGGTTGTGGGGCGGGGAGGAAGGGGGCAATGCAGCTAGATGCCAGTTGTCAAATAATTGCTTGGCAAGCCTCCTCGACAGCCGGGCAGCTCCAGCCCCACTCCCCCCCACCCCAAAATATCTGTCCGGTGTTGTTATTATGGCTGAGAGTGAACTGGAGGCAGCAGACACTGGCGCTGTGGGGAGCTGGGGGCTGCCAGACGGTAAAATGAGTGGCAGGAGCTGAGAGGAGGAAGGAGGGGAGAGTCCTCAGTGGATCCCTGAAATGCAGGAGGACCACAAAGGACAGTTTCCGCCTGTTGTGGAACCTTGTCTTCTACAGATACGAAATCCTGTTCAAGCAGCAGGTGGGGCCAGAGGACATGTTCCTGGGCCTGAGCCGGAAGGACCCCTCCACCGCTTGCTGTGAAGACATGCTGGTGAGTCCCCCTCCCCCCTCCCTCCCCACGGGGCTCTTGTCTCTCCACCTCTTGACGGCCATTTCCTAGCAGGCCACCACCGAAGCCCTGGGGAGCAGCGTCCCCTTAGAGGCATGTTGCTGCACACTGGCCATGCGGCTCTTCTCAAGGGACTGCAGCACCCCAAATGCCTCCATCTCTGGACAGAGATCTCCCCACCCCAAACTAGGGGGACTGACCGCCAATACCCAAAGGACCCGTCCTGACCTTTTGTAGTTGTCTGCACTGACCTTCTCTGCATTTTACTTCAGATTAAAATCAAACTGCCAGACATGAAGGCTTCAGACATTACCCTTGATATCCAGGAAAAGGTTCTGGATCTTCGCAGCCCTAAGAAGTAAGTGAAGGAAGAGGAGAGGGGCTTTTCTCTGCCAACCCTTTTACCCAGCAGTATTTCATCCTTCCAAGGATACTGGCATGGAGTCCTCCTGTGTTCACTTGAGGGACCCTTGTGGGGTCAGCTGGAAACTCAAGTGGTCTTGGCAAGAAATGCTGGCCTTACAGCTCCCTGTTACCAATTATGTGGTAACTTCCCCCCTTCTTAGCATGCTGGGGAGTCTCAGATACCAATACTGTCCAAATTCACTTAGATTTTTGGTGCACAGGAGGAAGTTTAGTGGGTTTCTCAGTCCATCTCTTCCAGCCTTTCAGGCCTTCTGTCCTCTCCTAGCACCTCTCTTGCTGCCTCTCTTGACCTCTAGGTCTGCCACCCCACCCAGATGGAAACACCAGCAGGCACCTAAAGAAGCATTTGCCTGGTACTGCCGGTGCAGAACAGGTTGCCTGGGAAGGCAGAGGGTGTTTGGGGGTGCAGGGGCATGCCTAACGTTAGCTTCTTTTGCGGAGGTGCCTGAGTTCCCACATGAGATTGTCCTTTTCCCAGGAAGCTTCTCCTGCACCTGCCGCACCCTGTGGACACAAAGAGAGGCAGGGCCTGCTTCCTGCAGGAAAAGGGGATTCTGGAAGTCACGCTGAGGATGAAGCGAGACTTCGATTTCATTAACTTTGCCTGAAAGGAAAGGAAGCAACCCAAGGACTACAAGGAGCTCCAAGGGCTTATGGAGATCTCCCCATGTGGCAACTGAGGGGCTCGAGGTTCCAATCCAGGAACCACAGATTATCGCAGTCTGGAGTGGGGGACCCTGGGGATCCAGGGCAGTCTGTTATCCTTCCCTCCCTCCTCTTCACTCTGCAGCTGAAATATTCCGGCATGAACCTCCAGCCTCTTGAGAAGTTTCCTTAAACTCATCTGCTGCTTTCACTGTGGCTTCATGCCCCCTTCTCTCAGCAGCAGCACCAGGAGAAGAAGGGGCCAAGCCCTGTGCCCTGGAGCAGAGTGGGGAGGGAAGAAAGGGCCCTCACTGTCCAGCCCAGGACTGTCCTGTTTTGTCCCAAGAACTGCTGACCACTTGTTTCTCAAGATTTAGTGCCTTTTGTATGAATAATTAAATGTTTTCTCCTCCTTTCCCTCAGTGTGTGTGTGTGTGTGTGTGTTTCTTCTGAGGAGATCTGCACCTAGAAGCAGAAATAAGTGCTTTGTTAGAGTTGAAAACTGCACATTTGCAAGCCTGCTCTGCAGACCCCATGACTTTCCCCGGGGAAACATATGAGGCAGGCCCTGTTAATGAGAGGAGGCACAGACACTGCGGTTCGGACTGAAAGTGCAGGCTAAAGCAGTAAAGAACCATCCTGCAGGGATGGAAAAGGACAGGAGGGGCTGGAATCAACACAGTTGGTGCTGTCAGCTCCAGTCCAGGGTGCCAAAGGGACAATGGAGCATGGGCATCATCACACTTGGTGCCCACAGTGGAACTCCTGACTCAGTGGCTTTGCTTGCAGAACACCCCCAGGCAGTTGGGAAGCAGGCAAGGAGGCATTACTGGGATGGGAGCTTGCTCCTTGGCATGAGTCAGCAGGGCCAAGACCAGCTTGCCCAGGAAGATGGGAATGGGATGGCAAGGGGGAACTGAGCCCTCTGCTCTCTGGGGGTCTCTTCCCTGGAGAGGAAAGTGTTGGAAGCTTACAGCCCTGACCGCCTGAGTGAGGCTGAGCATTCCTTTGTTCAAGCAGGGGATACTTTGGGCCATATCAGAAAGACAGCCACAGTAGAGCTGGAGTTGCCACAGCAGCATGACTTCACCAGAGCCAGGTATGTGAATGCTTACTTGGCAGAGAGCTGGGTTTGCCAAGCTCCACGTCTAGAGACCACTTCCCAGGAGTGGAGGCTATCATGGACTGCCTGGCAGGGCTGGTGGCCCTCTGTGCCAAGGACATCCTGTGGGTGTTCTCCCCCGTGGGGTCATTGTTGGGCCTCTTTGGGTCTCCGTTTCAGAGGAGGATCTTTGCCAAGCCAAGAAGGAGGTCCATTTCTGCTGCCTCTTGGCAGGAGAAACCAATAAACTCCTCTCCCCTGTTGCTTCTGTTTTAAAGAAAGAAATGTTTTGTTTAATTAGAGCTGCCCAGGGGGACAAGCGCAGACAGACAAATTAAAGACAAAGATTAATATAAAAAGGAAGGCAGCAAAAAAACAATAAGCGCTTAACAAAGCTGAAGGAGATTGTTAATTCTAATTAGAAGCAGGTCAGTCCCTGGGAGAAGCACCCTTGAATTGGAAGGAGGCTCAGCTGAGGAAGCAGTCCCCCCACTTTCTCTCGGGAGGGGAATCCTCTGTTACATGAGGGGGGGGGTTCTGTTGTATCCCCCACCAAATAGGGTTCCTCCTGGGTCCCCGTGGAAAACATCCCCTTTGCCTCGGAGGTAACGCTGTTAGGAAAGACTTCTGGGCTGACCTCAAGGCCCAGTGCAAGGCAAGATGACCACCTCCTTCTGCCACACTGGACCACTGGGAGAACATCCTACCACTCGCCTAACCCCTCTGCGGCTCTTGGGCAAGTCCTGGCCACAGCACATAGGCATGGTGACCGCTGAGCCTGCCCTCAGGCCATGTTTGCATCAAGTGGAATGGTGGGATTTCTTCCATGAGGAAGTCATGGCAACCAGTTCTGCTTTGGGACCGGCAGAATTGTTGCTGTGAGCCTTCAAGTTGTTTCCAAATTATGATGACTCTGATGTGAACCTACCATGGGGATTTCTGGAGCTGAGAGCATTTGCCTCACAAAAGGCCACCCAGGGGATTTCCATGGCTGAGCAGGGATTCGAACCGTGTTCTCCAGGGTGGAAGTCCAGTGCTCAAACCACTATTCCATACTGGCAGAATTACCTGCCCAGCCATTGCTGTTTCCTGCCAGGGTGGGTTGGGGTGAGCTGGGAGCTTCTTGGTTCTTCATCCAGCCAAAGATCCTCCTTGCAGCATCTGGAGCTGGTCCTGGTCCAACCTACAGGTTTTTTTTGAGGGGGTACAAGGGGGAAAGGAGGGGATGTGCAGCTCACCTGCTGTTGGCGCACATGTGCACAAGCACACAAACAGCCTCCACTGAAAGTTGAGCAGCTGACGAAGCCACCCAGAGGAACCCATAAGAGGAAGAAGGATGCTCTTGCCAATTGCTACTGGAGGGGAATTGATAACATTAATTAAAAAGCCAAACTGTTTTCCCAGAGTGCCCTCCCTCTGTGGCTCTCAGGGCGCACAGCTGCCACCGGTTCATTCAGGTGGGCATAAGGCAATTAATGGAGCTGGAGGCCAGCCAGGAGAGCGGGTGAGAGGGTGCCCCTTCCCATGGTCCTGGAGGCTGAGCAAGCAGGGCCTCCGTCCTGGAAGCTGGTCTCCCACCCCATGGCTGAGTGTCCAGCACCATTGGCACTCAGGGGGTCCCAGGAGAGGGGGAAGACCCCTATTCATGGGCATGCTGTGCCAAGGAAACAGAGAATTTGTCATCTTTGCCCCATTGAGAATGGAGGGTGTCTGGCCAGCAGCTGCTCCCCTGTCCTGGCACAGACTCAGGATGCGCTCATTGTGCCCAGAGCATCTTTGAACTACAGTGTCCAAAATCCCCTTTCAGCACGGCTGCTTTGGTTATGCCCATCATCCCCATTTGCCAACTCTGCTCTACCTGTCCACATCTGCCTCAGACTAACCTATTGGAGGGGACGGCACTGCCATGGACATTGGAGGCCCTCTTGGCTGGCACAGCTGGGAGGGAGGGAGGGAAGGAGGGAGGGTAGTCTCCCTTCCTCACCCAGGCGGCTTCGATGATTGCTTTTGCCCTGGGTTTGTACCAGCCTAATATGGAAAATGAGATGAAGGGATTTATTGCTGCTGCTGCTTCCCCCTTGATCTTTCATTTTTTGATATTAAAATATGTTTAATTCATTGCTGCAAAGAACAAAATGAGCAGCAGCTGGAGAAGCCGCTTCCCCTGCGCTGTTCAAAGCCAAGGTTGCAGCCAGGCCAGCCGTCAAAGGCCAGGCCTCTCACTGGACAACTGCCGGTGGGCCTTGGGGGCTCTTCAGCCAGCCAGCCACGAGGCCATCACACACACAAACACACACACACACACACACACACACACACACACACACACGTGCATGCACTGCCTCCTACGAGGCCTGGCACAGAATCATAGACTCATAAAGTTGGAAGAGACCCCAGGGGCATCCAGCCCAACGCCCTTCGGCCATGTGGGAACTCTCAAAGCATCCCCAAGAGATGACAGATTAGGGGCCTCTGGCTGAGATGGACTTCAGCAAAGACAAGAAGGCAGCCTCAAGTTACAAACTCAAGAACTTTACTAATTGCGTTTAGAAGGCACATACCCTTGGAGTACCTGCATCATAAGCAAAGAAGAGGTTGGGTTTCTTTAAAAGGAAGAAATGCAGTGAGCTTAAAACTTTATCTCAAAATCCTTAAGCTGAGAAGAAAGAAAAGAGACAAAAGAAGAAAAGGCTGAGAGAGGAGGGGGTTGTGTGTGTGTGAGCACTGACCCTAGACGTTTCTCAGGTCGTGTGGAGAGGTTGCTTAGATACAGAAAGCATTTATGGCCATGCATAGATGGGCAAATGGGGAGCCCAGAGCTAAAGGATGCCTTTGGACATGCAGGGAAAGCCCTTTGCTAGCTATCCCCCCCCTCCAGGTGCTCTAACAGCAGTGAAGGGGCCAGAGAGGATGGCTGGTTTCCCCCCAGGAAGTGACTGGAGCTTGAACCCCTTCCCAATAGTGTGTGTGTGTGTGTGTGTGTGTGTGTGTGCGTGCGTGCGTGCGTGCGTGCGTGTGTGTGTGTGTGTGTGTGTTGAATGGTGGATGCCCTTTTCGCGCACAGCTACACAAGAGGGTCCAGGCCCCAGTTGCCCCCCACATTGTGAAAGCCCTCTTTTCAAATTGCTGAGTGGAGGAGCCCCTCAGGAAGCAGCCAAAGATGAGGAAGGGCCCCATTCCCGCTCTCCTGGGGGGGGTCGCCTGCACCGGAAGCACCACTGGCTTCTCATTCAGGGGGGAATGAGGGGCACTCACCTACCATCCTGCTTTGCTCCCCAAAGTTCACTGCAGCTCCCCTGAATTGTCTCCCCACGTTTCTTCCAAAAGCTCCTCTTTCATGTAGCTGCTCCTTCCATTTACCCCACTGAACTTGCGACAGGGAGCTGGGGTGGCCCATGGGCCCCAAAGCCTTGGTCCAAATGGAGTGGGGGTGTTATGAGCATTCTCACTTTGTGGGAGCCAGCCCCCCCCCCCCGCCATACCCTTCCACGGGAGAATTGCCAAACTTTTACTGGGGAAGCAGCCAAGAGATGACACTGGGAAGTGGCATTTCTGCTCCTCTCTGTCATTAGCTACTCTCAATGGAAATTTCCGAGTGGGCTTTTCCTCTTCTCTCTTGGTCTCTGGCTGAAATTCAGGGGATGGGGAAAGGGGAAAGCATCCTTTGGGGAGGCTCCAGGGCCACCAAGGCACCCTGTCCCCCAGTTCTGGCACTTTCTACCAACCCCACCCCCACCAGCAGCAGCCAGGGAGACCCTGAAACATCCCCAGCTGGCACCAGAGGCTGGCAGGACTGTGGCTGTGAAGGGAAGGCAAAAGGGATGCTCCCCATGGCCACCCACCCCTTCCCTTCCTTTCCTGGGGGAGGGCAGCCAGAAAGCCAAGCAGGGGCCTTGGGAGCAGCAGTACATTGGAACTAGTAAATGGGGTTATTTGCTGAGAAGAATAACCTTTGTTAAGTTCAGGATCCCAAACAATGCAATGCAACTCTCTGGGTTGCCATAGCAGCACCATCAGTCCTTCTCCAGCCTGTCACAGCTTCTCTGTGTGCATCTCTGTGTGTGTGTTTGTGTACACACACACACACACACACACACACACACACACACGGCTGCCTCTCGCACTCTGGCCCTAACAGCAGAGGAAGAGGAGGCTCTGGCTCTCTCTTCCTCCAGCCTCTCACCTTCCAGCCCTCTGCTGCTTCTGTCTATCGCTCTGCGGCAGAAAGGAAGCCTGCCTAGGCAGATGGGCTTCAGCCAGCCGCCAGCCAAGATGGCCATTGGCTCCCCAGCACCCTGGGCCACTCAGAAGGGCCTTGGGGCCAGCAACACCTGGCTCCCTCTGCTGCTTGCAGCCTGTCGCCCTTGGACAGGCAGAGAGAGGAAGCAGCCCTGGCTGGGAGCAGCCCCTGACCGTCTGTGGTTCTGCCAGGAACACCCCTTGCTGAGAGAGACCCTCTTGTTGTCACCAACACACTGTTTGCACACACTCCTGGGGAGGGAGAAGGGCTGGAGGCAGTGTTGCCCTCTGGGCTTCATGGGAAGGGGTTTGGGCCACAAATACGCAGGAGCAGATGAGAGGGAGGGAGGGAAAGGTCCAGCTGGGGAGGGCAGCTGAACTTCAGACAGAGGCCCTGGCACCCCTTGGCAGGGCCTGAAAGGGTGCTGGGCAGGATCCCAAAGCTCACTGGTGTCTACTGGTAGCAATGGCTCCCTGCCACTCAGAAGCCTTGGGGGCTGATCACTGTGAAGCTGCTCATCCATGGTCAGACCTTTGAGTTTCCATTTTAACAATGCTGACATTTGTTCTTTGTGTCCTTGACCCCTCCAGCCAAAACACAACCAGCCAGTTCAAAGCCACCAGTAAATCTACTCCTCTGAGTCCTACTGGAGCCCATTTCTTGCCCCCCTCCCTCCCCAAGCCTCAACCAAGGATTCAGTTCAGGTGCTCAGGTAGTCTCCCATTTATGGAGAGGCTGCCCTTCCACTTCAGTCTTTGCCACCAGAATGCAGCGACAGAAGTGGCTCTCATGACAGAGGGCCATAAGGCCTCTGAGATCCCAAGGGAGGGATCTGGCCAATTTGCTTCCAAGAACTCTCTGGAAAAGGCTGGACAGCTCCTTGGCGCTGGGAGTGCCTTAGCTGCCAGGTGAGTCTCCTTCACCCCTGGGACGTCAATTAAGCGATCTGGGCCTCCAAAATGGATCAGGAGCAGCGTGTGGCCCTTCTGCCCTTCCAGGCAGGAAGATGAATGCCATCCCCCTGCAGCCTAAAGGCCAGGGAATGCTGAGAGAGGCTGCAGAGGAGGAGGACGCTGGCACTGGCACTGCTGGGCCTTTGTGGGCAAACAGCGCCCAAGGCCCACCTTGTGCCAAGGGGAGAGGGGCCGGGGGAAAGAGGGTCACCACAGCTGAGGAAGGCATCCTTCCCCCTTTGGAACAGGCCTGGATCTGGGATTGTCCCCAAGGACATCTCCCTCACAGGCTGAACATGTGCCACTGCCCCTCCCTCCCAAAGCCTCCCAGGTGGACACTCTCACAAATGGCAGCTGCTCACCTGAGAAATGGCGCTGGGGAAGAGTTCGAGGATGCCCTGACTGCCAAAAATACACATGAAATGGGCCCCAGACCAAACCAAGCCTAAATCCTCCCTAGGAGCCAAGATGGCTAAACTGAGGCTGTCCTACTTTGGGCACATCATGAGACAATGTGGATCACTGTAAAAGGCAATAATGCTTGGCAAGGTAGAAGGCGGCAGGAAAAGATGAAGACTGCTCTCCAGGTGGATAGAGTCCCTGGAAGGAAGCCCCGGGCGGCTGCCCTGACTCTGCAAGACAGAGCCCCATTGCCAGGGCTGACCAGGGCACCTGGAGGCCTCCCATTCAGGGGGCCTCCATAGAAGACCTGCCAGCCAAGCCTCCTGTCCCTGATGGATCGGCCCCACCTTCCTTAGCTTCCCCATCGGAGGGATGGCCAGGGTCTGGGGGAGGAGCTTTGGGGGTCCCCCCTGGACTCTTCTTGCAGCTTCCCTTCTCTTCTCCTCCTTGAAGAGGATCCTCCTTGGGGGCCTTTTCATCAGTCAAAGAATTTCAAGGCTGGCTCTGATATGTTTTCCTTGCCTTCTGCTTTGCCGCCTTTTTTCTGGGCTAAGAATTGCTTTATTGGATTTGGGGGTGTCTTTGGTGCTATTTTTACAGGAGGCGGAAAGCAGTTTTAATGCAAGCTGCACTCTCTTTGGTGGCCCCACAGGATCCGAACAATGGACCCCCCCCAGAGGGAAAGGAGGGCGGGGCGGGAGGACCACAGAATCAGTGCGGAGACCCCCCCCAAAGCCCATCCCAGGACCCCCATCGGCTGCGATGAGCCCGATCCAGGGCCCGAGGGGCAAAAGGGGTAGGGACAGAGGGGGCGGGCATTTAAGGGGGCCAGTGCAGTTCCCCGGCCCAGAGGGTCCCCTCAGCCCTATCCAAGACCCTCTTCTAGGCGGGGGGGGGGGAGAAAGATGGCTCCCCCAGGCCAAGGAGGGAGGGAGGGGCATGACTCAGTCCCCCTTTTGGGAAGCAGAAGTGGGGGAGGGCTCCTCCGCCCCATGAAGAGCCTGGCCCCGGAGGGCCCTCCCCCCCGACTCTGCCTTCCAACCGAAGGAGCAGCGCAACGGAGGGGCCTCTGGGCGGGTATGGATCCACACTCTCTCAGAGCTCCCCCCCCCCAAAGCATCCCTCGGAGGGCCCCTGTCTCTGCGGCGGAGGACGCCAGGGCTGCCTGGAAGCCAAGGGAAGGCGCTCTGCACGTGCTCAAGAGACCTCTGCGCCCCCCCCCCCCAGCCTTTAGGGAAGGCTGAATAAACGCCTCCGGGAGGGGAGGAAAAGAGAGGCTCGGAGGCCATTTGCAAAAGAGCTCCTTCCTCGGGGCCTGGGCTATTGGGGGCAGAGAGGAGGAGGAGGGCTCTCTCCCCACAGACCCCGAGCCCCCCCCCCCCCGATCCTTGCCGGATCGAGGCCCCTCTTCCCAACGGAGGAGGCAGCAGCAGCAGAAGAAAAGGAAGAGGAGGAAGGAGCCGCCCGCAAAGCCTGGTCTCTGCGGCGCCGTCCCTCCGCCTGTCTGCCGGTCAGTGGGTGCCTCCGTGGGTCCAGGAGGGGCCCCGACCGACATGGAGCCCCCGGAGCCCCGCCAGGAAAGGACGCCTGCCGCCGCCCCCGCCCCCGCTTCCTAGAAGCCCGAGGAAGAGGAGGAGGAAGTGGAAGGAGGAAGACTCGGCCGAGGAAGAGGAAGCGCCGCCGGAGGAGCCCCGGTAAGCTCCGCGGGCAGAGAGAATCGCTCCCAATCCGGGCGGGGGACCAAGGGGTCCAAGAGGCCAGGCTGGGGGTCCCAGCTCCTCGTGCCCCCCTGCCTCCGCCTGCCCAGCCGCCCTCCGTCCGGGGCTGGGCTGGGAGATGCCCAAGAGGGGCCCGTTGCCCGAAGAGCCCCTCCAGCTGACAGGAGGAGGAAAGGGAGAGGCCCTCAGGATGTCTGCCCCCCCGTCAAGCCGAGAGGACCAGGCGAGGAGAAGACCCCCCCCAATTGGGGCTAAAAGTCCCGGAGGAGGAGGAGGAGGGGGTCCATAAGGAGATGAAGGGGGATAGCAGGGACTCTCACGCAGGCGCCCCCCACCGGCAAGGGGAAAGGGTATCTCCCCAGAAAAGCCCCGTCCCCCCAGAGCACTCCTTCCTTCCTTCCTTCCTTCCTTCCTTCCTTCCTTCCTTCTTTCCTTCCTTCCTTCCTCCCTCCCTCCCTCCCTCCCTTCTTCTGCCCTCCAGGTGACAGGCGTGCATTTGGCACGAGGTCAGAGGGCAGGCGGAGGGCCTTGTGCCAATAAAGCCCACTCGCTGTCAGTCCCCTTGTAAGGTCGCCCCAGGTGAGCCCCATAAACGCGGGGGGGGGAGGGCAGGAGAGCCAAAGGCCAGAAGATGGGGGGCAGGGAAAGGGGCCATCCCAGCCCCCCATAAACCCCCTGCTCTTGGGCCCTTCCCCCTGGAAGATCTCAGGCAGTAGCTTCTTCTTCCTCCTCCTGGGGCTCCATGTTTTCCTTGCGAAGAGCCCTGCAGAGGAAAGGAAGGAAGACTCTTGGCCGGAGAGGAAAGGGCCATTGCTCAGAGCAGAGGAAGAGGAGGCAGGGCGGACCTTGGATCCGACACTCCCTTCCTCAAAGGCCTTGGTAAGTCAGTTAACTGGGAGCAGTGGCCTTCACAACAACAACAACAACAACAACAACAGTATTGCAAAGGCCTGGGCTGCATAGCGGTGCTTGTTTGTGGGAGACAGGGTTTGGCCCAGTGTTTCCTCCAGGCGCCAGGTGTTCCAGAGGCAGGAGGGATGCTGGTCCCAGAAGGCAAGGAGACCAGCCATTGGGGACAGGGAGGCACCTCTGCCCAGCCCCAAGTGCTGAGGGGACCCCCCACCCGAAGCTGGCTGTGAGGAGGAGGAGGAGGCCCTCCTTGCCCAGGACCCTTGTGTGGCGGTGGGCCTTTGGCGATGGTGCATCCTTGCCATTCCCTCTTTGCCCAGGAGGATATTGTATGGAGTGTCCTCTCCCATTCCTAGCTCTAGCAGAATAAGAGCATCATAAGAACTCAGCTGTGTGAGCAGCTGGCAAACTCTCTGCTGGGACACATCCTGACCCTCCCTCCATCCCTCTCTTCCTCTGGAGCACAGAAGGGCAGTCTGCCTTCTCCAGCCCAAAGGTGCCAAAAATGGCTGAATGTTCCTTGAGGAGCAAATGACCCTGGGAACCGTGGCTGTTTTGTGTGAGTGTGAATGAGGGGAAGGGGCTTCTTCCCTGAGCATCCAGAGCATCCAGAAGGAGGTTACCATTCTGGTTCTCTTGAGGCTGGCAAGGAGGAGATAACTGCTGCTCTGGTGCTGCTCCACTCCACCTACTCAAATGGCTGCCTGGCCCCTGATCTTCCAGGCACAGACCCTTCCTGGGTGAGTTGAAAGAGAAAACTGCCCTGGAGGGGGGCAAGTGCCCCTGGACTGAATGGCAGGGGCATGATGGGCGTCCTTTTCCGGCCCCCAGCAGCTAACCCTGGTCCTGGCTTGGCCCAGGCACTGCTGCTGCTCCTCCTGCTGCTTATGGTCTTGCTCATCTCCTCCTCTTCCATCTCCGCTTCCTTTCCACAAGCGTTCTCTGTGTTACCTTTGGCTTGTTCTCAGCCCACTCTTGGCTCTTCACTTTGTGTGTTTTGGGGTGATGGGAGGAGGACGTTGCAAGTGGGGTTCCTGGCTTTGGGGTCTGGACCCTCCTGGTGGTCCCCTCATACCAGGGGAGAGGTGTGTATCCATCTGTCCGTCTGTCTGTCTGCATGTGAGAGAGGGCGACTCTCTTCTGGAAAGAGAGAGAACTTTCTGCAGTGGGTCAAAGGAGCGCTGGGGCCCAGAGGGCCTTGTGGAGCTGCTCAGCCACATCCGCCCTTGAGCCTCTGGATCCTGCTCAAAAGCCAGCCGCTCCATCCTTTGTGAGCCAGGCTGCAGCATCAAGACAGGCCAGGAAAGGAGCAGAGGCAGAGGGTTTGGGGGAGGGAGGCTTTTCCTGTCTTGCCACACAAAAGAAGCCCCCCTGGACCTCACCCGTGAACATTTCCACAAGAGACCTTCAGCACCAAAGGCCTTGTGAGGCCCAACTCTCACACCGCAGGGCCGTTGCAGTGTAGTGCCATGCAAGCAAAGGGAGCCCAGCCTCTCAGCACAACCTGTTTGCAGCTAAACCTCCTGGAGAGCCATTAAAATGGCAGGCAGCTCCCAGAGCCCCATCCCTAGCAAGAAACTGGGCAGGGGCAGGGGGCAGACCCAAGGAACAGTTTGCCTGCCAGTCTCAAGGCCAGGTTGCCCCAGTTCTCTCCCCCGCAATAGCATCTTGCCCACAGGGAGAGTGATGGGCAGAGAGTCTTCACCAGCTCTTTCCCTTCCCTTGAGGTAAGAGGAGATGCCTACATAGAGATGGCAAGGAAGAGGAGACAGTCAGAAGAGGCAGAGAGTAGGAAAGAAAGAATATTTGGAAATGTTTTTTTTCAAAGGATAGTAGTTTAAAAGCATGTTTTCTAGTGTTGAGAAACCCTGGAGGGAAGCATCCTGGGCTAATGGGGATCTTTGCAGTTCAGGACTTATTCTGTGCAAAATTCGCATGTGGTTGTTTTGCACCGAAAACAGCATTTTCTGCACGGAATATAATATTTCTACACAGAAGTAGTATTTCCTGCAGAGTACCTTCTCGAAGCAGGAAGAAAATTGCTAAAATTACTCATTGTTTCCTCTGAGAAGTAACTTAGTGAAGAATTACCATCTCTAGCAGAGGGCATGCGCTTGGGGCCAGCCCCCAAAAGGGAGAGAGAGAATGGAGAAGGGCTCCCCAACACTTCTGCCTTTGGAAGGAGGGGCAGTTTTAGGGCTTGGTGAAGACTGCAGGCAGAGGGCCTTCCTAAAAACATTTTGCAGCCTGACTCCTCTCTTGGAATCCAGTCAGACCATCTGCAGTGCCTCTGAAGCACTAAATCTGTCTTCTCGTTGTTTAGAGATCCAGTTGCTCTATCCACAATCACACGCACCATGCTGGCCTGGTCCTGGGAAGGCAAGGGGCCTGGGGAGGGGGCTCCAGAAAGACCTTCTTTGGAACCCCCCCTCCTCCTCCTCTCCACACACCCCACATTTGTTAGGCAGGCCCCCCAAACACACCCAAAGGCACAGGAGGAGCAGATCTGCAAGGTCAGGTTGGAAAGAGGAGGAAGGGAGGGAAGGAAAGCCAATCTCATTTGCACTTCAAAGACATGAGGGGCTCCCTTGGGCATTTTGGGGGGAAGAGATCACGTCCTGTTAGTAAAACCTCCAAGGGCCCAATACGTGTGTTGTGTCCTAAAAGACGATAGAGGGTCTTGAATCTGAAGGGTTCCCTTCCCACCTGAATTTATCACTTCAGGTTCAATATCAATATCGATATTATCTGGATATCTGTAACAAAAGAAAGCTAGGCCTGCCACACCATCTTCTTGGCCTAACATGGGCCAGGAAACTGCCAGTTGGCGCTGCTTAGTTTTCCTAATTTCTCCATAGGCTACACAGGGAGAGATGCCTCAAAAGTGGCAGAAGTGATATATGTGTGTGTGTGGGGGGGGGGGGGGTCACAGAGACCTTTGGGAGAAAGAGTGCCAGTGTTGGTCTTGGGACACTTTTCCAGGTGAGGGCCAGTGCAGACTCACCTGGCGTAGTTGTGGGTGGACACTAATGATTCCTCTGTGGCTCCTGTGGCTCCTTTTCCTCCTCCTCCTCGTGTGGCTTTGGGTGTCCCTTGGCACTGCCCAGGTAGGGGCTGCTTGGTGCTGCTCACTTGCCAACTGGGCCACCGGCTCCATCCTTTTCATTTGGTGGGAGCAGGGAACACCCCCCTTCTGTATGTAGCTAACTGGCTCCAGAGCCAAAAAGCCAGCCCAGTGCCCAGTTTGCCTCCTATTCCTCTTCCTCTGATGAGACTTGTTGTGCAAGACTAGAAGAATGCTTTTTGAAACTTATTTGTGAAAAATCCATTTGTGCAAAGGATGTCCTGGTGATCTTTGGTGAAGAGCCTTTTGGTGCAGCCTAGGCCCATTGGCACAGACAGGCAGACAGCCCTTTGCAGAGCTTGTGCCCAATGGTCTGGCCTTGCAGGGCTTCTGGTCAATGGAGCAAATCAGATCTCTATTTTGGGGGTGGGGGGTGAAGGATAGTCCCTAGCATGGTGCATTGGTTTCATCATAGGACTATGGCTCCGAATCTTTACCCGTGGGGTGGGTGGGTCAGTGAGGGTTTCCTCCCTCGGGGAAATGCCACCAGAGTTGCTGGATTTGTGGCACTGGGGCAATGGCTCCTGACTTTTCCTGCCAGTCAATGGTCCTGTGTGCGCATGTGGGGTGGTGGTGGTGGTGGTATTCTTGGTTGTACTTGGTGGCAATTTTTCCCTTCCTGCCTTCAGTTGTTGTGCCAGCTCTACATTTGGGTTTTGGAGGAGGGTACCGACTGTTCTTGAGTTTCCGGGGGAATGGCTGTTCTTTCTTCCTCTCACAATATGTCCAGAGTGCTGGTGGAGGTTTCTGTTTTACCTTGGTGTTACCCTCTTCTGCAAAGTGCTTCTATGCAATGTCTTTTTCTTTTTTCTCTCTCCGAAGTTGTTTAGCATATCTGGAATCACACAGAGCGGCTTGCATGCATGGAAATGGAGAGTGATAAGCTCCAGGAATGGCTTTGATTGCTTTCTTCCTCTTACTTGTCCAGGAAATTGATACTGCTGTGAAGTGTGGGGTTTAGGTGGGGCATTCTGATGGCGTTTAGAGAGGCTTCGTGGTAAAAAACAGGGAATTTGCCAAGAGTGGTGATGGTACGAAGGGCTCTCTAGTGGATCTCCAGTAAGGCTGAAAAAATGCATGCTAAAAAGTCTGCCTGAAGAACACAGCAGAAGCAAATGAAATGGAAGAACGGAACGCAGCATAGGGAGGACTCGACTCGGAGGCTCTTCACACCGTCTCAGCTAGTTTATTGTCATTGCTACAGCAGGAAAAAAACCCTCCCTCCAAGTCTCCTAAATTGCAGAAATATTTTATGACAAGCCATAAATTGAAAGAAATACCTTATTATTCATAAAGTGTTGCGTTGGCGATTCTAAGCCACTTCATGCCTGAGGCTTCTCTGAGATTTGTGTGCAAAGCAGGTCTAACCCCCCCTCTGTTTTATACTTTAATGACTGAATTAAACACCCAAAATTGGCTCAGCAGCTCTTCTGGGATCAGGCAGATTTCTTGCATCTGCTGGTCAGGGGAGCCTTTGCCGCGAAGGCCTCAAAGACCCACAAGGCTCCCTGGTCCCTCTGCAGCTGGTGCCACCCGCCTTGCCATCGCGGAGGCAGGAGAGCCCCTTCGCTGGGACCGGGCAGCCTCTAGGTGGGCAAGAAGTGGCAGGGCTGAGGCCCGCGGGGGACCCATGGCCTCGAACCTGCTCTGCCCCTTTGGCGCATGGCTGCATTTTCCCCAAAGCCAATGGCAGAGAAGGATCCCTGCAATAAGGCAAAACTGAAGCGAGGGGAGAACCCTTTGGGCAACAAATAAAAGTGGGCAGAAAGGGAAGAAAACAGGGCAAGGGCTGGGTGGTGGTGTTCAGGTAGAAATGGGGCATTTAGGGATCAGCACGGCAGCCAGCATGGTGTGATGGTTTGAGTGTTGGCCTATGAACACTGGGAGACTAGGGTTCGAATTCCTGCTCAGCCCAGCCATGGAAACCTATTGGGTGACCTAGGGCAAGTTACACTCTCTCAGTCTCAGAGGAAAGCAGTAGTGACAAATTCCCTCTGAACAAATTCTGCCAGGAAGCCTCAGCCTTAGCGTTGCCATAAGTCAGACTTGTGTGACTTGAAGGCACACAGCAACAACAACAAGAGTGGTGGAAAGAGGAACAGAAGGTGTAGGATGTGAGGAGTTCCTCACCACAAACCCAAACCCCAATGAAAATGTCTGGAATGGCAACATAAATATTTTGCCAGCATTGTGCAATTTCCTTGGATTGATAAGGAGGCGACTTTCAAGCAACTGCATGCTGCTAGCAGTATAACAGTTCAAGAATTTGTCACAGTGAATAGTTAGTTTCCAGGCAACCCTGTTGGCTGGCCATCTAAGACAATGGTCTATTAAGTGCAGGTGAAATAAAGTGAATTAATGGAAGGAAAGGCAGAGGGCAGAGCTGGAGGAGAAGGCAAGGGGGGGGGGGGCTGCCGGCTGGGTCCAGATAAGGCTCCTTGGAACGGGAGGGGTCTGGGCTTCCCTGAAAGGGCCTGGGAGTGGGGTGGCGGTCGTGTCGCAAGCGCATGGCTTTCTGAACAGAGGCATGTCAAGTGCCTGGAACCAGCCTCACCTTCCCTGTCACAGGGGTCTGTGAGCAGGCGGGTGCAGCTGGAGATGCCACCGGCCCTTTGCTCTTCTTTCCCCCTGCTCTCGACCCATCTTCCTGGCCCATTGCTGGTGCCCCAGAGGAGAAGGCCTCCTCTCAGCACCTTCTGTCACCTCCTGAGCAAAGTCTTTGGGGCCGGGGGAGAGAATGCCATCCTTTTGGAGCATGTTGGTTTCTGCAGAGGGTCAGGCTTCTGGCATACACCTTGCAAAACCCCACTGCAGCCGCCATCTTTCCCTCGCTGAGAGAGTTCCTGCAGGGACCCATGCTGCCTCTGACAAAACAGACAGGAAACAGGCCCACCAGGACAGGCTGTGCTGGGCCCACATGCCAGGCTGATCAAAGGCACCCGAGTCCCATTTGTCTGAGCCAGCCAGCCAGCCAGCCAGCCAGCCATCAAGCAAGTGTTTGGCAGCGGGTGCCTCTCACCGCCTCCGCATTAATAAAAGGCTCCGTTGGCTTATTGAGGGCTTCCCATCTGCTAGGCCAGGGGCTGTTGTGTCCTCCTGCTCCTCAGGGGACTCTGAGCCCTGGAGAGCTGCCCTCCGACAGGCTCTGCTTGTGGCCTCACTTGGATGCCCCCCGCCCCAGATGGCACTCGTTCCTCAAGCCCCACAGCCCTTGCAAGGCACACCAGCCATCAAGAACTGGCAGTTCTGGGGGGATACCAACCAACCTTCCTTCCTTCCTTCCTTCCTTCCTTCCTTCCTTCCTTCCTTCCTTCCTTCCTTCCT